>NC_088361.1:121440429-121500429 GCF_034508935.2 Berghia stephanieae
TAATAATAATAATAATAATAATAATAATAATAATAATAATAATAATAATAATAATAATAATAATAATAATAATAATAATTATTATTATTATTATTATCATTATTATTATGTTTGTTATTATTATTTCTATTCCTTTTTCTCTTATTCCTTCTCCTCCTCCTCCTCCTCCTCCTCCTCCTCCTCCTCCTCCTCCTCCTCCGCCTCCTCCTCCCATTTCTCCTCCTCCTTCTCCCCCCTCCTCCGCTCCTCCTCCTCCTCATTATCATCATCACCATCATTACCATCATCTCTTAATGCAAGCCAATAATATAACATCAAATATACACGGCTACCTACATCAAGTAATACTTTAACCTACCCAAAACTGGGAAGGTCCACACAGCATGGACAGAAGGCCCTACAGAGACACTCTCTGATAGACATGGAGACGCCCATGCAACATTTATCCCAATAGCTCATCAGTGGGGGAAGGCCGACCATTTCTCGTATGGTGTTTTCCTTGGCTCTTGCAAGACGATTCAGCAACTTCTTCACTTTTAAGGCTTGCATTAAAACTTGTCCAGACATGTTTGGAACAACGAAAAAAAATTAAAATTTTGTCGAAAATATTTGGTAAGGCTTCTCGTCTATCAGACTGGCGTTGGAGGTTTCTCAGTCGTTTCTTATGAATCCGCAGTTTTATTTATCAATGAATTTTAAAGAGATTCTTTTCCTGTAAATGAAGAAGTGAGCTATAGTTGACAACTCGGTCTGAACTAACTAAATCATTAAAGAGAAGAAAAAAAATTATTAATTGTGACCCAGCGTCTCAAATCGGTGATATTTTGGAATGAACTAGGTGCTGGAAGTTGAATTCGTGGCCATTTAAATAAAACAGGGTTAAACTTAGCGAGAGGAGAGTTTTTCCCTAAACTCGTTTACTTTGACTTTTAAATGCGTTTTTCTCAAAACTGCAATTTTCGTCACTAAAAACCTATCTTCAGTTTTCAACCAATCTTCTTCAAACTGTCTACTAATGAGTGTCATATAAATACGCAGGTCCTCTAGGAGCCGGATTTTTGAAAACAAAATAATTTATGAGTAATTTGAAATTATGTAACTCTTTTCAAGGGGAATAATCGAGTAATAGCTTTGAACTTAATTTTTAAAGTTTCTAATTTGAAAATTAAAAATCGGGCTTCTAGAGCCTCTTTATTTTCCTTTTTTCTACCTCTGGCCAAAATATTATGGTAATCGGTTGATAAACAAAAAAGCCTTTGACTTTTTAAGATTTGTTGTTTATTTTCCAATATGGCGTCGTTTCCAATTTCGAAAAAAATTATATGCAATCATCCTTCCCAAACATAAACATTATGACTGTGCATAGAAGTTTAAGATATTTCATCAAATAAAAAATGACCCTTTAGTGTCGCTCACCCCCCCCCCCCTTTAAAAATCAAAATGGAGAATAGATACGATTTTTACAAGACTAAAAAGTCAAAGTTCGTATTTCCTATGATTTAAATTCTATATTCACTTTTCAGCACACTTTACACACTGACATATTACAGTTTTTATATGGTGTCTCACATGTAAGTCTTCTTTACACAAGAAATCACACATAATCAAGGGTGGTCCCGATAGCTCAATTAGTAGAAAACTCGCCTCATTAGCAAAAGGACCAAGATCGATCCCGGATGAAGTCGAGATATTTTTTATGAGCCACCTGTCCACCCAGCTAACTGAATCTGTAGATACGACTGAAAGTACTTTGCGATAAACTAACGACCTATCCAAATTTTAGAAAACAATTACTCTCGTCATTTTCACGCAAAAGAAACCGGGATTAACTCCAGCATTATGAGTGCAGTGGCTCTTAAGGTCAAGAGATGTAAGTCAACGATATACACCTGATAAAACGATAAATTCTCTCATTATTTTTCTGAGTAAAGCAACAGCAGATCCGGTTTTTACAAAGAGAGGATCAATAGAGCTCTTTGCGACTCGGGCTTCAGTGATACTCGTTGTTACTGTTTGTTGTTACACTCCAATACGGTTTCCCGCAACTCCCCGAGAAATGAAACAAACAAAACAAAACAAACAGAAAAAAATATCTTGAACACCGCAGTTCCAGTGGGTTTTTTTTCTCCGCATTTTTATGTAATCTGATAAGCTTCCTAGAATTTTTATCAGCTCTAAATCCAAAGGATGAATCCTTACTAAAGAATATATGTAAGCAAATTCGTATGCATATTCAATTTCTTTCTTACATCACAACATTTCCTTCAAATTTGAATAACTTTATTCATGGGGGTAAAGTTCCTTTTTCAGAACACCATTATAAAAATCGGTTAAAAAGAAATATTTTGTTTTTCTCTCTGTGTCTTTGCACCTTTCTGACAACTGGTACGTTAAATACAAACGCCATTATTAATTATTATAGACTATATACATTATCCATAGATTGATATGATTCATATGAATACCTCTGATCTTTGAAAATAGAGAAGAAATGTAATCATAATGAAAGAAAACAATAATGTGACCCATGTATGTCTTGTCTCGATCATAGATAGACACACTTTCCAGTAATATTTCGTTTCTTCATCACCCACAATTTGGTTTCATTGACAATACTGTTCTTTTTACGATTAGGGACGGAAGGTAATATTTTTTTTTTAATTTTCCGTCGGAAATGGTTCAATTTTCAAAACAACATCCGTTTAAATAAGTGCACGGTTTCGGTGCAAATATTATTGTTTGAAATTTCAAAATATTAGACACACGCACGAAATGAACAATTCTTTCATATTTTTTTCAAAACTCAGGCCCAACCGTAGTGCACATAATATTATTTGCAGCATTGCAGGTCTGATTTCAGAATGGATAAATTACAGGGTTGTTTGATCCAATGGGCAATATCTTGAGTTAGTGTGAAAGCAATGTGCACGTATAATTATTTAAATAAGTAGGATGTCGTATGAAAAGTATTTCCATTAAAACAATGAAACAGAACTCGCGTCTCTCTGATCTGGAACTCCACAATCCGGCTGCCTCCATCCATTATCCACTCAGGTTGCCTGAGGACGGATTTGTTTCCTCTTTATTTACTGTACACTTTAACCCTCTCCTTACCACCCATAGGAAAATCGTCACATTCGCTACGATGCAGCCAACAATTTTCTTATTCTGATATAGTTATAGCTATAACAACTCGACACCGTGTTGTGGAACTCATTTTTCTGAACAAAATATAGAATATACTCGTTGCTAATCTGTTTGAAAAAAAAATATGTTTTTGTGTTGGGCGAGTATGAAGTTTAGGGTAAAATTCTGAAAATGACTGGTAAGGAGAGAGTTAAAGACCGATTCCAATTTCTTGATATATCTCTGTAATCCAGACAAAATGCTGGGAATGGAGGTGCTCGGATTATTGGAGAGATGTGACTGCATTTGGGTCATCAAAATAGTAAATAAGTAGCTACACATAGGTCCGACCCACATATTTATGGAGATGCTATTAATTTTCTTCTTATCAGCCATTACCAGAATGTTCCCCGAAACTTCACACCCACCCAACACACAAATTGATATTTTTCAAACAGATAGGGAACAAGTACGTTCTATACATATAATTGTCCAGTGTCTAATTTTTATCGCTATAACACAGTATTTTCTTTATAATTTGTGATGTACAAAGGATAACAGAATAATACAAATTGTTGATTGCATCGTAACGAATATGACGATTTTCCTATGGATGGTAAGGAGAGGGTTAACCAGTTAACTATAATCTGGGGGGAAAATATTTTAATAATATTTGGCCAAAAAACTCATCTGATTGATTTATTTAAATGGCTCCCATCTTGGTAAAAACTCTCAAACCTGGGACGTCGCCGAAGCCCCAGATTCGAGAGTTATTGCTAAAATGATGGTTATTTAAATCGATCGATATTTGAATCCTGCTAATTCATCATGAAATGCAGCAGTTTATGATGGTACGCTACTACATCATTGGGATCGTAATATGTCCAGATACTTTTTAATTTTTTTCAAGAAAAAAAGCAAAACAAAAACAAAATAAAGATAACAAACAACGAAAAAAAACCCAAACAAACAGAACAAAACAAAAACATTGACGCTGGTGATAAAACGGGCCATGAGAATCTGATTTGTAAACTCACAGGTAAATCTTAACTTTTTCCTACTACTTCATTTAATTATTCTTTAATTTTTTGTTATCCATCAACATCATCATAATCATGATGATGATGATGATGATGATGATGATCATGATGATGATGATCATCATCATCATCATCATCATCATCATCATTCCTTATCATCATCACCACCACCATCATCATCATCATAATGCACGAGCATATCACTTTGATTTTGGAGGACCTACACTGGCTACCTGTAAAGTTTAGAATTGAATTTAAAATACTCACCCATATTTTCACCAAAAAAAACAAAACAATTCTGCTCCTGTTTACCTTCAGGAACTTATCCAACTTTATGAACCCAGTCGAGATCTAAGATCTACTAATTTAAATATCCTAAGGGAACCCCCAAAATCGTTAGTTTTTCATGAGAAATCCTTTGACCACCATGCCCCCCGACTGTGGAACTCCATCAATATTGAGACTAAAAATAGTGAAAATCCATTTATCTTTAGAAAACGGTTAAAAACTGATCTTTTCTGTAGGGCATATAATTTGGACTCTTTGTATGTATTATATTATAATATATTATGTTATCATCGAATTTGTCTGGTTTTTAATATGCCAGTTCTATATTGGTATATCATACATGATGTGTTGATATAAAGCGCCAGTGAGCAATTCTAAACTGGAACTAGGCGCTATATAAATTCATTATATTATATATTATTATATTATAATCAATATAATCATTATCATCATCATCATCATCATCATCATCATCATCATCATCATCATCATCATCATCATAATAATAATAATAATAATAATAATAATAATAATAATAATAATAATAATAATAATAATGATAATAATAATAATATAATAATAATAATAATAATAATAATAATAATAATAATAATAATAATAATCAATATAATCATCATCATCATCATCACCAAATATCCCCATGACATTTCACAAGTCAACAGTAACGTCTGGACTCCATTTCAGCCCATACGTTTAATTAAAACGAAACCTTAAATATCACTCTGTTCTACACTGACAAACTGCTTTTTAATTTTAATGCCAGCTATTTTGTTTACTTCAAATACAAAAGAATTAGATAACTCTCAACTTGTCAAAAGAGCATTATCTTGAAAGTTCCTGTAATAATTATAGGATTTTAATATTTTTCTTGACAATTATTCGAGGTCCATTATATCGATAATGAAAGGGGGGGGGGGGGGTGAAATAATGTCCAAAATGACAAATGTGTTTTGACAATGTGTGCCAGATATTCATAGAACTTCAACTCAATTAAAACCCCCCTCCCCTCTTCATTTGCTTTTTGCTTGTCAAGGCATCGATTGAAGAAATGTTTTTATGAATCTAACAACCCCAAATAGGCAATTCTCATAACCTCTCACCCCCCCCCCCCGCCCCCCCCCCCCCCTCCCCCACCCCTTTTTTTTCATACCTAGCTTTCAAGGCTGTCGTGTCTTAATTTCTGTCAACAAGCACTTTGAAATTTCCGTCGCATTTCATTTTTTTTATTTATGTTAACTTGAACATGACAAATTTGTCAATTAGATTGAATGTTTCTCCTTTATTCAGCCAGACACCCAATCTATAAGTCGTTTTAGTACCCTCTTTCTGTAGAGTACTTTAAACGATTGGATAATCCCCTGGTCACAGGGTTGTAGTACACTTGTGGTGTTTGGCGGCAGGAAAAACAGTTGGATGGCCTTCAAATCAGTCATATGTGGGTGCGCAGAGCAGTTATCCACAATGAGTGCGACGCTTCTTCCTTGCAGAACAAACTTTCTATCTAGCTTCCGCACCCATTGCTCGAAGATCGTACTTGTCATCCACGCCTTTCTGTTGAATTTGTACTCTGTTGGAAGAGCTTTAATGTTTTTGAAACACCGCGGCTTCTCGAACCTCCCTATTGTGAGGAGTGGCAACTTCTCCGTCCCATTCATGTTGGCAGCGATTAACAGTGTGATTCTCTCCTTTGGAATCTTGTTGCCGCTGCACACTCTCCCTGTCTCGCAAGCGTGCGGTTTGGCAGGCACTTAGAACAGCCCAGTTTCGTCCGCGTTGAAGATTTCACCGGGCTGGTATTTCCTCAGGATTTCTTGCAGCTGACCTTTCCTCCAACTGTCAATAGTTTCGGTCGACACTGAAGCTGATTCGCCGCAAACAACTTTCATTGAAATGGCGTGTCTGGCCTTGAAGCGATTCAACCAACCAATGCTCATGTCAAAGTTCTGGTGTCCTAGGGTTTTTGCAAGTTCATTGCCTTTTTCCATTAAGATGGGGCCTGAAATCGGGACACTGAGGCTCCGAGCCTGGTTGAACCATAACAACAAACTGCGGTCGACGTCTTCAAAATCGGGCTTTCTTATTTTCTTCCTTTCCTGCTGGAATCGTCCACTGGTATACGCCGCCATGATGGTTTCTCTATCTTTCAAGATGGTGTGTAAGGTACTTGAAGCGATGTCATGCGACCGACACATTTCTGCTTTTGTTCGGATCTTTTTATCGACCTCTTCAATCAACATAGCTTTGGTCTCAAGAGTTAAACATTTACGTTTCTTGATAAATGATTTAGAGTTAGAGGCCATTATAAAGGTGTATTGAACAAGGATATGTCTTGACTGGTACTGATGATAATTAAATTAAAACTGACTAGCGCTAGCGATGTTGACTGCTCGGCGTTGGCAATAAGAAAGAAAGGGACTCGCAAATTGCGTTCTCCCCTACCCAAGGCATCGTATAACACCACCATGTCGCCCCCATCCCATTACGTCGTGAGTTTGTTCCGCTTGCTTGCACATCTCATGCCCTCCACTCGCATTCATTCGGTCCATTGTAAGGTTACAGTCTCCCCCCCCCCCCCTCCCGCCTACAACTCATCCCCCATCGTAATCAAAGAAGTGAGAGCCATTGTACTGGTGTGTAAGTGATTACATCTAGTCATCTTGCCTTGTAGAACAGCCCAGTTTCGTCCGCGTTGAAGATTTCACCGGGCTGGTATTTCCTCAGGATTTCTTGCAGCTGACCTTTCCTCCAACTGTCAATAGTTTCGGTCGACACTGAAGCTGATTCGCCGCAAACAACTTTCATTGAAATGGCGTGTCTGGCCTTGAAGCGATTCAACCAACCAATGCTCATGTCAAAGTTCTGGTGTCCTAGGTTTTTGCAAGTTCATTGCCTTTTTCCATTAAGATGGGGCCTGAAATCGGGACACTGAGGCTCCGAGCCTGGTTGAACCATAACAACAAACTGCGGTCGACGTCTTCAAAATCGGGCTTTCTTATTTTCTTCCTTTCCTGCTGGAATCGTCCACTGGTATACGCCGCCATGATGGTTTCTCTATCTTTCAAGATGGTGTGTAAGGTACTTGAAGCGATGTCATGCGACCGACACATTTCTGCTTTTGTTCGGATCTTTTTATCGACCTCTTCAATCAACATAGCTTTGGTCTCAAGAGTTAAACATTTACGTTTCTTGATAAATGATTTAGAGTTAGAGGCCATTATAAAGGTGTATTGAACAAGGATATGTCTTGACTGGTACTGATGATAATTAAATTAAAACTGACTAGCGCTAGCGATGTTGACTGCTCGGCGTTGGCAATAAGAAAGAAAGGGACTCGCAAATTGCGTTCTCCCCTACCCAAGGCATCGTATAACACCACCATGTCGCCCCCATCCCATTACGTCGTGAGTTTGTTCCGCTTGCTTGCACATCTCATGCCCTCCACTCGCATTCATTCGGTCCATTGTAAGGTTACAGTCTCCCCCCCCCCCCCTCCCGCCTACAACTCATCCCCCATCGTAATCAAAGAAGTGAGAGCCATTGTACTGGTGTGTAAGTGATTACATCTAGTCATCTTGCCTTGTAGAACAGCCCAGTTTCGTCCGCGTTGAAGATTTCACCGGGCTGGTAATTTCCTCAGATTTCTTGCAGCTGACCTTTCCTCCAACTGTCAATAGTTTCGGTCGACACTGAAGCTGATTCGCCGCAAACAACTTTCATTGAAATGGCGTGTCTGGCCTTGAAGCGATTCAACCAACCAATGCTCATGTCAAAGTTTCTGGTGTCCTAGGGTTTTTGCAAGTTCATTGCCTTTTTCCATTAAGATGGGGCCTGAAATCGGGACACTGAGGCTCCGAGCCGGTTGAACCATAACAACAAACTGCGGTCGACGTCTTCAAAATCGGCTTTCTTATTTTCTTCCTTTCCTGCGGAATCGTCCACTGTATACCCCGCCATGATGGTTTCTCTATCTTTCAAGATGGTGTGTAAGGTACTTGAAGCGATGTCATGCGACCGACACATTTCTGCTTTTGTTCGGATCTTTTTATCGACCTCTTCAATCAACATAGCTTTGGTCTCAAGAGTTAAACATTTACGTTTCTTGATAAATGATTTAGAGTTAAGGCCATTATAAAGGTGTATTGAACAAGGAATATGTCTTGACTGGTATGATGAGTAATTAAATTAAAACTGACTACGCTAGCGATGTTGACTGCTCGCGTTGGCAATAAGAAAGAAAGGACTCGCAAATTGCGTTCTCCCCTACCCAAGGCATCGTATAACACCACCATGTCGCCCCCATCCCATTACGTCGTGAGTTTGTTCCGCTTGCTTGCACATCTCATGCCCTCCACTCGCATTCATTCGGTCCATTGTAAGGTTACAGTCTCCCCCCCCCCCCCCCCCTCCCGCCTACAACTCATCCCCCATCGTAATCAAAGAAGTGAGAGCCATTGTACTGGTGTGTAAGTGATTACATCTAGTCATCTTGCCTAACATCAGGCTCTTGTAAACGATGCCTAACAGCAAACACTGCTAGCGTATTTCATATTCAGAAAAGTGAGTGGAGCAGGCACTTATGTTGGTAACAACAAGATATGAAGTGAGTAGAAAAGTGCCAGAAGACAATAGAGAATAAAAAAATTTTTCGCGCGTGGTGGGTTTGAACCTGCGACCTTATTGGTACGACAACTCCGCCTGACAGGTGAGAGCGTGGCTCTACCGTGTGAGCTATCCACGAACACAAAAATATTCGTTTCAAACCCAAAGTCATTTCTAGATCCCTCTCTCACCCACTTCTTGAGATCGCCGATTCGTTCACCACCATCGCGAAGTAATTTTGACCAGCAGTTAAGCTTAATAGCCAATATTCTCATCACAAACATATAACATAGAAACGATTGAGACATTGAGTATGCTCCGGTGTATGGGGTGAATTTTTAATTCAGAAAAGTGAGTGGAGCAGGCACTTATGTTGGTAACAACAAGATATGAAGTGAGTAGAAAAGTGCCAGAAGACAATAGAGAATAAAAATTTTTTTTTCGCGGCGGTGGTGGGGTTTGAACCTGCGACCTTATTGGTACGACAACTCCGCCTGGCAGGTGAGAGCGTGGCTCTACCGTGTGAGCTATCCACGAACACAAAAATATTCGTTTCAAACCCAAAGTCATTTCTAGATCCCTCTCTCACCCACTTCTTGAGATCGCCGATTCGTTCACCACCATCGCGAAGTAATTTTGACCAGCAGTTAAGCTTAATAGCCAATATTTCCATCACAAACATATAACATAGAAACGATTGAGACATTGAGTATGCTCCGGTGTATGGGGTGAATTTTTAATTCAGAAAAGTGAGTGGAGCAGGCACTTATGTTGGTAACAACAAGATATGAAGTGAGTAGAAAAGTGCCAGAAGACAATAGAGAATAAAAAATTTTTTCGCGGCGGTGGTGGGGTTTGAACCTGCGACCTTATTGGTACGACAACTCCGCCTGGCAGGTGAGAGCGTGGCTCTACCGTGTGAGCTATCCACGAACACAAAAATATTCGTTTCAAACCCAAAGTCATTTCTAGATCCCTCTCTCACCCACTTCTTGAGATCGCCGATTCGTTCACCACCATCGCGAAGTAATTTTGACCAGCAGTTAAGCTTAATAGCCAATATTCTCATCACAAACATATAACATAGAAACGATTGAGACATTGAGTATGCTCCGGTGTATGGGGTGAATTTTTAATTCAGAAAAGTGAGTGGAGCAGGCACTTATGTTGGTAACAACAAGATATGAAGTGAGTAGAAAAGTGCCAGAAGACAATAGAGAATAAAATTTTTTTTTCGCGGCGGTGGTGGGGTTTGAACCTGCGACCTTATTGGTACGACAACTCCGCCTGGCAGGTGAGAGCGTGGCTCTACCGTGTGAGCTATCCACGAACACAAAAATATTCGTTTCAAACCCAAAGTCATTTCTAGATCCCTCTCTCACCCACTTCTTGAGATCGCCGATTCGTTCACCACCATCGCGAAGTAATTTTGACCAGCAGTTAAGCTTAATAGCCAATATTCTCATCACAAACATATAACATAGAAACGATTGAGACATTGAGTATGCTCCGGTGTATGGGTGAATTTTTAATTCAGAAAAGTGAGTGGAGCAGGCACTTATGTTGGTAACAACAAGATATGAAGTGAGTAGAAAAGTGCCAGAAGACAATAGAGAATAAAAAATTTTTTCGCGGCGGTGGTGGGGTTTGAACCTGCGACCTTATTGGTACGACAACTCCGCCTGGCAGGTGAGAGCGTGGCTCTAACCGTGTGAGCTATCCACGAACACAAAAATATTCGTTTCAAACCCAAAGTCATTTCTAGATCCCTCTCTCACCCACTTCTTGAGATCGCCGATTCGTTCACCACCATCGCGAAGTAATTTTGACCAGCAGTTAAGCTTAATAGCCAATATTCTCATCACAAACATATAACATAGAAACGATTGAGACATTGAGTATGCTCCGGTGTATGGGGTGAATTTTTAATTCAGAAAAGTGAGTGGAGCAGGCACTTATGTTGGTAACAACAAGATATGAAGTGAGTAGAAAAGTGCCAGAAGACAATAGAGAATAAAAAATTTTTTCGCGGCGGTGGTGGGGTTTGAACCTGCGACCTTATTGGTACGACAACTCCGCCTGGCAGGTGAGAGCGTGGCTCTACCGTGTGAGCTATCCACGAACACAAAAATATTCGTTTCAAACCCAAAGTCATTTCTAGATCCCTCTCTCACCGCCGCGAAAAAATTTTTTATTCTCTATTGTCTTCTGGCACTTTTCTACTCACTTCATATCTTGTTGTTACCAACATAAGTGCCTGCTCCACTCACTTTTCTGAATTAAAAATTCACCCCATACACCGGAGCATACTCAATGTCTCAATCGTTTCTATGTTATATGTTTGTGATGAGAATATTGGCTATTAAGCTTAACTGCTGGTCAAAATTACTTCGCGATGGTGGTGAACGAATCGGCGATCTCAAGAAGTGGGTGAGAGAGGGATCTAGAAATGACTTTGGGTTTGAAACGAATATTTTTGTGTTCGTGGATAGCTCACACGGTAGAGCCACGCTCTCACCTGCCAGGCGGAGTTGTCGTACCAATAAGGTCGCAGGTTCGAACCCCACCACCGCCACGAATAATTTTTATTCTCTATTGTCTTCTGGCACTTTTCTATTCACTTCATATCTTAGCGTATTTCATGCGATGCGCCTACCTTATCTCTCTACCCCTCCAACTCCCCCTCCCCTCCTAACTCATTCCACACTGAGGATATCCCATTCGCTATACACACCATCGACGCATTATGTCATTTCGTAACCGACCAGGTTTTATTCGCTTTTGCGTTGTACACAACAGCAGCAGTCAGCAGCACTATTCCGTTATAACCGACTCGCGTATTTGTCCGATTGCGTTATAGCGATACTTTTTTTTTACAAAGATAAAGAAAAAAAAAAAACCGGGGTTTTAGAAAGATGCCGTTACAACAGACTTCTCGTTATTCCAGGACTCGTTATAAATGGACTCCACTGTAATATGTTGTTGTTTTTTTCAATTAAATAAAATTATGAAGGAGGACAAACAAGGTGGTCATCGCAATATGTATATCTTAAAATTTTAACGGGCTTTTTTTTGGGGGGGGGGGAGGAGGAGGAGGAGGAGGAGGAGGAGGAGGAGGAGGAGGAGGAATTTGGTGACATAATATTTCGGTCGGACAAGGCCAACCTCACCACAGAGGTTGTTGTGACTTGGGAGGGAGGGGTTGTGGTAGTGGCTCTAACTAGTGCCGCGCTGAGGACCGGACCGAGGACCGGTCCCACGGTCTTTTAGCTGTGAACCGTGGTCCAGTCCCAAAGAGGAAGACCGCCGGCGGTCCTCACTTCTTATCACCTTTCAACGGTCTGGCGCCATACTACTTCCCCAGCGATTCGTTGCCTCGGTCCTTTGCCTATCTTCCACCAATCACCACCCATCCCACTTAATTAATCGCACCCACCCCCCTTTGCCATACACTAAACGACACAGACGACCATAGAGGCAGACGACCACCTCCCTCCACTCCGCAAACCGCCCTTTCGTGTGTGAGATGGGGGAACAGGAGGCGCACGCCTTGGACGATTCCATTATACGGGGTAAATTTCAAAATTTACTACACCATAATGATCGCAATGACAATGATCTATGATGAAGGCATGACCCCTCTTCTCTAATGGGTTATTGTTTGAAATGTATGTGACTACTAAAGATGTGTGTGTGTGTGTGTGTGTGTGTGTGTGTGTGTGTGTGTCTCAAACCTAGCAAGTTGCAAGTCTGATTTTTGTTTTCTTTTGTCCATCTCTTGTCGCCACTCCTTTCTATCGCATTGTTGTCATTTAAAATAATACAATAATATTAAAATTTCGTTTGGTGTTTTAACTAATCAAATAATATGAGTTTCATTAGTTTCTTCCTTCCAAAAAAACCAGTTATAACGTCTGTATTTTTAAAAGGTCCAATAGAATATTTGGGGACCCCGATAGCTCAGTTGATAGAGCACTAATATAGCCACTCCCACGCCTCGTTCTGAAAAAAGTCCGCGAAATTAAAGGGGAGGCAAGAGAAAAATCAGCTGATCGTTAAAATAGTAACAGAAAAGTGGAGGTGCTCGGCAATGAATGCAAGAAAGACATTTAAAACGCCGTAAAAATGTTTAAAAATCACTTAATGTTATAATTACCATCCATAACAACCTGTCAAATTCACATATGTAAGATGTCAAGCCAAAATTAATAATAAAATAATAAAGAACACGATTGACCGGTGGTCCGTTGACTACACATGCATACGAGTACCAGAAATATTTTGTAAACAATGTAACACAATATAATGTGTAAGTTTCAAAGCAAATGCAACCACAAATAACATCAAAGAACAATGTGGGACTACTGTTTTAATTTCATAAAACCAAACGTATATTTTCTGCCTCCGATATTGAACGTGTAGTTAGTATGTATCGTACAAACAACATTCGTTTAGACAGGTAGTCGGGATTCTAGCGCCAGTTTTATTTGGGCAACCATGATTGGGATTTCACTCAATGCACTTATTATTATTAATTATTATTATTATTATTATTATTATTATTATTATTATTATTATTATTATTATTATTATTATCATATAATAATAATAATAATAATAATAATAATAATAATAATAATAATAATAATAATAATAATAATAATAATAATAACAATAATAATAATAATAATAATAATAATAATAATAATAATAATAATAATAATAAGCAGTTGAAAGGATATAGTCTTTGGTGTATAAGTGCATATGTACAATATTTCTTATAATAAATGCTTCAAAACAAAACAAAACTAAAAAAAATAAATAAAGAATAAATGAATAAAAATATCTATTTGGGCATTTACTTACATTAATAGTCTTGAAAATCACAATCACAATCCATGAAAATTAAATATCCCAAAATCCGAAGAAGACATGAATTTAATCCAAAATCCAACACAGGAATGTATTTTAATAGGAGACAGATATCCTATTAAAACCATAGCATTACTTGCAAACAACAATACCCCACTCTGTGTTTAACGGGCTTGTGGCCGTCACATTGTAAATTGTGGCCGCATTAGGGTAATCGGTGTCCTAAAGACTGACATACTGACATAAATCAATGAGAACTATAAAGAATCCATTCTAGAATTCAACTACAAACTGAAAAGCATGATAAATATCACTCTCTCAAATAATTTCCTTTGCTCAGGTTCACTCACACTCTCCTTTATTGCAAAACATTGATAAGTGAGATAAAGTTTGTATTTCAATTATAAACTTAATCACATAACCTAAATGATGGAGAATAAAAACAGCTAATTATAAAAATAATTCACAGATCAAATTATCTATTTGAACTCCGCATATTTAGCTTAATTACTCATTGACCATATATTTTTTTTAATGGCATTGTTTCATTTAAACAAGACCATGACGCTTATGCCTGGACCGGGTATTCACAAATTCTGCTTTTGTGTTCCACTTTTCGAATTGAATATATCTCTATCTTATCCGTTTATTTGCAAATTTTCTGCACTTTATAAATAAGACCATAACGCTTATGTCTGGACCGGTTGTTCGCAAATTCTGCCTTTGTGTTCCACTGTTCGATTAGAATTAATCTCTATTTTTTCCGTTTATTTGCAAAGTTTCTGCACTTTATAAATAAGACCATAGCGCTTATGTCTGGACCGGGCATTCGCAAATTCTGCTTTTGTGTTCCACTTTTCGAATCGAATTAATATCTAGTCTATCCGTTTATTTGCAAAGTTTCTGCATTTTATTAATAAGACCATAACGCTTATGTCTGGACCGGGCATTCGCAAATTCTGCTTTTGTGTTCCACTTTTCGAATCGAATTAATCTCTATTTTATCCGTTTATTTGCAAAGTTTCTAGATTTTATAAATAAGACCATAACGCTTATGTCTGGACCGGTTGTTCGCAGATTCTGCCTTTGTTTCCACTGTTCGATTAGAATTAATCTGTTTTTTTCCGTTTATTTGCAAAGTTTCTGCACTTTATAAATAAGACCATAGCGCTTATGTCTGGACCGGGCATTCGCAAATTCTGCTTTTGTGTTCCACTTTTCGAATCGAATTAATCTCTATTTTATCCGTCTATTTGCAAAGATTCTGTACTTTATAAATAGGACTATGACGCTTATGTCTGGACTGGGTATTCGCAAATTTTCCTTTTGTGTTCCACTTTTCGAATCGAAATAACATCTAGTCTATCCGTTTATTTGCAAAGTTTCTGCACTTTATAAATAAGACCATAACGCTTATGTCTGGACCGGGCATTCGCAGATTCTGCTTTTGTGTTCCACTTTTCGAATCGAATGAATCTCTATCTTATCCGTTTATTTGCAAAGTTTCTGCACTTTATAAATAAGACCATAGCGCTTATGTCTGGACCGGGCATTCACAAATTCTGCTTTTGTGTTCCACTTTTCGAATCGAATTAATCTCTATTTATCCGTCTATTTGCAAAGATTCTGTACTTTATAAATAGGACTATGACGCTTATGTCTGGACTGGGTATTCACAAATTTTCCTTTGTGTTCCACTTTTCGAATCGAAATAACATCTAGTCTATCCGTTTATTTGCAAAGTTTCTGCACTTTATAAATAAGACCATAACGCTTATGTCTGGACCGGCATTCGCAGATTCTGCTTTGTGTTCCACTTTTCGAATCGAATGAATCTCTATCTTATCCGTTTATTTGCAAAGTTTCTGCACTTTATAAATAAGACCATAGCGCTTATGTCTGGACCGGGCATTCGCAAATTCTGCTTTTGTGTTCCACTTTTCGAATCGAATGAATCTCTATCTTATCCGTTTATTTGCAAAGTTTCTGCACTTTATAAATAAGACCATAGCGCTTATGTCTGGACCGGCATTCGCAAATTCTGCTTTGTGTTCCACTTTTCGAATCGAATGAATCTCTATCTTATCTGTTTATTTGCAAAGTTTCTGCACTTTATAAATAAGACCATAACGCTTATGTCTGGACCGGGCATTCGCAAATTCTGCTTTTGTGTTCCACTTTTCGAATCGAATGAATCTCTATCTTGTCCGTTTATTTTCAAAGTTTCTAGATTTTATAAATAAGACCATAACACTTATGTCTGGACCGGGCATTCGCAAATTCTGCTTTTGTGTTTCACTTTTCGAATCGAATTAATCTCTATTTTATCCGTTTATTTGCAAAGATTCTGCACTTTATAAATAAGACCATGACGCTTATGTCTGGACCGGGTATTCGCAAATTCTCCTTTTGTGTTTCACTTTTCGAATCGAATTAATATCTAGTCTATCGGTTTATTTGCAAAGTTTCTGCATTTTATAAATAATAATAATTGTTCAAAATTTTACCTTACACCCGATATTACAAGTACAAGTGAGCCAGGTGAAGAAGAGTGTCAAACAGTGTGACAGATGAAATAGGAAGAGAGAGAGAGAGGGAGAGAGAGAGAGAGAGAGAGAGAGAGAGAGAGAGAGAGAGAGAGAGAGAGAGTGAGAGAGAGAGAGGGCAAGAGAGAGAGAGAGACGGTAAGAGAGAGAGAGAGAGAGATATTCGTTTTTTGTTCAAAATCTCTCTCTCTCTCTATCTCTCATTGCACAAGGTTGTGCTATTTACTACTATTTATCAAGAATAGCCAAGCTGGCAACCCAGTCTCTGTATAAACTAAGCAAGATGGCAACAGGGACCTCGCTCCTTATCCAATGCCGAAGCTTTAGTTTGAGTCAAACGGTTTTGTTAAAAAAACCCACCCAAAATAAGTTCGTGTCGTAAGTGATGGAAGTTGAAGTCGGCTTATTATAAAATCGTTTTTATGGTCTGTTTGGATTACCCTTTTTAAATAGAAAAAGTGAATATATCATAAACTTGAAGAATAGGCAAGCTAAATGAAATTTAAATTGACTGATTAAATGAGTACGCGAGGCTGAGTTGCGAACGACTACTGTGTTCCGACATTCCGATCCCAGTGTCATTTGTTCACCGTACCGTGTTACTGTCTACACACTACACTGCATTGTTAGTGACTGGTCATGTCTTTTTTGTTTGTATGTTTTACGCAAGCTTAATAAAAATTAAATTGACTGATTAAATGAATACGTGAGGCAGAGTTGCGAACGACTCATGGGTTCCGACATTCCGATCCCAGTGTCAGTCATGTTCACCGTACTGTGTTACTGTCTACACACTACACGGCATTGTTAGTGACTGGTCATGCCTGTTTTGTTTGTATGTTTCTTTTAATATGGGTCAATTTACAAAGAATAATAATAGAAATGTTCAAAACAAAAACTAGATTCACTATTACGTGCCTGTAATGAAGTGCTTTCCACAAACCGTGAGCGAGAATGATGGTGGAGGTAATGGCAACCATGTGGGTTTGTTATTGTTTCCTACCTCCGTCAACCCGCGCATCCGGTTGCGCACCCACGCTGATTCTGACCAATACGCAAAGGGCCAGAGATCGATCCCGGGTGCAGTCGAGTTTTTTTCTGAATCCCTGTCTACTCAGCAGTGAATGGGTAGCTGGGTTTGTTAGATCTGGCGAAAAGTCACCATCGACCCCACTTATTACTTATTACTTATTACCGCATCCACCCCCTCTTATTATAACTTCACGTCTCTCTCTTACTCTTCAATGCTCGCTGCCCTCTCATGTGTGTGTGTGTGTGTGTGGGGGGGGGGGGGTAGGAGTTGCGTGTGTGTATAAACGCCACGAACAACTCGATCAACGCCTTGGGTGATTCCATTATCTCCGTTAATGGGGATAAATTTCAAATTTTATTCACGCTAAATTATCGAAGTAACAATGAAGTACTGTGATCAAATAAAGAAGGCATCACCCCTCTTCTCTAATTAGGTTACAATTTGAAATGAGTGTGACTACTCTGTGTGTTTTTACTCCTGTAGACCACGGTTTTCATCGTGTAGCGGTCTTTAACGGTTCAAGAATGAACGATCCCATGGTCCCAAAGGTCAAAACGGTCTCTCAGGAATGTTCAATGTCGAAAAGGACCGCCGGTCCTAGGACCGGTCCTTGCGGTTTTCATTTCCCAGGGACCGTAGGACCGTGGTCCTTAAGCTTGCCAAGGACCGCCCCGCACTAGCTCTAACTCTAACCTTCTGCGCATGCCGGTCAACCCTGCGGTTTCGGGTCAAAGGCAAGGAGTTGTGTGTGTGTGTTATTCTTGTTTTTCATGTTGAATGGTTGCTCGCCGCAAAGTTTGTAGTTCAATTTAACGTTATTATAAACTTATTGAGATCTAAATACCATTTTTATGCACTATGTTAACGAAGTGGATACTGAATCTAATAATCACAAAGATTCAAAATCAAGAATAGAACAGACAGGTAAGCTTTTACTTTACACTACCATCGTTATTGCCGAGTCGTGTGTAGTGATGGTGACTCGTTAAACCTACTTTCTGTTTGGAGTGGATATTGAGAACTCCACGATCTCCAGTCTTGCGGTTGTTATATGATAGCGAAATGTGTCGTATGCACGCTCTCGTGTTGATAAAGACCAACTAACTCGACTGGAAGTGAATAAATGTAAAATGAACATATAATTGCATCTCATTTCATCAGCGCCATAGTGAGTGTTGCCAGGGCCAGGGAGGTATATCACTCACACAGTGAAATAAACTCGCATTCCTCCTACTCCTTAGCCTTACCACTACCACAAACCAATGTCCATCACAACGATGTTTAAACATAAATCAACTTTCAATCCTCAGACCCACAAGTCCATTCTTCTCTGCATACATGTAGCTTTTACCCATTGCCCTTTGCAAGATATAATTATGAGAATTCTTTTTTTTTTACAAATTGATCATATGCTTTTTATTTTCAGTTAGCTCTAGGTCATTTTGTCATACACTGGAGCTAAAAAAATACTATAAATTATAAATTCATTTCCATTCACTTATTGAAGTGACTATTTCTCAGGACGCTCGGGAAAATAAGCTGGACCTCTATTTCTCTGAACAGTGGTGTAGTCTGCCTTTTACCTTTTCGTCGGCGCTTACAATGCATGTGCATTGCAAGTGACATCTCAAAAAAAAAAAACCCAGGTCGACTCTTCCTCTAACTTCGTCTTCTGATCTGTTTGAAGTGAATCTGTGATCTCCATTCTCGCGGTTGTTAGATGATAATCAAATTTGTCGTATGCACACTCTCATGTTGATAAAGTTGATAAAGATCAGCCAACTCAACTGGAAGTGAATGAACATATAATTGCATCTAATTTCATCATCATTGCCATCATAGTGTTGTCAGAGAGGTATCGCAAAGCTAGTGGAAATACTCATACTTGTACCACAAACCATTATGCTTGTGGATGGTTGGCTTGACCTCGTGAGACAAGATCAAGTTTTGTTGCTTGCTATGTCTTCTATTCCCACCTATCTGTTACACTTCTATCCTGCGTTTGTGTACTATCCTATCTTCAAACTTCTGTTCCTGTCCTGCACCGACCCCAGTGCGTTCATGAGTGTGTGTTTGAGAAATGTATGAGTATGTGCAATTTTTTGGTTTTCTTTTGACGAAGGGGAAACTTAGATCATATGAAAGAAAGCAATATCATATATAGTGACGATTCTGTGAGAATTTCCTGTCCACTCTGTTTGAGCATTTACTTTTACATCAGCGTGGTGTCCGTAACCCATATGCATTGTCGAGTTATAAAATAGCTAACACACGAGTGCGACTAGCCACAAGACACTATAGTTCAAACTGAGTCTGAATAGCATTCCGAAAAATAGAGTTCAAGTTTATTTTCCAGAACGTTCAGTGAAATAGAGCCGACCTTCATTTATTACTAGAGCGAATTGCTTAAGTTTAGATTAAAAACCCATTCCAAACACTAAATTAATAAATTCATATAAGATTTACTGTTCCTCATTTCATAAAATTGTCTTGATGTGGAGATGCATTTGCTTTATCCAATAATAATAAAAAAAAAAGAAAAACAACATTGCACACAAACAATTGCTAATGTATTGCAAGAGTTATGCATGAGTCTTAATATTTTGTCACTTTTACATTTTAGCATTTTCTTATTTTCACATTTTGTGCAAGCATTATCTCTAAGATTGAAAAAAAAAACCCAATTTAAATGAGAGTTTTTATATAGCATACTATCCACTCATGTTTTAAAGGGCTATACAAGGGGTCCCAGGCCAACAGTAACATTTAACATATTGGATGAGACATGACGCCTGTTAGGTGATATTACATTTTTATCAGACAGGACCACTTTGTTAACAGCCTGGTACTCATTTTACACCTGAGTACGGTGAGAGAAAGAGCCTTTACCAAGGACTCAACTATGCGCCGAGCGAGGCTCGAGCCCAGGACTCTGTCACCAGATAATTCGACACCCGAATCGTGCATGCGCAGTACATGTGACCGTACAAAACCTGGGAAATCAAATCAATCGCCTTCCTTGTAGTCCACAGTCACCACAGTCACATTTCTTGATTTCTTGCTTGCAACGAAGTTGACGTCACTTAGGTCTTTGTTATTGTTTTTTTATTATGAGTAAACTATATTAACCAGACTATAAACGTTCATGGTTACGCATAGTTTTGTGTGTTGGTCCATTTATTCCGGATGTCAATGTTGTTAGTTTCTTAGTCAAGCGCACAGCAGGATGGGGTGGGGTTGGGATGTTGATGTGTCTCAAGTGTGTAATCCTTGGTTCAGTAGAGAGTGGTAGGGGTTAGTGTAATCAATGTTTTCTTGCGCGAGAGAGCGTATTTGTATGTTTGTGTGTGTTTGTGATAGAAAGAAAGAAAGCAAGAGAGAGAGAGATGGTCGGCAGTTGATGGTTTGTGAGTTTGCAAAGACGAACAATTGTAGAATTTTTGTCCCCCCCCCCCCCCCCCCCCCCCCCCACCCCTTCCAAGAAATCATCATCAACAATATTTTTTATGAAAAAAAAATTCTATCCTGCTTGGGATGCCGAATTCTTTGCTGACAATCTACACCCCAGATTCGGGTGTCGAATTATCCTGTGACAAAATACACCCGAAACTCGGGTATCAATTTATCCTGTGACAAAATACACCTGAAACTCGGGTGTTGAATGACGCTCCCTTTTCAGAAATAGAGGAGGGTAATTTTATTGCATAAAGATTAATTTCAAACCAGGTAAAAACAAACTAAAATCAATCAAATAAATAATTATTGTTTATTCAACCTGTTTACTCAAGCAAGAGAGGATTTAGTGGAAAAATTTATGACCTGACATGTGCAAATTACCATTTTAAAAACGAAAGACATGCCATAGAGTTTCTTAATCCTCTCTGTCAGAATTGGACAGCTATTTTGTTTTCTGGTGCCAATTTCATTGTGCAATGGGTACCACCAGGTCATCACGATGAGAGGGAAATAAGAATCTGTGCGTTTAAAGCTTTGAAATCAAGCGTGTGTTATCAATTTATTGATAAAATCTCTTTCCTCCCCCCTACCGCTTTACACCTATATACACGTCAATCAGGTTGCCTGTACAAGTTGAAGTCCACAAGTTGTATTATTAATTATGTTTAAGTGTAGTGCAGCGCTCCTTATTTCAGCTTCATTGGGTTTGCAGAAAATGTTGATTTAACCTGTATATCACTGTAGGGAAGAAACGGAAAAAAAAAAGGAAATCAATGGCACATACCAAGCTGAAAGGTAACATCTTATATGAGGGAACCTTAAAAGGACGTTCCATGCCACAATACATTGTTGGTTGGTAATCTGACTTTTCATTGAATATCATTGGTGCCGTTCACTAGATGTCATGTGGATAAACATGCATTAACCATTGGCTGCAATTATTTGGTTTTATTTGCTGCAAGTCCCTGTAGGCCTTCGCAATGAGATTTGCTTGTCGTAATCAGCTTTTCTTGATTATTTTTTATTTGACAAGATCTTTATATATATATATATATATATATATATATATATATATATATATATATATATATATATATATATATATATATATATATATATATATATATATAATATATATATATAGAGTAGATTCGGGTCAAACCGGACGCTACCCGACTCGATGTCTAATTTCCTTTTGTTTTGTTTTTTCCCCGGTGCATATTTCTTGTAACTAAGCACATGTCTCTTGTGACATTTTTCCTGCCGTTTCAATGAGTGCAATCAAGGAGAAGTCAAAGAATCGTGTTTTCATCGAGATATTTCTCACAAAACGTAAGTATCCCGTTCTTTGTTATGGGTTGCAAGGTGTGCAAGGAAGTTGCTATTTAAGCTATTTATACGTTTTTATTAAGGAGTTTCGGCTCAACCACTGCACTACATGCTATTTTAGGATCGTTTGATTGTGGTTAGATCGTCTGACGATGTCCGGTTTTCATTTTAGCTCCAGTGGGGGGGTGTCCGGTTTGACCAAAGAAATTTTAAAACGATTCAGGTGAAACCGGACGGGTTGATTAAGTTGTTTATTATTATTCTAGACGTCTATAATATTATTTGTTGCAATGCTTTCCTTGTATTTCTGTTGACCGGCCTATGTTTATCATGATTATTATTATTATTATAAAATTAGGGAGGCCTTCCGAAAGCGTCTACACCTACATCCCCAGTATTATAATGTTTTGGGAGGGGGGAAACTTTTTTTATAATGTTCTGGTAGGGGGTTTGGGAGGGGGGAGACTTTAAAAATAAAACTTTTCCCCCTCTCAAACCCCCTACTAGAACATTATAAAAAAATACTGGGGATGTAGGAGCTTTCGGAAGGCATCCCTAAAATTATATTATGTTCACCATTGTAAAGGAAAATTTACATTATTAGACTAGCCAGTCTATGAAAATGAAGTTCAAATATCTAAATAAAGTTAATTTTTTCACATTGTTACAGGCACCAAGATGCCGCGATCAAAGTACACTGACAAGAGTGTGGATGCTGCACTTGATGCCATCCGCACCAAAAATCTTTCATTCCGCCAGGCCGCTGCGACCTACTCTGTCCCGAAATCAACCCTGATGGACAAGATGGCCGGAAAATACCCCGTCCATAGGGTATCTCATACAGTGTTGGCCACAGAGGAGGAGAAAAAACTTGTCAAATGGATGGTGGCCTGTGCCAGGGCAGGTGAAGGGAAGGACAGGGAGCAGCTGTGCCTGGAGGTGCAAAGAATAATGAATGCTGAAGGCAGAGAGACCCCTTTCAAAAACAACAAGCCAGGATATTACTGGTACAAAGCATTCATGGAGAGACACAAGGGGGAGGTGCGGGGGAGAAAAGCGATGTCCCTTGGGGAACAACGCGCCCAGGTATCAGAAGGAAAGATACGTGGGTGGTTCCACACCATGCGGACATCGCTAATGTCAAATGGCATCGACATTACCAAGGTTCCCCCCCCCCCCCCCCCCCCCCCCCCCCCCCCCCCCCCCCCCCCCAGCAACGTCTTCAATTGCGACGAGACTGGCTTCCCTTTCTACCTGGGAGGTTCAGTCATCATTGCAGACATTTCTTCCAAGCACCCCTATCAAGTCGGCTCCGATAACAAAACCCAAGTGACGGTGCTCGGAAGGGGAAGGGCAAGAAGAGGAGAGTGGAAGAAAGAGTGGAGTCTAGTGCAGAGGATGATGATACGATGGTTGTGTATGATGACAGGTCGGACGTTGAGATGGATATGAATGAGTTATGTGGTGTGAATGACAAAGATGAACGTTTATGTGATTTTTGTGGAAGTGATAGGAGCCTGGATGGATGGATTTGGTGCAAGTGTGGGAGGTGGTACCACAGAGGATGTACTGGCAGAGAGAGAGAGAGAGAGAGAAGATACTGGGGATGAGTGAGGAGGAGATCAGTGTTTTCACGTTTGTTTGTACATTGTGCAAGTGACATGTTGCGTTATGATTATGTACCCTATTAATTGTTTTGAATAAATTTTTTGTCTTTCTCTGTTGAAAATGAACATAAACGTGTTTATTTATCTATCAGGACGTCTAGATCTAGTCTAGCTATTTATGAAAATATATGGCAGTCGTTTTGGGGGAAGGAAACATTCTGCCAATTTATGGAAAGAGTCCTTCAAAGTCCTTAGAATGCTGGAATCGAACCCTAAATTGACCAATGACCCGGCAGATATTTTACAAACTGAGCCTATGGATCTGTTGTAACTGTTTATGAATTGAAAACTATTAAAAAAACAAAAGGAAACAGCGTTTTTCAACATCCGTGAAGGGTGTCCGGTTTGCCCAAGTTGGGTGTCCGGTTGGACCTTAACGTTCCATAAGTGTCCGGTAGTACCAAAATGTCACGAATAACATTTTGCGTCGAGAACATGGAAAAGACTGCTTAGGGTGCAAAATCGGCTTGTTCACCTGAAACCGGCCACTTGAGCGTTACATGTTACGACATCACTATACAGCATTGGTCTTATTTCTGGCCAGCAGTCTTCCATTCTCCGAGACGACCACAGATAAGGCTTGTGTGTCCGGTAAGCCTGAATCTACTCTATATATATATATATATATATATATATATATATATATATAATATATATATATATATATATATATATATATATATATATATATATAATCGACATCATATATATATATGAATATAATTATGAGTTATGTTGTTCAATTTTGCACGTTCAAAACATTTGAAAGATTTTTCTGTGACTTTTATCTGTCTTAACTTTTTTCGTCTAAATGGGTGGTCTGGGAAGAAATCTTTTGTTTGTTTGAATTAAAGTCTCTGTAAACGTTGGTTAACTGCTCGGGTTATTTTAATGTTGACCATGCTTTTACCTGTAAACCGTCCACTAAATACAAAAATAGCGGCTTGTTATGGCCCCCTGACCTCACCTTACCTGCTGTGGCGATTTCAGCTGAAGGCCATATAACATTCTCCCAACTCCGCCCCCCCCCCCCCCCCCCCCCCCCCCACATACACACACACCTTCTCTTCCGCGCGTCTATCGATCCTTGCGGGATGATACATTATCTCTGTAAGTGGAGCTCTTTTAAGTTTATTTATTATCTTAGAGTGCGAGGTTTTTGACTAATAATAATAATAATAATAATAATAATAATAATAATAATAATAATAATAATAATAATAATAATAATAATAATAATAATAATATTGAACAGGAATTCTACGCCGTTTGAATTATTCAAATTCTTATTTTACACAATAGAGAGCCGGTATAGACAACGTTTTGGGGGTTCGAATAAAGAATGTTGAACAAGTTGTTTTCCTGTATGTTTTTCCAAGAGGTCTTTGAATGACGGGCGTCGCAGTACGGATCCAGACGTTGGGGTTCAAGGAAAGTTGACCGAATTATCAAAATAATAATGGCGATTCAGTGTAATCTGTTACTGCCGTTTCTTTATTACATTTGACCTATGCACCTCGATAATGTGTTCAGGAAATACCACACATGAAAAGCAAAAGCTTTCAGTTGTTATGTTTTTTTGGGGTTTTTTTTTTGTTTGGTATGCTCTGACATCAGCTTCTAGTTATTTGTTGGCTCAGGTCCAGCGCTCTTTATTATTATTATTATTATTATTATTATTATTATTATTATTATTATTATTATTATTATTATTGTTATTATTATTATTATTATTATTATTATTATTATTATTATTATTATTATTATTATTATTATTATTATTATTATTATTATTATTATCCTCATCATTATTATAATTTATTTTTACTTTACTACCGTCTGGAAGTTAAAAGTAAGTCTTTGGATTGTTTGTTCAATGAGGGTTTTAGAGAATGTTCTGTATACCGACGAGTACTTTATTTGCAAATAATATGCACACATATTTGTGTACCCATTTCTTTCTCCTTACAATCTTTGTTGATTTCCTAAAACGTTAGGCTACAATTACAATACAATAAATGCTTGTAGCTAGTGTTGAATATTATTTTTTTTCGCTGTGCATGCATGACCTACGCGCGCCGATTAATAGTTCTGAAAAACGAGCGCAGTCTATGGGTTTGAGTTAACATTATTGTAATGGACAATATTTTACTTTGGTTTGTGGGGAATATATTCATCACAACAATTTGGGTTATCAGACTTGTGAATAGGAACACGTTGTGCATGGCGCATCGGTGGTTTAATCTCAGACGTCTCCTTCATATATATATATATATATATATATATATATATATATATATAATATATATATATGTGTGTGTGTGTGTGTGTGTGTGTGTGTGTAACAGCGTTTTGTTATATATATATATGTGTGTGTGTGTGTGTGTGTGTGTAACAGCGTTTTGTTCTTTGTCATTGTTTGTAATATTATTATTATTATATTATTTCGTTTCATACTTTCCGAGCTCTGAGTTAATCTAGTCTGATCTGACTTTGTAAACCGTACAGTCAGCTCGGTAAAAGTTACTGTATGTTATTTATAAACAGATTTTCGTATCTACAAAACAAGCTGCCTCCTCCTCATCTGGTTGTTTCCTTATTCTCGACCAAGTTTGCGACCAATCGCTGGACAATAACTTATGTCGCTCAAAGTCACATGTTTGCCGACTGACTGCTCGCCGCCCGCGACCAGTTTCATCTCTCTCCCGCCTTTTTCTCTGGTCCGCGATGGACGCAAGTATATATAAATATCATCGCCTTAACAGATCTTAATGTAAAGAATGAGCTATAATATTTTCAGCAGTTGTCTTTCTTTGTTTTGCCATTCACAGAGAACTCATAGAAAGGGATTATTTACAGGTAAACACCGTTATTTGATTAGCTTTGTCTTCTTCTGAGTGAGCAAATATTTACTGTCGAGGTGAAAGCCTTAAAATCGATAATCCACAATACTGATATGATTGTCATTTATGATATTATATGTTTCAGACTAGTTTATCATACTGTTGGAAGATCAAGATACAGTTAAATAATAAACAAGAGCCATAGTACACATATCATTGTGAATAAAGTGGCCATTGTACACGAAATATAAAGCTCGCTTCTTCGTCAAATTTCGGCGTAATGATAATGTATCACCGCACTTCTCTGTTTTGCTGGTGATATTCTTTATTTATTTGGTAATGCATACTTTATGAATAGCAAATATCTTTAAAAGTGCATTTTAAAATGCCATACTGCAAACCCAGTTCCTGTGTTCCTTCAGATAGTAGAAATCAAAATCAAATAATAAACTGACACAGCGGGTGGAAATGAAGACTAAACTACCAGATCCATTCGGTTTACTGTTGAACTATTTACCGTTTCCTTGCTAGAATGTATTATCTATAGCACTATTATAATTGGTAATTGTGGTACAGTAATCTGTTCCGTCTACATTATCCTTTCTCAGTTTCCCCTGTTTGACATTTAATATTAAGGGTGTGTAGAAAAAAATGTCATTATTATTATTATTATTATTGCTATTATTATTATTATTATTATTATTATTATTATTATTATTATTATTATTATTATTATTATTATTTAATATTGTTATTATATTATTATTATTATATTATATTATTATTATTATTATTATTATTATTATTATTATTATTATTATTATTATTATTATTTTTTTTTTTTTATTAATATTATTATTATTATTATTATTATTATTATTATTATATTATTATTATTATTATTATTATTATTATTATGCGGGACGGAAACGGGAATTATCAGGCACACAATTTGATAAATTGTAAAAATGTCATTATATGACAAAGATAGGCAGGCACTGTTTCCTTCTTCTTCTTCTTCTTCTTCGTCTTGTGGAAACCTCCAATATTGTCGAGGATCACTCCACAGTTTGTAGTGTTTTACATTTTAAACTTGCTAAAACTCTGCACATAATACTAATTTTAAAAAAAAAAAATAAATAAATAAATAAATAAAAAAAAAAAACAACAACAACAAAAACAAAAAAAAAACACATAGATTAAACAGTCACGTTGTGAACTCTAGCAATCGCGTGAAGGCATGTTGGCAACCGTTTTCAGCCACTTCAGCTGGGAGGCTATTCCATAGTCGGGCAGTGAAAGGGAAAAACGAATACATGTGGGCGTCTGTTTTTGATGTTGGGATGGTTACTCTTGCTGTGTGTCCCCTCGTATTTCTTGTGCCGATATCTTTGATGTCGTTTGGAAGTTTAAGGCACGAATTTTTGTAGTAGATCTTGTGGAACAATTTAAGTTTATCTATCTTTCTTCTCTTTTCCAGAGGTTCAAGGCCAATCCGTTGTGATAATTCAGACGCACTTGAGAAAGGATCGAATGTGTTTGTGATGCGTCTTGCTGTTTTTCTTTGGATGTTTTCTAAGGTGTCGATGTTTTTCTTTGTATATGGGTCCCAAATTGAGCTGCCATACTCCAAAATTGGTCTAACAATAGTTTTAAAAGCAAGGGTTTGAGTTGTGATTGGGCATCTTTTTAAATTGCGGGTGATGTAAGCGCTTGTTTGATTTGCCTTTGAAGCCAGGTGACATATGTGGTCATTCCATTTGAGGTTTTTAGCAAACTCAATGCCAAGGTATTTTGCTGTCTTTACATGTTCCAGGTTTTGACCATGAAGTTGGTATTCAAATGTAATAGGTGCTTTCTTATTTGAGATGGTTAGAACATTGCACTTTGATACGTTAAATTCCATTTGATTTATTGTTTCCCATTCTTGTAATTTAGCTAGATCGTCATTTAGTGTTTTGCAGTCGTCTGTTGTTCTTATCTGATTATATAATGCTGTGTCGTCAGCAAAGAGGCGCACTTTTGACCTTATACCTCGTGGAAGATCATTTATGTACACTAAAAATAGGACGGGCCCAAGGACTGAGCTCTGAGGTACGCCCGATGTCACCATCCCGATAGTGGAAGTCTCGCCGTCGACAAGAACTTGTTGGGTGCGATTGTCCAGATTAGTTGCAATCCATTGTAAGGTTTTGTTCCTGATACCAACGTCATACAATTTCTGGATTAACCGATGGTGAGGAACCTTGTCGAAGGCCTTGGCAAAGTCCAGTAATACTAGATCAATTTGACCACCTTTATCAATAGCAGCTGACAGATCATGTGTTAATGATAGAAGTTGAGTTTGACATGAGTGGTGCTTCCTAAATCCGTGCTGTTCATCACAAAAAATACTGTTAGTTTCGAGATATTCAGTTATTGAGGATCTCACTATATGCTCCAACAGTTTGCAGCAAATGCAAGTTAATGAAATTGGACGGTAGTTTTGAGCCCTGCTTCTATCACCTTTCTTGTAGATGGGTTGGACAAGAGCGTGCTTCCAAACAATTGGTATGTCTCCCGTTTCAAGAGAGAGTTTGAACAAATGTGTGAGGGCAGGTGCAAATTTGTTACTCAATATCTTTAAGAGACGGGATGGTATTTTGTCTGGGCCACATGCTTTCTTTGGATCTAGAGTGGCGAGGAGTTTGGAAACGCCCTCTACTGTCACATTGATTTCGGCCATAGTGTTGGAATCGTTTTCTTCGCCTTGTAGTTGTTGAGTGGTAATTTTGGTATGAGCTTTTGAAGCAAAAACAGAGCAGAATTGGTTATTAAGTATGTCTGCTTTTTCCTTTGCATCAGAGTATAATACACGATCATGCTCAAGGGGCGCTATACCAACCGAATCGCACCTCCTACTTTTTATAAATTTTGAGTTTTTTGTTTGAGTCTTCACTGACAAGTTCCTTAACATGATTATGATAGGCCTTTCTACTCTCTTTTTGTGTTTCTTTTTTCAGTCGGGCGTAATTGTACCAGTCTTACTTACTGTTGGACTTTCTCGCTCTGCTCCATGCCTTTTGTTTCCGTCTAGATAATCGTTTGACGGTGGTGTTTATCCATGGTTGGTGAAATTTCCTTGAGCTTTTCTTCGTTGGTACATGTTTGGTCATCATTTTGTTTAGGTGGTCGTTGATGGCAGTCCAAACATCCTCAGTGCTTTCTAGATGTTGTTTAATTATGTTTTCACTAAAAAGACGTGTTTCTGTCCGCATTTCGGCGATTCCATACGGCATTGCATAATGTTATGTTTATAACTTATAAGTAACATTTTGGTCAGAAGAAGCAAAAGCGGATTTTGTAAGCTGGGAATAATTATTAGATATTTTAAAAGCTTAAACTAAACACGATTGCGTGATTACTTTCATAAAACAAATGGAAAGCAAAATACGCCAAACAATTCTATAGATAGTTCGAAGATGACGTCACTCAGGTCTTTGTTATTGTTTTTTGCCATCCGCGTTTATCTCCGAGTAATGCTCACTGAACCGTATTAACCCGACTATAAACGTTCATGGATACATACAGTTTTGTGTGTTGGTCCGTTATACTCCCGGATGGCAATGTTATGAGCTTCTTAGCCAAGCGCATACTATCTATAACGAATACAAAAAAAACATATTTAATTTTAATTATATGGCATTCTAAGTTGCTTTAAAAAATATAATGTATCATGAAATATTTCTTAAACTTTGTGAAATACATTGGGCATGATATATCAGCAAAATGCGTTATATAAGCGTAATGTTCATATTTATTTATTTTGGTTTATTGTGCAAGAGAGCCCGTTACGCCCGTATACTTGTTTTTCTTGCTTCTCGACCCCCGGACACTTAGGCGAACACGGCTGTATAACAGTTTGTTTGTTTTTTCCCCATCATAACTCTTTATTTTCATATTATTATGTCGTGACTTATATTTATATTATCTGTGTGCTGAAGTCCACTAGCAATTAGACAGTATCATCAAATTCTGCTCAATGAACACGCACGGATGACATACAATGTCATGTTTATTTTAGGAGTCGCCTTTAGACGATCATTGACATTGGTGGGGTCATAACAATGTAGTGTATCCAGCAAGACGTAAGTAAAAAAAAACAGAGAGAGAGAGAGAGAGAGAGAGAGAGAGAGAGAGAGAGAGAGAGAGAAGGGGGGGGGGGCACTGCTTACTCCTGGGGTTTGAGATTGGTGTTTGATACTTTACAAACCACTTGTTATATTATTATTACTGATATGATTAGATTGCATTTACATAGCCCTATTCTTTTCTTTTTTCTATCCCCCCCCCCCCTCCGAATCGTTGCAAAACTGAGTTGTGATAGACATGCCAGAAGCAGAAACCTGCTGAAATCCGTTCTTTTGTTAATGTCCATCCGGGGGATACCTGCTAAATTATGTTTTAAATGAAGGAGAAAAAAAAAAGGAAAGATAAAAGAAAAGAAAAGCAAGCAAACACGTGAATAATTTGGCGCTTGACTTGAATCACATTTGATCGTGAACTGTCTCATCGCTGAAGTCATATAAAAGTAGCCTTTGTTGTTCAATGGTAATGGTGATATGATGGCCTTGGAGTTTGAAACGTTTATTTTGATTCAACATGTACGTAAGCACGTAATTTATGTGTTTGTTTGTGTGTGTGTGAGTGAGAGAGAGAGGGAGAGAGAGAGAGAGAGAGAGAGAGAGAGAGAGAGAGTTAACGGCTATGCCTCATTTACACCATTCCTGGTGGTTGGCACTCGCTCACCCTTGCTACCTGACATTCTCCAATTTGGATTCAACACGTCCATAATAATATAATATGCAATTTGCAGCAACCCTCTTCATGCTTTATTTTGTTGTGATGTAGGATCATCAGTTGATCTCGTTGGTTAGTCGCGGTCTTCGTCGTTGCCGTCATCATAGAAGAGGAAGAAGAAGAAGAAGGAGGAGGAGGAGGAGGAGGAGGAGGAGGAGGAAGCGGAGACGGAGACATTGATAGGTAAGGAACATAGTGGGCTTATCCCGTAGCCTGTTGACAACATGATTTTCTTTTTAAAATCCCAACTTGACCTACTTCTTGAGGCTGCCATTCCTGTCAGACATGCTTTCTTGACCACCGGTCGGATCAGTCAGTCTGTCTGGATTAATCCTTATTATTACAGTTTGCGTATGCCGGTCGTTTACAATCGGCGTGCATCAAGAATGACTTTTTCAATGCGTGATTTTCCATTACGCACGTCAATAAAAACTGGCTGGTTTTGCCACCGAGGAAAGCAAATCGAGATGAAATTCTTACCTAATAAATATTATGTTGTGGGGAACAGGAAGTGGAAAAGTGAAACAGATTTGAAGTTGGGGGATTACTGTCTCATCTTAAAAATAATTGTCTTGAAGAAAAATTTCAGTCTGCTTATAGGCAACATCATTCGACGGAAACCGCACTTGTTAGGGTTGTTAATGATCTCCTCTCTGTTATAGACAATGGTTCATGTTCTTTGCTGAATTTGCTTGACCTATCGTCTGCTTTTGATACTATTGATCACAATCTTCTTCTCAAACGTCTTGAAATTACTTATGGCGCGTCTGGTGCAGCGCTTGATTGGTTTAGGTCATATTTGTTTAATCGTAAACAGATTATTACGGTGGATGAATATAGATCGGAGGAAATCTTTCTTGATTGTGGGGTTCCCCAGGGTTCAGTACTTGGACCCGTTCTTTTTGTTTTGTACGTTGGCCCTCTGTCTAAAATCATCAGAAGTTTTGGTCTGTCTTACCATAAATACGCTGATGATACGCAATTGTACTGCGTTTCCAATATGAGAAATTTACAAGAAGTATCAGCCAATAGTAAAAATTGTATCCAAAGTGTTAAGAAATGGATGAATGAGAACAGACTGAAACTGAATGATGATAAGACGGAGGTGCTGTATGTGGGGAACAGGAAGTGGAAAAGTGAAACAGATTTGAAGTTGGGGGATGCCTCTATTCGATGGAGCATCAGGTTAATAATTTGGTTAGATCTCTCTTTTTCCAACTAAAAAAGATTGCTTCCATTAGACGGTTCATATCTGAGGATGTGACCAAGCACCTGGTTGTGTCCCTCGTACTATCGAAATTGGATTATTGTAATGCTCTGTTGTTTGGCGTTTCGCAATACAATCTGAAACGTCTTCAGATTGTCCAAAACAGCGCTGCCAGACTAGTATTTATGAAGCGTAGGTGCGACTCTGCCGGACCTCTACTTCATGACCTGCATTGGCTGCCTGTTGAGAAAAGAATTAAATTCAAAGCTTGTGTTTTAGTGTATCGTTGTCTTGAAGGTACTGCCCCTTCCTACCTTTCAGAACTAATTGAAAGATATTCAAAACCCCGCCCCTTACGTTCGGCCAGTGATTCCACAAAACTAGTTGTCCCTCGAATTCGGAAAAATGCTGGAATGAGATCCTTTTCTCATTTCGGACCCTCTATTTGGAACGCCTTACCGCAGAGCATTCGTGAAAAAGAATCTTTGTCTATTTTTAAACGTTCGCTTAAAACATATTTGTTTCGATTTTAGTAGATGGTATGAGAAGCAAGATAGGTTTGGTTTGTGTTGTGTGTTGTGTTGTGTATGTGTATGTGTGTGTGTGTGTGTGTGTGTGTGTGCTTGTGTGTGTGAATGAGTATGTTTCAGCCAAAGTAATTTGTAATTTAAGCGCTTAGAGTCTGGTGTCTCGGAGTTATAGCGCTATAAAAGTTTTCAGCATTATTTATTATTATTATTATTGTGATCCACCACTTCAAGCTGATGTTATGACGGGAGAGATAGTTTAGATAGATTAAGAAATTTGAGTTTAATATCAGCGTTATGAGAATCAGAAAATGTAAAAGTGTGTGTGTGTGGGGGGGGGGGGGGGGGGGGGCTTTCCGCCAAATCTAACAGACCCAGCAACCCAATTACTGCTGAGTGACTTTACGCTAGACTAGCGTCCTGAAAAAGTGGAACCAACTCCGACTGCATGGACTTAATTGCTCTGAAAGACTACGTGGCCACATTGTACCCCAAAATTTGTAAACAAAGAGCGATTGCCACCCTATTTTGCCAGATATTCTTGACTAACATTCGGGTTTGCCATAAAATTGGCAAGACGTATTTCTTTGTTAAATATAGTATTATATCAATGGGTAGCCCTATTTATACAAATTTATACGTCCATACAAAAGACAATTGGACCAATCTGTGATATAAACGATTGGATGCCGTTGATTTTTAGTGTGGGTCACTCACACAATATTGTTGGCCGAAATAAAGACGAAAAATGTTAATGTAGCAATAAGAGCATTTCTAAAGCGCTTAACGTTGATCAACTGCATAGAGCTTACACGGGGTAGGTAAAATATACTGTTTTTTAGACGATTGGTCATCCATGAGGATGATGTTCAGCCTTATTACTATTCAAAGCTATGGTCAGATGTTATGGAGTTCTTAGATTCGTGGACGCTCCCTTTTTGATGTAAAACATCGTTGGTTTTAAGTAAATTTGAAGGAAAAGATTTCTAAATCGTCTAAAACTCTCTCTCTCTCTCTCTCTCTCTCTCTCTCTCTCTCTCTCTCTCTCTCTCTCTCTCTCTCTCTCTCTCTCTCTCTCTCTCTCTCTCTCTCTCCTCCCTTCCCCACTTTGTTAAAATGATATAATGTTATCATAGCTACATGCAGGGTTGTCGGCTCAGTAGGACAATGTACTTGTCACAAACGCAAGAGCTGTTGAGCGTCGTCAGCGACTGGATGAGTGCTCTTACTCAAGTGTTTTGTTCTTTTGAGAAACTAGATATTTGAAAATCAGACTTTGAATATTCCACAGTTTACCAAAATAACTTATCCCATTAAGAAATTAAGTAGCAGGCACCAGTGTAAGATAAAGAGCTGAACAAGTGTGTATGAAAGGTGTCAGACAAAGCAAAAAAGAAAAAAAAAAAAAACCCCATCCCATCTGACCGGTAATCAGAAGGTCTGAGGTTCGATCCTCAGTCGAGGTCGACTGATTTTTGGGACGGTTTTTTTTTTTCTTGTATTTTTCTTTCTTGCTTTGTCTGGCACCTCTCGTACACACTTGTTCAGTTCTTTATCAAAATATCGTATCCTACTATTGACTTCTTATTCTGTCAAATGTCACGAAAATCATCTTTTGAGAGAGCCTCAAATGCAGTCTTACAATCAATGTTAAAAACCTATTGGATTGCAACCTAACACCGCCATTCACGGTTAACACAGTTGTTTGTTGAGCCAGTACAGTGTAAGTAACTCAATCTTCGAAAATCGTCCTACCGTGGGTTGTTGACCCTGGGGGTCAAGGTACCCGACGGAGAGAGAGAAAAGAGAGAGAGAGAGAGAGAGAGAGAAGAGAGAGAGAGAGAGAGAGAGAGAGAGAGAGAGAGAGAGAGAGAGAGAGAGAGAGAGGGGGGGGGGGGCGGTATCTTATTAACGATAGCCGGGCTATTATGTTATGTTTTTTTTTTAGATCGTGGCCTGGGATTACACCTGTTTTATATTCCTCTTTACTTTGGGTTGTTCACAAATGAGTGGAGCTACGAGGCACTGCCCTGATGTACTGGAGATTTAGTGAAGAAATGTAACCCAAATGTACATAGACGTTTAGTGGAGAAAAGGAACATTATTATTATTATTATTATTATTATTATTATTATTATTATTATTATTATTATTATTGTTATTATTATTATTATTATTATTATTATTATTATTATTATTATTATTATTATTATTATTATTATTATTATTATTATTATTATTATTCCAGGCTTTATTAGCCGTTGATTGATCCAGTCTGTTGCATTTATATCTTGATATTCGTGGATTACAGCAAAATTCAGTTTCAACGAAATTGAATATGAAACGTAAGATGTAAGTTGTTTTTAGGAAGAAATGTGATGCTCTTGATTGGTATGGGAAATAAGCAAAGCCGTCTTAGATATTTTATCGTCTATCTTGGAGTTGGTGTTTATTTATTTACCTTTTTTTCTCTCCTTACAATGCGGGATTACATTCTCCAAGTGTATATTCATATATAGCACATAATATTGTTGTCTTAGCTTTCTTTGTTGGCATTAATGAGTAGAATACTAAGTTACAGTTTACAGTTGTCTCTTGTAGTATTTGATAATGCAAATTCAGGAAATCCGATGACAGTTATTGATTGGAATAAATAACAATAGAAAATGTGATAGAAGCTTCAATTTAATCAACGAAGACAGGTAATGTGGATGTTTCGGGTTTCCCCTTTATTAACAAAATACGATGAATGAAATACTGAAGACGAATGTGAGATGAGAAAATGGCGTTGCTTAGGTGAAGAAACATTGTTATGTATTGTTTTGACACGTATCTATCAAATCAACGGCGTTGTGTATGTGATATTTCTGTGATTCTATAACTGTTATATCAACACAATCTATTCTGGTGTCGAAGATTGGCTAGGGCAACTCGACGCCATCAGGAAATCAATTTTATCATCTCTGATGTGATTTGATCATTTATTTATTTATTTATTTATTTATTATGAATACAATACATTGTTTATCTACCCGTCTTCCGTCTATCGTCTGATACCATCCATATGTCTTTGTCTGTCTATCCATTTAACCTTGCATACATGATCTCTTTTCCTCTCTCTACCCTCCCCCTTCTCTCTCTCTCTGTCTCTCTCTCTCTTTCTCTCTCTCCCTCCTCCCTCTCTCTTCCTGTATATCTTATCTATCTTCTATCCCCTTCCTCTGCTCCGTTCTTTATTTTTAACCCCCCCCCCCCCTTTCCAGGCATATCTCTCTTATAGCTTTCGTAAATCAGATCAAATCACCATTACCACGAACACCCACTCTGAAAATTCTCAGAGAAAGACAATATGCAATCTCATTATAACGACTCATTAAATCCCACGCAAGCTACAAGTCCGTTTCCCCCATTCCCCCTAGCCTGGCGATGATATCTCTACTGCAATAAAACACTTTATAGGAAGAGATTCTACAAACAATGAGATTTTGAATTTTTTATGACATGTCCCTTTGGACATTTATCTTACACCTAATCTTTGCGCCACGTCAGACTTGTGACCCATCGTCTCAAAACAGTATTCTGTCGGGGTAAACTCGATGCTCGAAAAAATTGAATTTGAAGCTCAAATGATGGAATTCGAGTCAAAATAATATATGTCTTCATTGAGGAAGATGTATACTTATTTTGTTTCTTAAACGTGTAATACTTGAGTGTTTCCCGATTCTTATTAATTTGAGATGAAACGGACATTTTCTTCTTTTAGTTCATTTCGACATAATAATTATACAAGATTGATGGGATGGATCAAATATTACAATGTCTACGATTTAAATGCTCACAATACGGTCTATATTATCAGGTTTTGCAGGTTGAAGCCGGTGATACAGATCGTCGACGGGGATGTAGACCTGTCTACTATTAGTTACAAAACTTGGGAATCAATTTCAGAGCTCCACGAGCATCTCTAAATCTTTAAAACCTACCGGAGATGAAAGTTGATGCCATGCTACATTATTTTAATGATTTTGAAGTGTTATTTAATCTTTGTGAGGGTTTAATTTTAAGGGTAATTATAGCGATTTATTTTGTTTTTCCGTAAAATTACACATTTTAAAGATTTTAAACAGGCAGAACTGGGTATGCCTTTAGAAAAGCATTTTGCATTAAGTTTTCTTTGTCCACCCAGCAGTGATTGGGTAGTCTGGTCTCGAACATCTAGTAGAATGTACTTTGCGGTAGACTAGTAGTGTTTTATCCAAAGGGTAAGAATCAACTGTTATGGTCCTCTCCTTTTTGACAGTACAGAGATCGGTATAAACTGCGGCTCCATGGGTCAAATACAAAACTATGAGACGGGTTAGTATTAATAGATCCCCCCCCCCCCCAACCACCACCAAAAAAAAAAAAAACAAAAAAAAACGAAAAAATGGTAAGTACAAAGACACCCCATTGACAGCATTCATTAAGATAAGACACAATGCCAATAGAATATGACAAGGATAACTAACATCAGATATTTGTGAGAATGAGTTGCAAGTTACATTTATGAAGTTTAGAAACTGTCTTGACTCACTATCTAGAAGTCTTTTAAGACTTCTAAAGCGAATGTAATGACAGCAATATTACAGTACCCATAATGTATTCGCACTTTATTGAATCGCATTGTCTGATATTACGTGAGGCTGAAATCGAACCCCGGCAGAAATTGTTTTAAATAATATCGATTAATGAGAATTTGCCATACAATGTCAAAATACATTATTTTAATTTTAAAAATTGGCCAGGAAACGTATAGGGAATGAGATTAGCGGAAGAGTAGCGTCCCTTGATTGGACGTCACCTTACAGTGAGAACGTCAATTTGGTTTTGAAGTGTCTCAAGCCGCTTTCACCGGAAGCGAGGACGAGAGACGCATGCGTACAACCAACATGACGTTCTCTCTCTAATAACTTTTCCGCCGGTGACGTCACAGACTATGGGTGACGTCCAATCAAGGGACGCTACTCTTCCGCTAATCTCATTCCCTATATTTAATTGTCGATCGATTTAAGATGAAGCCCGAACTTGTCAAAAGTCCCAAACCCGAAACTTCTTACAGAAGTTTGATAATTTTTGACAGTTTTGTCAAGTTGAAGCCAATGTTAATCTTACTCCACATTTGGATAAAAAATGAATTTTGTTCAAAACGATAAAAAGAAAAGTGTTGTTTAAGTACTTGTAGTAAAATCCATTCAATGGTTCTGTCGGTCTCTTCATCAGCCCATAGCTTTTAAAGCGTCGGTGAACTCTCCAGCCTTGTTATGTTTCTAATTTCCCTTCTCTGCGTGGGATGTATATTATGACTCGCTTCTTGTTCTGTTATGTGATTTGATTTCCTTCCTTTCTTGTGTGTGTGTGTGTGTGTGTGTGTGTGTGTGTGTGTGTGTGTGTGTGTGTGTGTGTGTGTGTTTTAAACATTTATATCGAATTCCTTTATTATCTTTTGCTATCTTTTGCTCTCTCTCTCTCTCTCTCTCTCTCTCTCTCTCTCTCTCTCTGTGTTTTTGTTTTGTTTTGTTTTTTTGTTTGTTTTTCTTTTGTTTTTTAATTAATCTATATCTGAGCCTCGTGAGTTTTAGGTGCTTGGTCTTTCATAGTTTTATCTCATACGTTCTGTATATTGAGAAGTATTTTTTTTTAAACTGCATTTATGGCTCTTTGCTAGCTACCCTTTTTAATCACTGTCTTCCTGCTGTGACTTGCCCCCTATGAAATAAAGATTGTTGGTCTCCAGGCCAGAGGGCGATTGAATTTGATGTTCGGTGTTCAGGGCACACCACAAGAGAAGGATAATTTCATTATCATCTGTGACTGAAATAGTAAGTAGTTGAATTGACGTAAGCATTAACGATGTTGTCATTGGATGGCAAGATGCTTAGCTGAAACGGTAATGACGTTTTACGTGCTTGCTTGTTGGACAGGAATAGACAGTGGAAATGATGTCAGTTCGATGACCTCAAGTTTGTGTATGCGTGTGTGTGTGTGTGTGTATGTGTGTGTGTGTGTGCATCATATGCGTGAGCGCACCAAAATAACGAGATATTAAATTGCTGTTTACTTGATTGATTGTAAAGATGATAAATACATATGGTGACCTCAAGTTTGTGTATGCGTGTGTGTGTGTGTGTGTGTGTGTGTGTGTGTGTGTGTGTGTGTGCATCATATGCGTGAGCGCACCAAAAAAACGAGATATTAAATTGCTGTTTACTTGATTGTAAAAATGATAAATACATATGGTACGTACATAATTCTTGTTGGTTTTGCAGCATTTGATGATGAGGTCCTTTAGTGAACTAATGTAATACCTTTGTCGTAAGCTAAGACAGGAGGATTTGTAGCCCACTTTCACAGTTTGTCTTGTTTCATGAATGGAAATAGAATTATTAAATAGTTGTTTGGTTTACATTCCCTTTTATTCTCCTACGTTTCTTGATCCTATCTTTTCCACGCACCCCCCCCCCCCCCCCCCCCCCCTCTCTCTCTCTCTCTCTCTCTCTCCCTAGATATATGTATATCGATGGCCCGTTGATAAAACCTCTGAAGTAGCCTCTTTGCGATACTATACTTCAGAGGTTAGATCAACGGGCCATCGATATATATATATATATATATATATATATATATATATATATATATATATATATATATATATATATATATATATATATATATGTATTCATCTATGTGTAATCCATCTATCTACCTATCAATCATCTTTCTATCTCCCTACACACATATCATATCTATCTATCTATCTATCTCTCTATCTATCTATCTATCTATCTATCTATCTATCTATCTATCTATCTATCTCTCTATCTAACTAACTAACCATGTAATCCCTGTTTCAAATATATAAATTTTATAATAATAATATGTAACGAAGTGAGTGTACATTTTATCATTAGCTAACATTGCAGACAGGCTTTACATTATGAAATCCCCATTGGATGCCTCGTCTTGTGTTTGCTTTTTATTAATTGTGTGTACCTATTTGCGTCCATCGTTATCAGCTTCTCTATTTGTTCGCCCGTCTTTCCATTTCCTCCTCTCTGCGACCATCCTGGAGAAATAAGATAACAATAAAGTGGTTGAAGTTCTGGAATCGATCATCTGATTGGTCAGAACATACAGCCACTTTTAGATATCAGGGCTGAGAATCTACTGCCTAAAGGCGGATTTTCGCCTAAATGGTGGTTTATCTCCGCCCATCACCATCACTTTTCCGCCTTTTAAAAAGACTCACCACAACCACTACATCAACATCCCTATCACCACTACTTTTACAACCACCACCTGTACTACAACAACCATCACATCATCATTCCTATCACCATTATTACTACAACCACCGCCACATCATCATCCCTACCACCACCACCACTACATCATCATCCCCACCACCACTACTACTACCTACAACCACCACCACATCATCATCCCTACCACCACTGTCACGAAATGTTATTATGAATGTTTACTTAGGTGTATTGTGTACGCTAGACCTAATGTTATTCTTAGTTCGTAATGTCTAACTTAATACAGAGTTATAGTTGCTCACCGAACGGACACCGAACGAACGACTTACCGATCACGTGATCAGTTTTTTCTCGCGTCCTCTCGTCTAATCTCGTCACTCCGGAATAGAAAGAGGAGGCGGAGCTAATATGATATAACGCAATGAAAGTTCTGTCCGATGACGGGTGGGGGGATATCACCTCTCCAAAACTTACCTTATTATATGAGATCTTGAGATTCTTATCCAATCATCGATTGCTCGTTTGACAGTTCGCTTGTGAACAGTTAGGAGACCATCTCTTGATTTATGGGCAGGCGGCTTTGCGTAAAGGCGGTGAGTGTTGTATACATCAAAGAGTACCGCTGACCGATGGGTAAATAGTGATTGTGTAACCCAAAAGCCCTGCCGACTCGACTGCAAGGTCTTGTATGTAATAACTGCGTCACCATATCAACGCTCAGGAATTAATTACTGAGGACTCAGTATATATATATATTAAAAAAACAAACAACGCTTTTGAATCACACGAGATACATCAGTGTGCTCGTCGCATTGAGAATTGAAAAATGAGATATAAATCAAGAAAACCGACCGGAAAATAAAGAAACTATCATTAAATTTAAAAAATTGAGCAATATTTTTTTCAAAATCAATCTACTAGAAAAAATTTTTATTTCTTAACCTATTTTTGTGAAACAAAGATAAATGTTCTCCTTTTTGCAAGCTGATTGAACAATGTGGTTTTCAAATTTATCGTATACGTAATCATTTGGAAGCTCCCGAGAAAGGTATTTTTGTGTAATCTCTTTCACACACAGGCGCGCGCGCACACACACACACACACACACACACAAACATATACAAACAATACACAAACAATACACATCCCTGGTCATCTATTGCCTATATTATTAATGTTAATATATACATCCCATGCTGATTGTCACTACCCCCCCCCCCCCCCCCCCCCCCCCCCCCCCCAACCATTTCCACCATCCAAGTACCAGCGGCCTTTTCTCTTTGATTTCGTATCATGGTCTACCCGAAGCCCAACACCTCGATCGTTTGTGGGTCAACCCCCCCCCCCCCCCCCCCCCCCCCCCTCCCCCCTAATCAATTTATAATTTTCTCTCTGTATAGAGCGCCACGTGCCCAATTATATACTATTGAATGACACTGACCTTGCCCCTCCCCTAACACAAGCCAACAGCAACCCAAGCTATCCTCTATCACGTGACCTTAGATCCGATGCTGCATACCGCTTGAGAGTCTTCACTATCCAGATCTCGTTCATGGTCACGTGAGAAGGCTATATCCGTTCGGGTTCGGCGTTCGGGTTCGGCGTTCGACCCGATTTCGTTAAAAAGCCAATATCCTGCTGTGATGATCATGTCGTATACGTCCTTTTGTTGTTGAGTTCTGTGTAATAGATATAGGGACTGATCTTGGTATTGCGTAGGACCGTGGCCTTCGTTATACTAGAGGCCCAAGACTGGATACAGTGACGTCACTCTCTCAATCATAACAAGTGAGAGAGAGGAGACAGCGAGCCGAGCGGGCGGCTGTGTGTGTTACCAGTGAAGCGAGGCAGGAAAAACATAGATTTTCCAGATTGGAACTTTTGTGGCCAACTTTTAGGAAACCCAGATTTTAAAAATTCGATATGCATTATTTAACGACTTTCCTTAGAAAATAGATGTTTATTAATTATTGATTTCGTTGATTAGCATTTATTTTTCATTCAAACTCATTTTGCCGATGCAAATGATCCTATATCAACCCGACTTCCATTTTTCTTGGACTTCGACGATAACGATTGCGAATATTTATAATAAGATCATTTCCTTTTTTCATTGAAATTTATAGCAAACCCCTTTTTTTACCCTTCCTTTTCACATAATTATTTTATGCTCACTTTTAACAGTTTATAAATAACACGACAAAAAAATTACCCCCCCCCCCCCCAAATGCTAGCTATATTTGGCATGGTTAAGAAGAAATAATTGGCATGAATTATTTTTTTCCACTCGCATACAACACACACCTCTCATTACTATTTCGCTGTACTACACACTGGATCTCAAGTCCTAGCAAAAAATACAAGATTTTATTTCTCATAAAAAAAGAATTGTACAAGAATAATAAGGGGGCTAAATGCTCTTTTTAAATCTTTATTTCATTCAAAATTTTAATTGTAATATGGGCAATAGTAGGCTAATACTAATATAAAAAATAAAATAAACAAAACATTACCTTGCTCCGTCAATGATAATTACTGGGCACGAAACGCAAGAAGTTCAATCTGCAGACACTATATATAAACTATAGATTGACTATAAAAATATAGTGTTTCGCTGTTCAACAGCTCATCAGTGCAGCTTGGAACTCAAAAAAATCAGTTGGATACCTACAGGTTCCACAGAGTTCAATCTGCAGACACTATATATCTATTATATCTTTTGTAAATGTATACATAATGTTGATATGTACATACTGGTCAATTGTTAATCCAAAAAAAATATCAGTGATGACAATAAACAAAGAGATGTGATTTTATGGTAATAAGAAGGAAAAGGAATGAGAAAACATAGAGTTGGACTTGACATGGAGACACATGTGACATGGAGCTGGCGATTGATATATAAAATGGGCAGCCCTTACATACCCCACATACGTAGTGAGCTCCCGCAGGAATCTAAACCTGATGGTTGTCTGAAACATGTGCCTCCAGTCTTATCCAATAATGAGAAGGAAAAGAAGATGACCTATGCTCTTTTCGTAAGAGTTTGATAAGGAACAAATTCAAGAAAAGTAGAAATAGTGTGAACAAGAGCATCCATGGTTTCTCTCGACAATACTCCTTCTCGTGGTTTCATCCCTAACCTGCTCCAGTCCTTGAACCAAGTCAAAGCATCTTGAAGAAATGAGAAATTGGAATCAGAAATGGAATTAATTGGCTTGCACCTCTCATCCCTCAATCTCCTGCCTTTCAGCGGATGCTTGACATTTAGAACATTCCATAGCTGTACAATGAAGAATATAAATGATACTGTCCCACTGACATTGACATTCCATTTGGATCCAAAGTGCTCCAAGGCAGCAGCATTCCATCTGTCAAAAATTCTCAACATCAGTGGAACACTCTGTTTCTCAGTAGGCGATGGATTCAAACATTTTCGATTCAAAGATGGAGCAAGTTTCACGACTGATGACTTCTCTTCCTCGTATACTTTTGTAATGTGACACATGGATCCTCTCGTAACTGAAGATGAAGGATTTTCATTGTTGGTCAGTACAGGTGGTAACATAAAAGTCTTCTCCAGGTCTTTTTGAGACGTCCAGTTATTTCTAATACATTTGAAAAGGTGGACAGTATCAAAAATTAAAAAAAAGTTTCTCTGAAGGAATGACAGGATTTGGAATAGATGGACAAAGACTTCCCCCAGACATTATAGCAAAGGCATTGCGGTTAATTCTGTTGGTGTCAGAAATAACACACAAAACATGAAAACCAAAATCATGAAGAACGTGCAATGTTTTAAGAAGCAAACATTGCAAATAACGAGCATCAATATTTTTTACAGGTAAAATGGCAACAACATCTTTCTGTTTACAAAGAACTGAGGAAATCATGAAGACCTGGGCAGTGCTTGCCTCAGAAACCTGACAATTATATGCAGAGCCCTCAACTTTCCCCCTTTATACGACAACTGGTGAGAAATATGAATTTCGTCCATCATGAGAACGACATCACGCTCATGTTCTTGCATTTTAAGACATCGCTGTCTTAAATATGCTTCATGATCTTTAGAATTAGGAAAACCAGTCTTCATTTCAAAGACAGAGGAAAGTTTTCTTAGATAGGACTGATGAGGCAAAGTAAGAAAGGAATTCCTTAGAAGAGAATAGGCACAAGGAGCAGATGCAAACAACTGGAATGCCCAGATAAGGGTAGAGCAACTGTAACGTTTTACAGACAAGTTAACTAACTTAAGCTGCTCAACCAAAAACCTAACTTTTGGCATGAACAAAGACTTGGACTCATCATCTTCATCATTGTCAACACTGTTGCATAGACTATCAATAGCTGAAACATAAAGTTGCAGCTGGTCCTCCAAGTTACTTCTATCAAATCCATTCCCATGACAAAAATGGGAAAGGACAGTGTCAAATTGAGACCAGCATGTAAGAGTTGGGGGAGACGTTTTCCCAAAAATCCATGCAATGGCGCTATCAGGAACCCTTTCTGAAAAACAAAGAAAAAAATAATGGTCAAGTCATCACACTAACATATATTATAATTTCCATGCTTCAATGAAAATAAGTTGTATCTTTTTTATTGTCTTCTTTCATCATTTAAACAAGATCCATATAAAATGGTTGATAGTGAGATAATAATATATCTTTTAATTGTATATAATAACATCACAGCATTACGATAGACTTTAATAAAAATTATACTTACTATATTTATTACTACTTCTACTACCATTAGTGTTACTACTACCACTACTGCTAATAATATTATTTCAAACTACTACTCTACCAAGAATATTATTACTGCAATTACTATTATACGACTACAACCACTACTAGAACTACTGTTAGTGGTAGGCTACCATTGCCATTATTGGTGTCACTACTACTAATATTGCCATTGCTACTAGTACTACTATATTGGCGTTCCTACTACTACTGCTACTATTACCACCACCACTGCTACTACTACTTCTAACACCAGCACTACTCTTTTATACTTATACCCTGAGTTCTATCTAGCACTATTACTATTTTAGAAATCATTTATTCTAACTCTAAACATGTCAATTTTCAAGGTAAACACTTACGATTATCAGAAAATATTTCCACATGCATGTCAGAGAAAACTTTGATTGAAGACAGCAACTTTGGAGCACTGTCAACAGTATCAATAATCCTGTAAAGGCAAAGGGTGCAGTGGTCAGGCATTGGTGGATCATCAGGTGAAGACGATGAGGCAAGAAAAAAACGATAAATCCATAATTTCGCATCAACTCTGGTGTTGAAACTGCCACAGAATTCTGTATAATTCTTAATCCGATCATTTTCAACCCATCGTTTAAAAGACTCATCGTCTCTCTTTAAAACTGCATCTCGCCTTTCGTCGGGGGCTTTCCGTTTCATGGATATTTTCGTAGATAAATAGGAGGGACAGTTGGGAAAGATGGAAGGATAGGCATCTTTGGTCAATTTTGGTATGCTTCTCTCTACACTGAGAATGGAACCGTCAGGTCTTGTGACAGAATCTACTCTGACAATAAATCTGTCACAAAAATGACGCTCACATACCACAGCTGTAGAAGAAGGTTGGAAATCTTGTCTCGGTATCTTCCTCAACCAAAGGTTTTTCCTATCTAAATCCGAGGGAAATTCAAACGCAGACACTGACACTTTCTCAGAAGGATAATAATTTCCTTTACAATTTGGCACACAGCACTTACGAGGCATGTTGAAAATGCAAAACAATGGATGGTATTTATCAAAATATGAATGACTATTTAACAAATTATCTATAGAAAACAAGAGGGTACAATAATCCGATAAGAATGAATTGAAAATGAATGACAACACAGTCAACCATTAACCGGTTTTCAAAACGAAAGCGGATGGACCGGGAGTGTGACGTCACATCGCCAGTCGAGACGATGTCTCAGGCCATAAGAGTTCACGAAGGCCACGGTAGGACCCGCTTAAATTGTTTTAATTTATGGTCGGAAATGTCATAGGTCATGGATTTTCCCGTTGAGTCATTTCCTGGCACACAAAGAGAGACCATTCTCTAAGTATTTCTTTTCTTTTAAAATTCTGTTTCTTGGTTTTTGTAAACCTTTCATCCTGCCCATTCACCAGTTGGCCGTCTGACGATTCGGACCAGGGTTGCCAGTTTGGCATTTTAAATGCCAGATTCCAAAAATCTGGCATTTTTGAAAACCGTTTGGCATTAGAAAATTCATTTGGCATTTGGCATTTTCATTTGGCATTTTCTTTTCTTGTATATTATACTTCAAATGACACCTTTACTCTGCACTTGAACCAGATTCAACAGAAAACATCATAAGAAACACGAAACAGTAAGTTTTCGTAATTGTCAATAATCATTTAACTGTTTACGTATTTACCTTTCATGTTAATGTATTTCTTTTTCATTCTTAAGATCCAACCGTGATGTAGTGGTATAGCACTCCACTTAGTAGTCAGTAGGTAAAAAATTACCCCAACAGGAAATTTAGTATAATTCAAAAAAAAAAAGAAAGGAAAACATGCAAGCCACCAGAATATGATAGTAAATTGTCTATCAAAAGTGAGTAGTTTTCTTAGTGGGGGTGGGAGTCAACAGACTTTGGCATTTTTTTGAGTGTTTTGGCATTTTTTGAGTCTTCCCCTGGCATTTTGTTGAAAAATAATCTGGCAACCCTGATTCGGACGTATTTTAGTCTCTATGCAAAGTTCAGCCGATGCTGTTTTGCAAGAGTTGTACTTAATTTTATTAAAATCAAATTGTGATTTTAATTGTTACAGGCCTTGTGGTTGGTGGAATTATTCATTTAATTCAATCTTTCTGCTTATATTATGAGTTAATTAATACTAGTGATTTTCTGATTTAGTAGTTTGTGCCAAGCACGTTGGGCAGTGACCACGTGTTGAGAAGTTTATAGTGTTGTGATATGTGTAAAGGTGATCTAGTTTACGTATTATTGCTTTGTTTTTATATGGTTAATTAAATATTGTTTTCTTTCCCATTCTAGTGGGCCTGTTGATCTGGGGCCAAAGCCAAAGAAACTATTAGATGAATTAACTTTAACCCTTTTGAATTTTGGATGTAAGACTTTTCTTCGTTTGATTTGTGGCCAAAGCCAGAACATTTTAATAGCCTTATCCTTGGCCGATGCCATCGATATTATACCCATATATGAATATTTTTCATATCCGGCCAAAGCCGTGGACATTTTAGTTTTATTGTTACAAGGCCGGCGCCTTAGATTCAAAGAGAGATTGGACAGTACAAATTGTGACAGTAGAAAGAAAGGACGACAGACTGCATCATCTCGACAAGAGGAAGAAGCCCTGACGGACAGTTCATATTTTTGTTCTATGTGTTCTGTAAAGGTAAGGGGCCCCACCTTCTTGTGAAATCTGTTTGTGACTTATGTGACTTATTCATTGTTCCACGTTCATCGTTACTGTCTCGTGAATTGAGTGTTCGTCATTACATGTGCGAATGAGAGAGAGAGTGTGAGAGAGTAATTTGCATTAATAAATTATATGAAATATGAAAATTTACTTATCATTCTTTGATTGTTAGTTTGTTGGGCTGGTCAATTTGTTGGACGTTAGCAACCCTTTAAGGCCATTGACTGGGACGGAGGTTCTGCAGACCACCGACTCACTCTTTGGCATTGTCACTTTGTAACATTTTTGGTGGAGCTGCGGGTACTTTTGCTGACGTTTAACAGATTGATTTTTGTCTAATACTGATGGTCAGGGGTGATTTGTAATTGACTCTCACCTCATCCGTTACTCACTTATAAAGACAGTTTATATTTTGTTGACTGACGTAAAACTGTAACGTCGTATCCCATGACATTGAATAGGAACTTGCACTGTCATTGATTTATTGCCTTTTGTTAAAAGACATCGGCTAAGTTGAAACCTTCTGTTATTGTTGTCACTTGCTGGTTATCTTAAACCAGTTGTCTGTCGCTGAGATTTACGTGAATTGGGTCAGATTGACTTGTTATTTTAAACTGAGTTGGGAGATACCTACTGTATCCCCGTGGTTGTTATATTATGAGAAGTGCTGTTACACATCATCGCTGATTATTTTATTTGCCATTAAAGGCGAGAAGAAATAATAATTGTTTGAAGTAAGTAATTATTGCAATATTTAAATTCATTCGTTAGTTATACCCGAAGGTATATACATTTCCACTAGTTGATATTGTTGACTGATTTTCTATTTGTATAATTACAAAGACTTTGTTTTTAAGTTTCTTTTGCTTGCTCAAGTGTTTTAACTTCTTTGCTTCATTTTATTGAACTACATTGTCTTTTCCCTTCTTGAACCATCATGGATGTTGAGAAATTAATCAAACTCGGTGCTCAACTGGCATTGGAAGGTGAGGCTTTAACTCTCAAACGTTCCACTGTTTTGAGCAAAAATTGTGAATGGAGGGGGTGCAGGTACATTAGGATACCATGAACTCACTCACTGTGCGCTAATGCTGGCATGTTATATATCAATTTGCTCGTCAGATGTTTTAGTTTCACATTCTTAAAGTTTTTTATAATTTCTAGGCACTTTCCTGGACACAAATATGATTTATGTGTCAAGGTAGGGTCTCAAATTTTCAAGTAAAAACTGCATTTTCTGCAAATGCCAAGAAGGAAAAAAATAACTGTTCAAAATTATGATCAAAACAAGTTTATTTTCTAAAAATACATCATGTCTTACAACTTTTATGCAAAACTCAAGTATGTAATGCATAAATTGAGCATCTGGTGGGGTCTCAAATGTATCCACACATTTACTCAAACAAGGGGCATAATCCAATAATTTTTACATGTTCACAAAAATGTCTCTAAATTGCTTATGTTAGCATTTCTTTGGCATATTTTGGATATCTCTTGGTTAACAGACCTAAACACATGATACAAGAAGAAATTTCAACATTGTGAAAAGGTTTTGGGGTAATAAATCCATTACAAAAGTAAAATTATATAATTATTTTAAAATTCACTTGTGTGTCACTTGTTTAGTGCAAAGACTGAACTATACACACCAAAAAAATACACAAGTTCCTTCTTACTGATACAATTGATAATACATGGATAAATATAATAAAGGACTTCAGTATACATATATATATTTATTTATATATGTAAATGTATTCGCAGAGAGCGAATAGTATTTTTTTTCCGCAAAGAGCGAAAACGAATGATTATTCGCAGAGTGCGAAAATATTTTTATTTCACAGTAACAGTACCTTAACAAAATAAAATAAAAATATACAGACAATTTAACATTTAAAAAACAAAGAGCATTTTAAAATACAATAATAAATCAAATAATTTACTCAAGAACTGTATGATACCACAACATACATTTTCTATCCGGCTGTAAACAAAACCATTCTTTACAATATAAACACCTATGTCTAGTTTTCTGTACTTTCCCCCTATCTAAGCATAACCTACAATCACCCCTTGAATTTGAAGAAGCATCTGGTAAAATTGGATGGATTAACTTAATTTCTTCATCTATATCATTATTATCACTATTCCTGCTATTTGCTTTAGATTTACTTTTACATTTACAATTACAATTTGTATTTAAAGCAAGTGGTGGACCCTCTAGATCATCTATCCCGCCTAACTGCCTGGCTAACTCCAGAGTAAAATCTAACTGATTATACTGTTTTGGTCTCTGTAATTCTTCAATATCACTATGCCTAGCTCTATATTCTTTGAACAGAATATAACTATTAACCCTAGCAATGTCAATAAAATGAAAAAATAAACTTTTCCACCACTTGTGTGTTTTTCTAAGACTATTATATTTCCCAATAAGTTGATCAGACAAATCTACCCCATTCATATTCTTATTGTAATCTTTAACTAATTCAGGCTGTGCAACATCTAATTTTCTGAAAACCCCATTATCTTTACTCCTACGTTGTACTACTGCCTCCTTATTTGCATCATGTATTGTAGATATAAATGAAACTGTCTTATTATCTTTCCACTGTAAAGCTAAAATATCACCATCCCTATGCCATCTAAACTCCCCCCTCTTAACCCTCTTTTCCCATTCTCTAACGTTCTTTAGACTAACTGGAAATCCTTTTCTATTAACTATTATTGTCCCACAAGCTCTCACATTCTTCACAACCAAATCTTTAAAAAGTTGGACACTAGTATAAAAATTATCCACATATAAATGATATCCTTGATTGAACAAGCCAACAAGCAACTGCATAACCACATTATAAGCTAAACCATTTGTTGTATTACCCCCTACCTTACCCAAATAAACATCAAAATTATGTGTATACCCTGTCTTTGAATCTGCTAAAACCCACAATTTCATTCCCCACTTTGTTGTCTTGTCCTTCATATACATTCTAAAGCTATACCTTCCCTTATTTTTAACCATCCTCTCATCTATTGAAATATTCTGATAAGGTTGAAACAATTTCATACATTTTCTACGAATATAATCCATCATAAATCTAGCTTTACATAATTTATCATCTCTATTTTCTGTTCTAAAATTACTTATTTTTAAAAAACTCATAAGACATTTATAACGCCAAATTGACAAAAACCAACGCGCCCACAAACCATTCAACAATGTCTCCACACACCAATATAAAGTAACACGCTCCACTTTCACACAACTCATGTACATCAACAAACCAATAAATCTATACATTTCATCCACATTCACAGGTTCATCCTTCCACCTCTTATACAACGTCGGTTTCGAATCCGCACACATACTCGCATAATCATTCGTCCACTCACAAAACAAAGACAACAGTTCTTGAGTAAAAAACAAACGAAAAAAATCTAAAGGCGTTAAAAATTTTCGGTGATCTAAGCGAGTCACCGTATCAGGCAGGCGTGGACCAGGGACTCGCTCAGGGAGAAAAGGTGGCACTTTGTTCTCGGGACCACCATCCACACATAGTTTCTTCGGCTGTGATGGGCCAGGGATTTCATCATGATCCGAACGCCTGAAGAAAATAATAATAACAAGAATTAAAATAAAAAGAAGTACTTTGAAAACAAAGGAAATGAAAAATAATTCTGAAAGGAGAAAGCAATTAATTACACATATAAATATAAAATATCAAAATATTTTATCACTCTCCCTTTTTTACATCACACACTAGTTCTGGAATAATATTTCTTGACATAGAGTTGAGTAGAGTAAAAATACTATAAATAATCTTCCTGTAGACCCAAAACTGAATATATAACATAATATCAACAATAATACATCAGAAAACACAAAACAGTCAATATGAATATAAATGCTCTATAAGCACAACTAAATATCAGGTCAGTTCTCACCTTTTTCTTTGACAAGCAGAACTAGTTGTGGCAGTGGCAGTGTCAGTATCATCAGTAGGAGTAGGGACTTGTGCATGTCTCCCAGTTTCATTCCCACAGTCCTCACACGGAATCCGAATCTCGCTAGAAGAAAGAAAAAAGAACAATATTTTATTATACAAGCTGTCGACACATCAAATCAAGACATACAAATCATTTCTATATCTCATTCAAGTGGCCGAACTAACCGTCTTCTGACCTCCATGTTTGTTTACATTTTCAACACACAACACTTCACTCGTCCTAGTCAAACTCAAGCACGTCATAAATACAATTATAAACCAAAAAAAAATACTTTTTGTACTATATTAATGAAATAGATAATAAAGTTGAATAAAATATACATATCATGGGCATTATGCGATCGTTTGATGTTACTTTGAGAAGATTTCTGAAAAATACTTACTCGTCGTTCTCACTGTCAGATCCCATATTTGGCGAGTACGGCAGGTCGAATTCTTGAGACCATTCAGACTCAATTTCATCATCATCCTCGTCATCACTTACATCCACGTTGAAGAGGATGTCATAAATTTCAGACTCTTTGAGATTTGCCATGGTGCAAAAAGTTTAAATAATATAAATTTGATAAATTGTGAGTTGGAGTTGTAGAAAGATTTCCCGAAACAAAATGGCGGATCGAAGGTAACGGATGGAGTCGTTAGCAACCTAGCTTTCGTATCTCTCGTTATTTCGTAACATTTTTTTACATTTTTAACATAATTGTGATGAATTATTGAATGAAAATCATTATTTTATAATTAAATAATAGTTTCAACACATAATCTGGCGATTTTTTACCGCAAAATGGGATTATGAAAAAGGGGGCGTTGTCACGATCACCGGTGATCGTGGTTTCTATTTGTGGAACGTTTGAGAGTTAAGGAAATGGGTAGATGAACAAATAAAGCAGGAAGAGGCTCGCAAGACGGATGCTCTGAATGAGGCCAAGGCGCGAAGGGAGCACGAGCGAGAACAAAGGGAGCACGAGCGAGAACAAAGGGAGCACGAAAGAGAGCAAAGAGAACACGATCGAGAATCGGCAAAGGAGGAGAGCGCCCGCGAAGAGAAGAAACTGGAGCTGAAAGCCGCTCTTTTGGAAAGAGAGTTGGAGTTGGAAAGACTGAAGGTACAGCATCCAACTCATGCCTCCTCCAGGACTCAGGTGCCGTCGTCGTCGGTCGGGAAGAGCCCGCGACTACCGCCGCTTGATGATAGGAGAGATGATGTCTCAAGTTACATCTCGCGATTTGAGAGGCATGCTTCTGCCAATAACTGGCACAGTTCTGACTGGGCAACCCACCTGGGTGCCCTACTGTCCGGAAAGGCCCTGGAAGTTTATACCCGTATGGACGAGGCCGATGCCAAAGACTTCGGGAAGGTCAGGGACGCTCTGCTCGCGCATTACAATTTGACGGAGGATGGGTTTGCCGCACGCTTCCGTACAAGTAGGCCAGAGCATGGAGAGCGTATGGGCCAATTTAAGATTAGAATTGCTGGGTACCTGGACAGGTGGATTTCTTTGGCGGAAAAAAACAAATCCGACGCTGAAGAGATTATAGATCTGATACTGAAGGAGCAGCTAATCAATTCATGTGGCCGGGATTTACAGGTGTTTCTCAAGGAAAGGAAACCTAGGAACACGGAAGAAGTTGTCAAGTTGGTTGAAAATTATGTGGAGGCGCACGGGGCGATGAACGCCTATTCTAGGCCTCACTCGACCATGCCTAAGACGAGTAAGGAGCCATCATTGACAATTAAGCCGACGGAGGATGAGCGTCAAATGAAGACAGTGGAGACGAGTCCAACGAGGGCTCAGAAGGACAAGCGGGTGACTTGTCATCGATGCTCCAAACCTGGTCATATCGCTCGCGATTGCCGACAGAAGCCACACCAGCTCTCTGCTCTTCGAGCGGAAGTTCCGACTTGTGCATTTTGCAAACGACGGGGTCACACCGAAGAAAAATGCTGGAAGAAACGTGACCGAGTATCCCATACTGCGGCGTCATTGACCACAGAACTGGAGTGCAAAAATCACCACGGTTCCATGGAACTCAAATGTGGGTGCACTGTACCCGTGATCTCTGCAGCTTGTACAGCCGATGACAACCATCAATTCTCGCGTATGCCAGTGGCAACCGGCTTCATTGACGGGAAGCGTGTGACTGTTCTGCGTGACAGCGGTTGTAGCTGCGTGGTGGTACGCAAGGGAATATTGTCACCAGATAAAGTGAGCGACAAGAAGGTACCGGTTTCGCTCCTTGATGGTAGCATTGCAACAGCTTCCGTGGTAGAGGCGGAGTTGAGATGTCCATACTACGATGGGCCGGTTTCGGCAATGCAAATGGACAACACATTATATGATGTGGTTGTCGGGAATATTCCCAATGCAAAATGCCCAGGAATTGCCATAGGGGAAGTGAATGTGGTGGACACGAGGTCCGCTGCTGCGCACAAGAAGGGCAAGAAGCCCTTGACGACGCCGATTGCGTCAAATATCGATATCACTGTCAAGCAGTTAGTGGAGAAACAGACTAACGACCAGACACTGACGAAGTGCAGGCAGATGGCACAGACCGGAGAGGTAAGACAGACTGGCCGATCTAACGAGACTTGGTATGGTTTCGAAGATGGTGTCCTCGTCCGGTATTTTAGGCCAAAGCGGACCAATCATGAAATGTCATGAGACAATTGGTCGTCCCGAAGGACCTTAGACCCAAGGTCATGAAGTTGGGTCATGAAAATATACCTGCTGGGCACATGGCTGCAAAGAAGACTACTGACCGAATTCTCAACGAGTTCTTCTGGCCCAGCGTGTGGACCGATGTCCAGAGATTTTGCCAGTCGTGTGACCGATGTCAGCGATCGGCACCTAGAGGGCGAATACCCAAAGTGCCTTTTGAGACTGTTCCCTTGAGAGATGAACCGTATTGTCTTGGGTGCGCCAAAGCGTAGAGCGTTCTAACATGTAAACAGGAAACTGTTGTCAAGGGAGCAACGTTACTCTGTTGTGGAGCGTGAATGTCTTGCTCTAGTTTGGGCAATACAGAAGTTGAGCACGTATCTGGTCGGGAGACAATTTGTCATTGAGACAGATCACGCGCCTCTTCTTTACTTGAATCGAGCAAAGTCCGAGAATGGCAGACTCATGCGTTGGGCTCTGTTATTGAGTCAGTATCGGTTCACCCTGAGGTCTGTTAATGGAACTGACAACCATGGGCCGGATTTCTTGTCTCGGGTTTGAACATTTCGTTCAAATTATTGTAACAAAAATCGTGTTTTTGTCTTAAGAAGGGGACTGTGTCACGAAATGTTATGAATGTTTACTTAGGTGTATTGTGTACGCTAGACCTAATGTTATTCTTAGTTCGTAATGTCTAACTTAATATCCTGCTGTGATGATCATGTCGTATACGTCCTTTTGTTGTTGAGTTCTGTGTAATAGATATAGGGACTGATCTTGGTATTGCGTAGGACCCACTTAAATTGTTTTAATTTATGGTCGGAAATGTCATAGGTCATGGATTTTCCCGTTGAGTCATTTCCTGGCACACAAAGAGAGACCATTCTCTTAAGTATTTCTTTTCTTTTAAAATTCTGTCTCTTGGTTTTTGTAAAACTTTCATCCTTCCCATTCACCAGTTGGCCGTCTGACGATTCGGACGTATTTTAGTCTCTATGCAAAGTTCAGCCGATGCTGTTTTGCAAGAGTTGTACTTAATTTTATTAAAATCAAATTGTGATTTTAATTGTTACAGGCCTTGTGGTTGGTGGAATTATTCATTTAATTCAATCTTTCTGCTTATATTATGAGTTAATTAATACTAGTGATTTTCTGATTTAGTAGTTTGTGCCAAGCACGTTGGGCAGTGACCACGTGTTGAGAGGTTTATAGTGTTGTGATATGTGTAAAGGTGATCTAGTTTAAGTATTATTGCTTTTGTTTTTCTATGGTTAATTAAATATTGTTTTCTTTCCCATTCTAGTGGGCCTGTTGATTTGGGGCCAAAGCCAAAGAAACTATATATGAATTAACTCTAACCCTGTTGAATTTTGGATGTAAAACCTTTCTTCTTCTGATTTGTGGCCAAAGCCAGAACATTTCTATAGCCCTATCCTTGGCCGATGCCATCGATATTATACCCATATATGAATATTTTTCATATCCGGCCAAAGCCGTGGACCTTTTAGTTTTATTGTTACAAGGCCGACGCCTTAGATTCAAAGAACACTACTTGAGGTTGGACAGTACGAATTGTGACAGTAGAAAGAAAGAACGACAGACTGCATCATCTCGACAAGAGGAAGAAGCCCTGACGGACCTGTGACGGACAGTTCATATTGTGTTCTATGTGTTCTGTAAAGGTAAGGGGCCCCACCTTCTTGTGAAATCTGTTTGTGACTTATGTGACTTATTCATTGTTCCACGTTCATCGTTACTGTCTCGTGAATTGAGTGTTCGTCATTACATGTGCGAATGAGAGAGAGAGTGTGAGAGAGTAATTTGCATTAATAAATTATATGAAATATGAAAATTTACTTATCATTCTTTGATTGTTAGTTTGTTGGGCTGGTCAATTTGTTGGACGTTAGCAACCCTTTAAGGCCATTGACTGGGACGGAGGTTCTGCAGACCACCGACTCACTCTTTGGCATTGTCACTTTGTGACAACCACCACCACTACAGCTACAACCACTACTACTACAACTACCATCACATCATCCCTACCACCACTACTACAACAACCACCACCACATCATCATTCCTACTACCAATACAACTACATAATAATAATAATAATAATAATAATAATAATAATAATAATAATAATAATAATAATAATAATAATAATAATAATAATAATAATACTTTATTGCATCCCAAAAAGGAAATTTTTTGTACAGACGTGTTATAATTTACACATAAGATAAAAATACAATGGAAATAGGATGTATATATATATAAAAAAGGAGCAGCTCTATAACCAGAGCTGCGCTTTATAATATGAATAATTTCAAACACTGTAAAATAGTTAAAACTGTCACTATAAATTGAAAATTGAAAAGATTGCAAAACAAATAAATTAATAAATTAATATTTATATTTTTTTAAAGTAAAAATGAGAAATAATTATATAAAATGATTATTGCTTGTTATAAAGCCTAATACTGGACGGCAGAAAAGATTTTTGGTGTCTCTCTGTTTTCGTTGAAATAGAGAAAGGGCGACCACTTCTTTCTGACATAATAATTGATGGTCTTAGTGGATGATACTGGTCATTTAATATTTTAGTTATTTTATTTATACAAAATTTCTCGTATAAAAGATCTACATCGTCAACATCATTTATATAGCGTTTAATGGATTTTTTAATATTTGAATTTATTTTGTTCCTTTCCACTGCTAAGCAATTGCCTCCCCAAGCTGTTATACAAAATGACAAAACACTTTCGATGACTGCTCTATAAAATAATGTGCAGAGGGTTTTATCTATTCTAAACTGAGAGAGTTTTGATAAAAAATATGTACGTCTGCACATCTTATGCCTAATTATTTTCAAGTGTTCATCCCACTTGAGCCTGTCATCAATCGTTACACCAAGGTATTTGTAGTGAGGAACTCGCTGGACGAATTGGTCCTTTAATTTTAACGGTTCTATCGGTTCCTTCACTCTCCTAAAGTCAATCACTAGCTCCTTTGTCTTGCTTATGTTAAGCTCTAGGTGGTGGGCATCACACCAAGACACAAATCTATCAATTTCTTGCCTATAAGCCACTTCGTTGCCATTTGTTATGAGGCCTTGAAGAGCGGTGTCATCTGCAAACTTTATTAAAGGTACACTCAGGTTTTGACTTCTACAGTCATTCGTGTATATTGTGAATAATACAGGGGACAATACACAACCCTGAGGAGCACCAGTATTTGTAGTTATACAGGAAGATTTGTTTTGTCCTAATTGAACATATTGTGCTCTCTCCGTAAGAAATTCGAGCACCCAAGCAATTATATACTTGTTTAAATTCAGACTAGTCAATTTTTGAACAACCAACTGAGGTTGCATTGTATTGAACGCTGAAGAAAAATCTGCAAAAAGCAATCTGCAATAGCTCCTAGCGTGATCTAGATGCCTGTAGATGTTGTTTGTAAACAGCAAAATGGCATCCTCTACGCCACGTCCTGGTTTGTAAGCAAATTGATGACTATCACTCAATGGCATAAACTGATTCCTAATTTTAACAAGAACAAGTTTTTCTAAAGATTTCATGACTATTGAAGTCAGTGCAACAGGTCTGAGATCGTTCATAGTTTCAAGTTTTTCTTTTTTTGGAACAGGAATAATTTTTGAAGTTTTCCAAATTTCAGGGATCGAAACGCATTGGAGGGACCAGTTAAAAATATGTGTATAAATGGGGAAAGCTGGTGGGCACATTCCTTTAATAGTTTTCCTTTCAATCCATCCGGCCCAGCAGCCTTCCTCTCGTTTAGTTTCGAAAATACGAATCTCGTTTCCTCTTCACTGACCTCAATAGTCATTTCATCTTCCAAAGCCCTGTCTAATTTATGTTTTTCATTTTCAATATCAAATTTGTTTGCTGTGTCGAAACGTGAATAAAATTTATTTAAAGTTTCAATTTCGATATCTTCTGATATAATCGTGGGCTTTGGATTATAGTTCACAGCAGTTTTAAGCCCCCGCCACGTGTCCCGTATATCCCCAGAAGAAAAGCATTTTTCAATTTTATTTTTGTACTTATCTCTACAACTAGATATTACCCTCTTTATCTCTTTTTGTTTTGTTTTCAGATCTTTTTTGTTTCCACTAGTATAGAGAGTTTTCTTTTGGTTCAATAAAAGTTTTAGATCTTTTGTTATCCAAGGCTTGTTGTTAGGATAATATTTTATTTCTTTTTTACAAGACACTAGCTGTTCACAGAATTTTAAATACTCACTCACACAGTCATTCAGCTCATCCACACTATCACATGATTCGATAAAAACATTCCAGTCAGTGCATTCAAAACAACCACGCAAATCTTCACACACACTTCCGTTCCAGATATGTACACTTTTCTTTACTGGTTTTACACGTTTAAAAACAGGGCGGTAGGTGGGGAGTAGCAAGAGCATGCAGTGGTCAGATAAACCTAATGGGGCACGGGGTAAACATTTATAACTATTTTTAATATTACACAGGAATAAATCTAATGTTTTTTTGTCCCTTGTCTCGCAGTCCACGTATTGATGAAGTCCGGGAGAGTAAAATCGGTACATTGGTTAAAATCGCCAGTGACCATCAATACGGCATCGGGTGACTTAATTTGAATGTCCTGTATTTCTTTCCTCAAAATATTTTTCGCTGTGGTGTTGTCTGATGATGGTGGAATGTAGACCTCCACCACCACATCATCCCAACTATCACTACTACAACCACCCCACATCATCCCTACCACAACTATTAAAACCACCACCACACCATCATTCCCAACCCTTCTACAGCTACAACCACCATATCATCATCCTTATCACGACCCTACTACAACCACTATCACATCATCATCCCTACCGCCATCTTTTCTTACTACTACTACAATATGTTGTAATTACACTTTCAACTTTTGAAATTCCTCCAAGTGGTGTCAGAAATTATTGCGAGACACCTTTTTGATTGCATCTCAGTAAATTATTAATGAAATTCAAATTTATACGTTATCGTCGCATAGATAGGTCTTGAACTCCATTTTTGTGACCCGTCATTCTCACCCCTGAACCATCATGACATCATCACCATCTCTACCACAACTACAACCACTACGACAGCAACTATCACATCATCATCAGTAACACCATCTCCACAACCACATCATCACTGCCTTCATTGTAATCAGTACCATCT
>NC_088361.1:121502929-121510429 GCF_034508935.2 Berghia stephanieae
GGATGTGGGCATTAGTGAATCTGTGAATACGGGAAGTGTATGTGGCGACTACCACTACTACTACAACAATCATCACATCATCATCCTTACCACAACTACAACAACCACCACCACATCATTATCCCTACCACTAGTACAACCACCATGTTACAATTACACTTTCAGTTTTTGAAATTCCTCCGAGTGATGTCAGAAATTGCTGGGGACACATTTTGGATTGCATCACAATAACTTTTAATGGAATTTGAATTTATAGGTCATTTTTGCATGGATGGTTCTTGATCTAAACGCTGAAAAATTTCCTCCTTTTTAGTGACCAGTCATTCTCACCCCTGGATATGCCAAACAGCCGACTTAGTCCGAAGTTAACGAAGGCTACGCTCAGTCTGTCCCACCGTTTGCGAACACTCATCATAACATTTTGACACAGTAATCAGAGAAATAGCGCATAGAAGTCGTGTTATCACATCTTCCGTTCCCGTTCAAAACTCATTGCAAGTGTGTAACCAGTCCTCAGGAGGACTAACAATGAATAGGGAACATGTTGAATGAATTTTAGTAGCAGAATGTTTGGGCAGATTCTTAGAATTACGGGACGCAAGAGCGAGGCTCGGGATGGATGATCTTTATTGACGACCAGCGTATATTTAGACTAGAAAATACGATTTCTTTACTCTGAAACCAGAAGATCAATTACGCAAAGTTTGTATGCAGTCCTACGGGAAAGTGGTTTTACACATCCAATGAGATTGGAACCATTTTTGTTTTACTTCATGCTTTTGTTCCCTATTGCATTGCCTCACTGACTTGACTTGACGACACTATCTATTTTTATATTTCGAGAGCCTGAATTAAAATTGTGAGTAATACTCAGGATATGCGATGCTGATTATCTCGGGTAACAGGCATGTATTGCAATTGGATTCAATAGTGTGATGTCACGTTGTCCAGCAACGGCGGCCATCGTGGTTCTAAACAAAGAAAATCGGTACGTTTTATTCTTCATGCTGACTAGAACTTTTCATATGTCTTGTGATCAGAACGTGTAAAAGTCAAAACATGATCAGATTTATAATGTTTTATTCCCTCTGGATACGCTTTTATGCTCGTCGGATAAATATTTCATAAGGGCGTCCGCCATTGTTCCGATAGTTTAGAGCCAGTTACTAAGTAACCATGCGTCATTACGAGGGAAGTGATGTTACGACTGTTGAAGAGTTTTTTCTATGTGATCGAACCTTGTCATCATTGGTGTTTGGTTAATAGATAGTGTGCGCTTAGCTAAGAAACTCACAACATTGGCATCCGGAAGTATAACGGACCAACACACAAAACTATGTGTAACCTTAAACGTTTATAGTCTGGTTAGTACAGTTTAGTGAGAATTACTCACGAACATGGATGGGGAAAAAAATAACAGTAACAAAGGCCTGATTGACGTCATCTTCGTTCTATCCATAGGAGCGATCTCCGTATTCATGATTTCCTCGATCGAGTCATCACATTTGTTGCTGTCCAACGATTGGATATGTAAACACACTGTCTTGGTTATGAAAGTTGTATGCATACCCGTGGGTCAAGATGTACATAATGACCCATTGTGATGTTAGATATTTCGAAAAAATGCGAACACTTTTTTAAATTATGAAGGTAATTTTGAGTAAGCATCTATCAAATTGACAAAATCAGTTTCCTATTCGCTGATATGACCTCAATACATTGTAACCGCCTTTGAACTTTATAGATTAATTTATTATGCTTAGCTATCGATCTTGTGAAAGCTATTCTTTATAGTATAATCCTAGAAATAAGAAATATTGATATTCAGTCGCTCGTACGTCATGACACCATATAGGTAATCAATAGCAATATTTCCTCATGCTGAACTGAAAGGTGACAAGTTGACAAAACGAAGAGTGAGATGTATGAACCACTGCGCCAATCCTGAATTATGTCGGAATGAACTAAGTGAAGAATATTTTGCTTCAGGTCGAAATGTTCAAAGTTTGGAGATTTTTATTTATTTAAAAAAAAATATTTGACGAAACAAAACGCACTCTTCTCGATAAGGCAATCTATGATAACTCGTGTCATAGTAAAAAGTATCATTCAGAACCATTTGATTAATGGAGTTATCCCGGTTTCCATAGCGTGAAATGGACAGTAGCAATTTCTTGCTACTTTTAGGATAGGACACGAGTCTATCGCAACGTTCTTCCCGCCATATCCAAGAGACCCAGCTACCCAGTCACTGTTGGGTGGACAGGGGTCAGAAAATAAAGAAAAGAAATAAATATCGACTTCACCCGGAATCGATCTCGGTCCTTATACATGTGAAGCGTATGCGCCTTAAGTCTTTAAAAGTCTTGTAAGTAATAGCTAGGCCAGAAGTAAAATATAATAAGTACAGTGGACACATCCTGTTTCGTTGTGTGTCCCCTCGCCATCTTACTGTGCAAACCTAGACCCATCAGTGATTCATCTCCTGAAATCACTATATATATAATATATATTTGCTTTATGCGAGAGATCAGTGAGTCTCTTGCCAACTTATAAGTGACGTTCCATAACACAAGTAATGTTTAAGCCGAAGAACTGATAAAAAAAAGTCATCTCTGGTTTAAGCCACTAAGCCCTTCACAATCAGGAAGCAGTGTTGATCGTAAAGAAAAGCATAATCTTCCTACCCCCCATTAAAAATAAGAAAAGAAGGATTGCAATCGATGGTGGTTGATATAGGTTGCATGACCCTGACTGATGTGTTGATTTAGTTATCTTTTTTTCTGTAATTGATCCTCTTTTCTTTCTTTTTCTGAGATTCTCGTGACCCAACTAGATATGTAACATTATGGCAATTCCTATGGTCCAGATCTAGAATCTCTCAACACGCTTCAACAGTCATAACGTCACTTCCCTCGTAATGACGCATGGTAACTTAGTAACTGGATTTAAACTATCGGAACAATGGCGGACACCCTTATGAAATATTTCTCCGACGAGCATAAATGCGTATCCAGAGGAGAAAAAAACCCATTATAAATCTGATCATGTTTTGACTTTCACACATTCTGATCACAGGACATGAAAAGTTCTATAAAAGTTGTATAAAAGCTCTATATAAAAAGTACCGATTTTCTTTGTTTAGAACCACAATGGCCGCCGTTGCTGGGCGACGTGACATCAGACTATTGAATCCAATTCCTATGGTCCCGATCTAGAATCTCTCAATTGTCGCTTCATCCGCCTTATTCGTAGGCACTAGTTTGATATGTCCTGAAAATGTTTATAGAGTGATGCGCTTTTTACAAAAGTACTATGTTAAGAGTCGATAGATAAGAAGGCTTAGTTAATTCCAGTCATCAGAATGGCAAAGCACATCTTATCTTTTCACCTTTCCAACCTGTAATTCTATCCCGATGTCAAGGTGTTGATTAATGTGAGGGTTTACGTATGTAAACCTAGTCGGTAGGTGGCGGAGAGAGATCCAAAAGGCAACAAGGTTCTTTAACCCTATGCTTGTACCCGATACTAAAATACAGAGATACGAAACTTTGAGAGTAGCTAAAGAATTTTAATAGCAGACGAAGCGTATCTAGATCAGGCCATGTCAAAACGTTAAACATCATATTGCTCATAATATGTTTGTTATAATATATACTTGAATACCCTAGAATACTAGGGTTATGACGTCTCTTAAAATTCTCTCTAATGGACTATAAACTTTAAAGGCTACTACGCATACCATCAATAACCAAATGCTATTTTTACCGACTTACATTGAATACAAATGGAACTATACTAAGTTTATTGTCTGGATATTATCCTTTTAGTCTCGGCTCGTAAGTGGTGGGAGAAATTATGATTGTGCATCTCACCTTGTCATGGTTGGCAACCAGTGTATGTCCCATTGCCAATCACGTCGATAGAAACTACAACATGCACACTGAGCATTGTTTTCCAGATGTTTTTTCTTGCAGATTTAATCGGTAAATATATACAATGTTTTGCCGGTCTAAGTTTTACATATCTGGATTATTTCCTCCAGATTCGAATTTTTAAATCAAATTCCGGAGTAGAATTATTTGATATTATTATATCTATTGTGCTATTAACCAGAACATGGCTATAATATTATTTCGACCACGGTGTGCTAAACTACACAGATTCGAAGAAACAAATTAAGAGTCAATCACTTGTGTTAGTTAAAAATCCGAAGAGGCGTGTGTGAAACAGTGACAGACGAAGCAGAAAGGAAAATCCAATAAAAATCATCCCAAAATAAATCAGCCTGCCTCAACCGGGGGTCGAACCTCAGACATATTGATTACCGGTCAGACGTTACCCAACTATCGCATGGGTAACCTTTGTGGTGTATAATGGTAACACGTCTGACTGGTAATCAGGCAGTCTAAGGTTCGATCTCAAGTCGAGGCAATTGGGGTTGATAGAGATGTAAAAAAAAAAATAATTGGAATCTCCACCCCCCCCCCCCCCCACCCAACCAATGAAATAAAATGTACAGCAGATTTTTGTTAGCTGCTGCTGGTGGAAGGTCTGGACAGTGTCTCTTCTCATTACAACGTTGACATATTGTTTTAGTTTATCGTCTTGTCAGCGGTATGTCTAAGAACTCGGTCATCATCATCCGTCCTACCACACTATGACTGACAAAACGCTTTTTAAAAATACTTTGACCAAGTTTTCTTTTTACGCCAAATATATATTTTTTAATTGAGATTTTATGTAGCGCAATGTCCATTAGTTAATGTGTTCAACGGACTTTACAAAGGGTCCTTTCAACGGCAAGATCAAGACATGACGGCTGCAAGGCGCTATTGGAATTTTTTTTCTCGAGAGTGACGACGCTATTACCGACCAGTTACTCATAATTTTACACCTGAGAGAATCTGACTAAAGTGCCTTTTCCAAGGACTCAACTTTGCGCCCTCCAGAACGGGACTCGAACAGAGGACCTACCGATCCGAAGGCAAATGTCATACATGACAAAAAAATTGCACAGTTGAGATGATTTTCAACTTGTCAGAAGCCCTAAAACCTGAACAAGTCTCATGTTCAATAATGTTAGGACGAGTTCATGGTAATCTTGACCCATCGATGTTTAAAGTAAAACTGAGTATTGGCTAAATTTTTTTTCAAAAACTGCTTTTCGTCAGTTTCCGACTATGTCCGTGTTGATTGAACAAAGGTAAATATATAGAGTGGTTGAATGTTAGCATTCCAGGTCAGGAGACAGGTTAATTAATATTGTGTATAGGCAGTTGGCACGACATGCATCTGTTTTTGATTTTTGTCTTGAAATGATTTCCAAATGGGAATGGTTTTAGCTGTACATTACGACGATCCGTCTCGAAAGAGATGAGAAAATGAAAACAAAAATAATTTTTGAACCAAAGAATATATTTTAGATGAATTTTTAGATTGATGAATTAATGAGTAGGTGGACTGGATGACTCGATGGACGTTCGGATATAGCAGAGAGGTAGATTTACACTAACATATTATTTGTTCTTACGACACGAGGGAGAGAGAGAGAGAGAGAGAGAGAGAGAGAGAGAGAGAGAGAGAGAGAGAGAGATAGAGAGAGAGAGAGGGGGGGGGGGGGGGGGGTGAGAGAGAAGGGAGGGGGGGGGGGTAAGGGTAGTTTCATTAACAGACATTTCAATGTCTACATTATAAATCTTATAGGGATAGAATGCAGTGCCTCAATTTTAGGTCTATCCATCAGTGGTGTTTCTCTTTACAAAGACAGTTTTGCAGATCTAGGAGATGAAACTATAACTAATTTTACATGCCTGCCAGCGGAACCACCCTGCTTTCCAGTTTGTGTTGTGAGCATTTATCACTATGTTTTGACGCACTTGTTCGGACACACACTGTCCGCGATGATAACCTGTGCAAGACCGTGGCTTTCGTGAACTCATAGTATAACGAAGGCCACGGCAAGACTCAATACACTGTGGATTGACAGCGAAAAAGAGGAAGACAGAAAGAATTATGGCAAGACATACACCTCTCTCTCTCTCTCTCTCTCTCTCTCTCTCTCTCTCTCTCTCTCTCTCTCTCTCTGTCTGTCTCTTTGTCTCTCTCTCAACTCTTATGTTATTGTTTTCCGGCTTGTTTTCAATTTAGTGTTATTGTTTTCCGTCTTGTTTTCAATTTGAGTACCACAAAATAGCCAATTTCGAAAACTCGTCATTTTTCATGAGCAAGTACATATAGTTCGTGTACGAGATACCTTGATGAGACCACAAGCCCTTACTCAGCGTATAATAGAAATAAATTCATATCAATGCCCAACATCAAGATGTTGGAAAGAAAGGTCGTGTAAAAATAGCTTATGTAAACGCATCTACCCGGATTATGTACACGACCTTGGTTCGTTTGTCCCACACTGGCATGAATCAAAACTGCCAAGTAAGTAAGTGTCTTTTGTTTTATGTTTCATATTCACATAACAAAGATGCCAACTCTCGTGAATTCCTCTTGGATTCTACTGATTGTTACGCTCTTGAAAAGAGTTTAAAATCGACTCACTCTCTCTCTCTCTCTCTCTCTCTCTATCTCTCTCTCTCTTTCTTTCTTTCTCTTTCTCTCTCTCCCTCTTCTCGTCTTTTCTCTTCTCTCCCTCTCTCTCCCACCCCCCCTCTCTCTCTCTGTCTTTCTCTCTTTCACACACAGATCCCACCCCCCCCCTCCTCTCCTTTTTTCTCCGTCTCTCACTTTCTCTCTCGCTTTACTGCGACAGAATCTGATGGAAAGCAAGCAGTTGTTATCGTCCGTTTAACTCGAAAGAAACTGAAATATAATACTCGGGCTCTGAATATCACTGGGAATTATCAATATGCGACGTTTTGTAGATTGTCAGCTTACAGTTATGATGATATTGATGATGATATAAAATTATGAGTGTTATTGGGTGTTTGTAGGTACGAGAGTGCTCGATAATTAGAGCATATAAAAATAAATAAATTCACTCACGTATATGTTAGCCAAAACGTGCGTTTCGATGATTCTCTCACCTCCTCAGTTGGCTTGGAGTCCCTTATAAAGCGCTTTCAGCACATTTAGAGGGTTTTGCTCTATATAAAAGCTGAAGAACTTTTTGTGGTTGCGCTTACAAGTATTCTTGCGTCAGTTTTGATAATATTGCATGTATTTTATAAGCATTTGAGTGTATCCTTCATAATATGCCTTTGTGCCTTTGTTTGTTTCTGGAGAGGATTTTTAGGTAATGTCCTTGTTGAATTACTCGTGGATCCTCCATTTCATATTTGAAAAAAAATCCCCTTCGCCTTACTTATTATTTCGTAATTTTAACTTCAAATCTACAACTTTCCTCTACCATCTTCCTTTTTGCTGGCGCTGAAATTTAACCTAAGCGTGTCGTTAGCGCCGTAAAATCCCCAAAACAATAACATAACAAGCAGTATGGTCCTCCTAATATATATATATATATATATATATATATATATATATATA
>NC_088361.1:121520670-121523170 GCF_034508935.2 Berghia stephanieae
TAGTAGTGATGATGATGTGGTGGTGGTGGTTGTAATAGTGATGGTAGTTGTGGTAGTGGTATTGATGATGATGTGGTGGTGGTTGTAGTAGTAGTGGTAGTGATGATGATGATGTGGTGGTGGTTGCAATAGTAGTGGTAGTGATGATGGTTATAATTCTAGTGGCAGTGATGATGATGTGGTGGTTGGAAGGAGGGGGGGGGGGGGGCTGTCCTTGGAAGAATTTGACCTCACCGGAATTTGACGGCAGTTGCTCCAGACCAGGGTTTTTTCAGGTGAAACCGGAGTTTTGGCCTCACTGAATAGACTATCAATGACAATTTCATTTTGATGTGTACAAGTACAAGATCATCCGGTTTTGTTTTGACTCAAGGCAACAGTTCAAGGTTTCGCTCGACGGCAGATGATGGCTTAGATGACACTATAGTTTTTAAATTACCTTTAAATTATTTTTCAATTGCTAAATTAGATTTTAAAGATACACACAACAAACATCATGGTGGGATTGGCAATCACAATGAATATATATCCATGAACAGAAATAATAACAAACGACGCGATAAATTCATTGCATCAACAGGTAATCCAGCGTAACTGTGGTGTGTAATGTGCACACACAAACTTTGTTGACAATCAAATTGGTCGCGGGGTTTTAAATTTTAAGCCCAGCAGAGAACTCGCGCAATTCGGTTGGACAGGCCCGATACTATTTTTAGAAGGCCCTGCTCAAAAACATATCGCAACAAACGTCTCTCTCTCTCTCTCTCTCTCTCTCTCTCTCTCTCTCTCTCCCCCGCTCTATCCCTAAATCATAAAACCACACACACACACTCTCTCTCCCTCTGACACACACACACACACACACACCCATAGTGTCATACAAAAGAGTTTGGCCTAAACACACCAACAATATCAATTCTCATGAAAGCTTTAGCCATTTCCAGTCAACAGATTAGATACAATAATAGCAATAACAACAATAAAATACATTACATATCATAAACAATTCGTGTGATTTGATTTCAGGGTAAGAAAGGTTTTTCCGTGAAGAAGCGTGAGAGTAGCCGTGTTGAGGAGATTTATTTAAGAACCACAACGGTGCTAAAACTACTTTGACCTACTTTGACAGTACTGAGGTCACATAATGTCAGTCTTGAGAAACGTAAGTCTGAAATTTGATTCAAATTCTTTTTTTTTTTTTAAAGTATGCCAACAATAAAACTGCATTGTTCATATATGGGGCTCATGGTTTTTATTTATCTTATCCATTAATCTTGAAAATGATTGATGAGTGGACCCAAAATAATGTAAGTCCATGCTTACAGAGCATCTCAGAATCAGAGCTATCGTTAGGTCTCTCCATTGGCTTCCTGTTATAGAGAAAGTGAAATTCGAAATTGCCACAATCGTGTTCAAATGCCTAAATTGATATAGCCCCGTCTTATTGTTTTGTTTTGTTTTTAAGGGTTTTACGGCGCTTGCAACACATTAAGGTCATATCAGCGCCAGTAAAAAGGAAGAAAATGGGATAGTAAAAAGTTCTAGAATTACAATTAAAGTACACAAGAAAAGGTAAGACAAAGGGGAACTGGGAACAAATAGGGATCAGATGTAGATTCCAAGAGCATACCACCAATGTACTTAGTTTGAGATCACCTACAAGTCTCATCCAGACACAAGCACAAAATCCAACAAAGAGGAGCACACTCAAATGCTTACACTACACATTAAAAATGACAAATATAATAATACATAACAGAGAGATGATTTACAAGGAAAAAAATATCATCTCCCAAAACAATAACTATGCATTTGACTGTTTCCCTCCCAGCCAGGACTCCAACCAGGATCAGGACAAAACCAAGTAACCTCATTCCAAGACAAGGACAGAAAGCATGTTGGAAAACAGATATAAAGGGATAGAAGACACAGTATGTACCCCCTGCCCACTATGGGAGTAGCCCCGTCTTATCTCCCAGGGCTTCTTGCCCTGCTAGATCACTCCGATCCCAATATGAACGACTGATTACTGTTCCCATTTGTAAACTATCTCTCGCTGAAAACCCTTTCTCTGTTGGGGCTATAAAAGTATGTAACAAATTGGATAAAGAAATCAAAGACGTCCCGAGCTGAGTTATTTTAGGAAACTTATGAAAACATACCTATTCAGGCAGGCTTTTGAATAGTAATAGTATTTAAATTTGTGCTTTGTGTTGACTATTAATGTCTTTATATTATGTCTAGCGCCTTAGAGTAGTACTATTGTAGGTTCTGCGCGCTGTATAAATTATGTATTGCAAAGTAATTATTATCATTAACTTAACCGGAAAATCATTGAAGTATCACAGAAGTACTTTCAGCGTTATATTCTTAAATCAAATGTTCCGTATCGTTATTATTATTATTATTATTATTATTATTATTATTATTATTATTATTATTATTATTATTATATTATTATTATTATTTTTATTATTATTATTATTATTATTATTATTAT
>NC_088361.1:121525670-121538170 GCF_034508935.2 Berghia stephanieae
TATGGGTGACGTCCAATCAAGGGACGCTACTCTTCCACTAATCTCATTCCCTATAAGCATTGTTATTATAATTATAATAAGAAAAGCATTATCAACATAATGGACAGCAAAGCAATACAGAGTAATGGTAAAATGCAGTGGGTTTGGGTGTCTACTTGACCATACCGACAATTGGAAGAGTCAGAGGGGTGAGTTTCTGCTGCTGTTAAAAGGACAAGTGTGAATCTCGCGCGGATATTCCATTCCGAAGAGTGATAAAGTGACTCGGGACTTTTGGTAGGCGACTTTGGACCTTACGAGAAATCGTAAATATTAACTGAACAAAATATTTTACAATGAACAAGACAAAATTTAGTGGGGGTGAGGGGTGAGTTTCTGCTGCTGTTAAAAGGACAAGTGTGAATCTCGCGCGGATATTCCATTCCGAAGAGTGATAAAGTGACTCGGGACTTTTGGTAGGCGACTTTGGACCTTACGAGAAATCGTAAATATTAACTGAACAAAATATTTTACAATGAACAAGACAAAATTTAGTGGGGAAAAAAAATAACTGTTTAATATTCAGTCGCAGACGAAAGCGAATGTTTTTGTTGTTGTTGTCTTTTTATTTTTATTTTCGGGTGGGGAGGGAGGGGCGCAGTTTTGTTAAAGATCTTACTAAAACGCATTTTTTCTTTCTCTTTTACTATACTGAAATAAAATAAAATCAATATTAGTGCAAAATGTAGTTTGGGTTGAAACCTCTTGATTACCACGTGTCCAAAGAAACAACTCAACGGAGGAGCGCTAGCTGGTCCATCTTCCAAAATGGTGAACTCCAAAAGTTTGTTGGGTTTGTTTTGTATTTTTTTTCTTTGGAGGGGGGGGGGGTAGCAAAATCTCTTGTTTTCAACAACATAGAATTAACCAAACGGATGGAATAGCAATGCCGAAATAAAAAAGAAAAACAAGTTCCGTCAATAAAAATTTCAAGCGCGGTTGTTGCGACTCGTCGAGGATGTATTCGAATCGTAATAATCTCCATGAATGTTAACGTATTCCGTGTGACGTTCCTTTGGTTGGATCCTCAGGCCCGGATGAATCATAGCATGGCTTTCGTAACTTATAGATAGTATGCGCTTGGCTAAGAAGCTCACAAGATTGCCATTCGGAAGTATAACGGACCAACACACAAAACTATATGTAACCATGAACTTTTATAGTCTGGATAATAAAACGCGGATGGCAAAAAAACAATAACAAAGACCTGAATGACATCAACTTCATTCTATCTATAGCTCTCAAACTTTCCTGAAAAAATACGTCACAATACAAAGAAGGCGACAACGACAAGAAAGTGGGAAAAAAAACAGTTGCCGTTAGTCTTGCTCAAGGAACCAAATTGCAAATTTACTATATTCATATTCCTTGTATTCTGGTGTAATTTCCAGGTCATTGAAAGGACGAATTTCCAAAGGCTAAGATCCTGCTTTATCACGAGTTTCAATTCCAAACTAAGGTAGTTTTTTTTACATCACTGCCGTGATTAAATCATCCGATTCCGATTTTTATCCTCTCTTGAAATGCTTGGCTAGTCAGACAGAATATAAACAATCATCACATCTGAAAAGATGTGAACAAGTATTTTTTTAAACCCAGTAAAAACAGTAAAAAATCTTTCCTTTAAAATAAAAAAACAAACAAGTATCAGTTCATCTTTCAAGGCCAGTATAAAGTAATAATCTGGCTTTCTGGTGATAATTGGTTAAAATGCCCTATATATCATAATATTTACACAAGAAGTCAATTAATACACAATATAACAATAAGGCAATTACTTATTTTTTTAAAAAGGAAAAGAAAAGAAGAGAAAAATGGTCAGGAGCTGTAAAAATCCACAGGGCTGCAGATAAATGGTGCTTGGTTGGTAAATAAAGCACTGGTGTGATTGGAACATGGTGGAGAACACCATCGTAATGGTCGGTGATAAAATGTTTTCCGTAGCGTCCATCCAGTAAAGAACATGTCATTATTCATAATATCCTCATATTCAGGGATGTAAATGACATATCAATAAAAAAAAAAAATAAACAGTAATATAGGTCTAAATAAGGAGATAATTAAATAAATATATAAATAAACAAACAAATAAATAAATAAGTAAGTAAATAACTAAATAAAATAAATCAAATAGAAAGTAAATTCGACCAATCCCTGATAATCTTAAATCCCTGCACATTATAAGTTCGTAGATAGATGATTTGATTATTGACTGGGTATCGACGAGGAACTGGCTGGATGCCAGACTTATCTTTGGACTCGCACAGAGGCAGTAATTAATCACTTATATTATCTTCATAGGCGTTAAGGGGTGCTTGTCATACTTCGAATAGGAAACAAAAACAACGAAGTTGTTTGGAATTTAAGAAGTTAAATGAATAATTTTCATTCGAGATTCGACTTCAAAACAACCAAGTCCATTTTTTTTTCGCACTATCTGTACTGTACATTGTTTGTTAATGTGGCATGGTTGATGTATGTTGACTCATATTGAACGAATAAATTTCGTAGCTCGTGGTCTCTAAAGTCTATTTCTCTGAGTCATTCAACTGAATTACCACGTTGATGAATGATTGGGGCAGCGCGAATGTTTCCATGTCCAACGTGTTATGTTTTGTAAAGATCGACAACAACAAAAAAAGCACAGTGACTCGATCCGATTGCACACTGCTCCATTCGTTCCGGTTCTAATCTCTGGCTCATTCTGGTAGTGTAGTCTCCAGCAAGAAGAATCCCCTTGATGTCTCTCTAAACTCTAAAGACATAATCTATACACTTACTAAAATATATATAACCCTGCTTTTTTCAATTATTTTTTTGTTGTTGGTGGCGAAACCGTTTTTTAATTCACCAGTAATGAATAGAAAGACTGGTTATTGTTGTTTAAAATTTCTAATGTAATATCATACGTTCTTAGAGAATATGCCTTCTCCTGGCAGCTGTCGCACAGTACAATGCTTTTGACCTTTTGACATGGACAGAATGTCACTAACAACATGAGAGTTTTGAATCAACTGCCCAGTGTTAGTAACAGTCAGAAAAGGATGATGGTGGACACGCTTGGACCCTAAAGATCGATTCCCATCTCACCGAAATTTCATCTCATTTCACGTCATTTCTATTTCAGACGGCGAAGACGAAGAAGAATGTCTGATCAACGGTGCCTGAGAGTTGTTTGAAATCGTTGAGCTGGTAGAGATAGTCCTATCCACTCCCACTCTGGACCTGGATGGCGTGTCAACCAGAGGGGATGGAGCTTCTAGATCGACTTCGGGATCGGGATCAGGATCAGCATCAGCAACAGGGTGAGGTATTGGGGCATCGTCTCCGGGAGAATTTCGGGCTGTACGGGCGTGGATTGGGACCCGCTAAGCCTATTGGTAGGTTTCTGGCAGCAATAGCAGTTGATGACTTCGTCGAACGCGTGGCCCAGATCTGTCGTGAGTCTGGCGCAGAGGATGGGTCTAATCGCCTTCCCAGCCATTAGGATACATGTAAAATAATCTCGAATGGTCAGAATTTTGAGGTATGTTTCGTCGTCAGTAGTGTCGACATAGGCTTCCTTTATGGTAATGACGCGGAAGGGCATTTGGCAGATGATGAAGGCGATCACCACAGACGAGACTAGACAAGATTTCTGCCTCTCACGCGGAGAGTAGCTATCCGCGAAAAACCGCTTGCCGAGTATGTATGAAAGGAGGTAGAGTAAAAACACAAAGAACAAAGGCACGAATGCGGAGAAGATGTTGAAAAGCCAAATTTGCTTAATGAGGTCCTCGTTCGGTTCGAAAAAGCAGAAACCATCAAGGGAAGAGTACAAGTCGATGATTTGCAAGGAGATGAGGAAGATGACGACGTAAACTATCACGCTGATGACAAGGAGGTGTTTGGCTCTAGGGCGAGGTATCGTATTGCGGTTGACTAGAAGAATGAAGCGTAATCCAGCGAGTACAACTACAAGATATGCGGAGATGAAGCCTGAGGCGTGTGTGAGATATCGGCTGGCCTTGCACCACATTTTGGTGTTGATTTCCGTAAGCTCCATCATGTCAGAGATGTTGGAAGGCACGCTGATGACTAAAAACAGCATGTCTATCAGGGCCAGAGCCGCGAACACGGTGTAAAAGTCGTTCCGGAGGTTGGGGTATTTTATCCAGGCACGAAGCATGAGGGAGTTACCGATGAGACCGACGATACCCACAATACACATGATGATGGCGCACACCAGAGAGTCCTGGTTCAAAGTGCCCGTGAATATCCCCTCTGGTGGGTAATTGTATGACCACCCATCATCGCCATCGTGATGGAAATTCTGATCTGCTCCCTGACCGTCGTCCATCTTGAAAGATGAATTCGTACTTAGTGGCAAGTCGGTATGGGGTGTAGCAGCTGGGTCAATCGAATAAATTGTTTTCATAAGAGTTAATCCACCATCTTGATATAAGAGGAAGGAGTTTAAGAACCAATATCTTGGTATTTGCTTAAGTTATTTTTCATTTCCCCTTCAAATGAAATTCTAATTGGAAGAACGTCCTTTATCCTTAGTTCCATTCAAGGCAGAAAGTGGAATTTTCCTGAAATAAAAGAGAGAGAAATCATTACTGATTGATATTATAATTACTATAACGAAATCACAGCAATCTAGATCAGCACTCACAATTATAATTTCAAGCAAAACGATTTATGCTTTAAGCCCAGTTTAATATCATCCACAACGAAAATACGTCCTGCCATGGCAAGGTTTTGCCGCTTGAGTGTGCGTGTGTGTGTGTGTATGTGTATGTGTGTGTGTGAGAGAGAGATTGAGTAAGTGAGTGAGAGAGAGAGAGTGAGAGAGATAGAGCGAGCGAGAGAGAGAGAGAGAGAGAGAGAGAGAAAGAGAGAGAGAGAGAGAGAGAAAGAAAGAGAGAGAGAGAGAGAGAGAGAGAGAGAGAGAGAGAGAGAGAGAGAGAGATTTTTTTTTTTTATTGTCAGAGGCATCGATATACTGTGACCCAGAGCAATGAAAGCTAGACACGTAGTGTCACCATTACAGTGATCAGTTTTGTTTACGCCAGCGGATAATGGTTGATAAACAGGCTATGATATATCAAAACATGCCAGGGGTCAAACAAGGGGTGAAGGTGTCATACATGGCAACAGGTCGAGGTTAAACATTTATGTAAATTGTTCATTAATTATCTCTACTTCTTCGATTATTTTTTATTTAAATGAATCCAACGCGTGGGTTGAGTTGCTGCTTGCCGACAAAACACATTTTCTTCAAAATCGCCTTAATCCCATCAATGCAGGCCTGTTAAACGAACGCAACTAGGCAGATAATTCGTGACGCCACACCTACTACTCTTCCGGTCCCAAACTCCTTGTAAGTGTGTAGGTAATCAATCCTTCGGAGGATTAATAATTAATAGGTTACAAATTGAATAATTAACTATTTAAGTAGCATGATGTATAAGCATATTCTTAGAGTTACAGGACGTAAAAGACCCAGGATAAATGATCATCTGGCCATGGGACGGGTACGGGGAAAATCTCCTTGTGGTTTTTGCCACTCGAATAGAATCGTTCATGTCTTTAATCTTATCTTTAATGTTGCTCCCAAATAACTTGTCACTAACAGGATAGGAAGCGGTACAGAGAGCGTTGAGGTCATCTCTAATTTCACCGCGAAGTGACTGTCTTCTATAAATATCCAAACTATGAGAGGCATTGGTGAGCAAAGCGACTCCATCCGAAATATTTTCCAGTACTTCTTTGTTATCTCCTTTCACCATCTCCATAGCCCTGCAAACAGCAGTAATGCCTTTCATAAGCGATACCTGCACTTTCTGCAAGGATGCGTCCCTCATTCTAGAGGCAGGGGATATCTGTTTAAAAACCTCCTCATTGCATTGGACAACCTCTAGTCTAGAGCAATTTGCTGGCACTGGATATTTTTCAGAGAGAGCAGTAATCGTATCCTTGGGCAGACCGTCACATAAAACCTGTGTAACACCAGTTGAAACATTCTCTGCCAGCACCTTCCCTTTCACTTCTGTCCTGCCTACCACATTCTCGAAATATGAGAATGCCTGCTCCATCATCCCTGCATCTCTACTACTGCCTGGCACCATATCAACTGACCGCGAAAGGTCAGCATTACATTCTACATCTTTACTGCCTGACCGCGAAAGGTCAGCATTACTTACATCTTTACTGCCTGATCGCGAAAGATCAGACTCAATGTCATCATTACATATTGGCCGCGAAAGGCCAATATTGACATTAGCATCTTCCTCCTCCATTTCATTAAAACGGTCAAAGGCCTCCTTCACCAATTTGTTGGCACTGGATATTTTTCAGAGAGAGCAGTAATCGTATCCTTGGGCAGACCGTCACATAAAACCTGTGTAACACCAGTTGAAACATTCTCTGCCAGCACCTTCCCTTTCACTTCTGTCCTGCCTACCACATTCTCGAAATATGAGAATGCCTGCTCCATCATCCCTGCATCTCTACTACTGCCTGGCACCATATCAACTGACCGCGAAAGGTCAGCATTACATTTTACATCTTTACTGCCTGACCGCGAAAGGTCAGCATTACTTACATCTTTACTGCCTGATCGCGAAAGATCAGACTCAATGTCATCATTACATATTGGCCGCGAAAGGCCAATATTGACATTAGCATCTTCCTCCTCCATTTCATTAAAACGGTCAAAGGCCTCCTTCATTTGGCTCACCACTGGCACCAATCCCATCAACACACTGAGTTGCTGTTTTATTTCATTAAAGTCCAGTTCACTGCTACCAACGCTACTACTACCAGCACCGTAACTGCTCCCCTCCGTTTTCTTTCCTTTACCTTTCCCCTTCACACCTCTTACACTTCCTTTCCCAACACATTCCTTCTCGCTCGCCCCGTCTTTCACTTCACCACCTCCTTTCCCTTTCTTATCGTCCGCTCGGCTACTCTCGATTGTTTCTTTCTCCATCACTGACTCGGAACCAAAAATGGCGTTCATTGTTTGTAAACAAAGGGACCGAGATGGCAGGCGATAAATAGGTGTTAAACTATTGTTTAAAATTGCACAAGTTTTACGAATATATACACTATCCAGATGAATGAATTCACAACATATAAATTGAACACAATTCCGTTTGAAAATATAGAATAATAATAATATAGAATTTAAATCAAATTGAAGTTGGTGGGCTCCAGTGATCAACGCTAAAGCAACGCTAAAAAGTGATCACGTGACGCAGCGCTTCCTCCAAGTGGCTCCTATCAGCATTAAAGTAGACGGAATAATCATTATTGACAACTAGCATATATTTAGATTAGAAAATAAGATGCCATCACTCTGAAACCAAAAGCTTGATTACACAAGGAATGTATCCGGAAGAGTGGTTTTACACTTCCAATGAGATTGGAATCAGGTTTTTCGACATCACACGTCTATTCCCTATTGTGGGCTTGATTACGCATTGTTGTGATGGTCAATATTTTGCGACGGTTTGAGAATATTTCCATTCATCCAATGAGCCATTAACAAAAAAAAAACCCCAAAAAAACATTTAAACCCCCCCCCCCCCAAAAAAAAAAAAAACAAACAAAAAAAAAAAAAAAAGCTATAATATATCAAAACATGTCAGGGGTCAAACAAAGGGTGAAGGTGTCATACATGGCGACAGGTCGAGGTTAAACATTTATATAAATTATTCAGTAATTATCTCGACTTCTTCGATTATATTTATTTAAATGAGTCCAACGCGTGGGTTGAGTTGCTCTTTGCCGAGTTAAATGAGAAAAAAGAACACGTCGCTCCGTTAGCAAACCAGTGTGAATCAGATTTCAAAATCGGTTAATTTAAAGTTAAAACAATCAGTATATCAAACAAACATAAACTTAATCCCATTTTACACAGACTTATTTAAACAAGATCAACAACAAAACAATTTTTTAAAAATCTAATGGTCTTACTATTAGAGAGTCAACCCGACAGAATACCCTTTGAGGTGATAGGTCACGTTTTGGCCAGAAAACTGAAAGAAAAAAAACAACTTAACTTTTTATACCAATCGATTGATGACCCCTGACCGTAAACATAACATGTCATTCTAAGTGACAGATTAGGGAGCAGGCACTGGTGCAAGATAAAGATCTGAATAAGTGTGAATGAAACACGAGTGGCAGACATTGCAGAAGAAGAAGAAGAGAAGAAGAAGAGAAGAAGAAGAAGAAGAAGAAGAAGAAGAAGAAGAAGAAGAAGAAGAAGAAGAAGAAGAAGAAGAAGAAGAGAAGAAGAAGAAGAAGAAGAAGAAGAAGAAGAAGAAGAAGAAGAAGAAGAAGAAGAAGAAGAAGAAGAAGAAGAAGAAGAAGAAGAAGAAGAAGAAGAAGAGAAGAAGAAGAAGAAGAAGAAGAAGAAGAAGAAGAAGAAGAAGAAGAAAGAAGAAGAAGAAGAAGAAGAAGAAGAAGAAAGAAGAAGAAACATCCCAAAAAATCGGCCTGCCTCGATTGGGGATCAAACCTCAGACATCCTGATTCATACAGTTCTAAGTGAAAGAACATAGTGCTAATAGCGGTCTTCATTTTTTTTTAACATGCAGGTCGTGCATAGCACCGTATCAAATAATGTTAAGCTCTCTGGTAGCACAGGCGTCCGATTATTAAAAACATAATATTAACTCACTCAACCCTAACACGAAATATATCCGGGTTACTTTTACACCATGCCTATTTATTACACATTTTTATGAGACAAATTTTAGGCGTAGTATCAAAGCTCATGTTTTATAGTTTTTGCATGTTAATGGTAGTTGAATAAAACTATCTATGTACATGCTCATTTTGAATACATCTTTTTCCAATTTTGAAAAGTATCAAAAACATATAGGATTGAGTGAGTTAATATTATGTAGACATTTTGACTTGCTATAATATAACATGTAATATGTGTTGATGAGAACCGCAGAGATAATGATGGGATGTTGATAATGAATGGTGGTGAAAAGGGTCTGGGATAGATATCAGATAACAGTTTTAATATCAGTTGGTGTGGTGTGTGTGTGTGTGTGTGTGTGTGTTGTGTGTTTGTGTGTGTGTGTCTATATTTTAACGTGACTACGTGCTAATGTTTTAGACACGAGTTGTAAGTTATACCTCAAGTCGACGATATAATATTTATTCTACTAGATACTCGTAGTTCACAGGTGATGACAAAGATAGCGGCACGGCAATAGGAAATGTAATATTGATCATAAAAAATGGCTGACAGAGAAGACGAAATATCAAGCAAAGATGATGATGATGATGATGATGATGATGATGATGGTGATGATGATGTTGATGATAATTTGACCAAAAAATTATGGGCATGTGTGTTGTGTAAAATGGCCCTTACTTATTTCTCGTTATATTCATTGGTTTGATTCGGGAAAATCCTATGAAGCGGTAAAATTTCGTATCCAGATTGTTAACAGAGACTAATTGAGAGGACGTTACGGGTATCCCACTGTATCACTAGTTAGGACGATTAACAAGTATATTAATTATTATATTATTAATAAATATAAAGTGATTATTGATTTTCAATACGTCTTAAGAACTATTAGCACCTTGTATTTAGTTGATCGTCATGTGTATTGATAAAATGGAAAACCAAAACATCCACACAATTCGTCTCCAATAGCATATTGGAATTTAAATTTCACCTCTTTATTGTTTTAAACTTTTTCCGTATCCTTATCTTTTTTTATCTCAAGTCCCATAGTTTACCCGGGTTACTTTTACCCCCATGCCGATTTAATACATTTTTCTGAGACAAATTATAGGCGCAGTATCAAAGTTAATGTTTTTAGTTTTTACATGTTAATGATAGTTTAATAATAAAGTTAACTGTGTACATGTTTATTTTTAATGCATTTTTTTCCAATTTTGAAAAGTAGGAAAAATCTCTAGGATTGAGTGAGTTGAATCGAGACACTTTGCAACCTATACCAATTAAAAAATATGCTTTGCCAAAAACTTAACCTGTAGCAAAAACCAACCTCATAAAAATATTGGCAATGCTCTCTAACTACATCCACTTAATCCCCCCCCCCCCCGACAACTTCACTGAAGCACCCTTATACCGACTACTTAAAAAATCTACCCCAATTTATATGTCTGGCCAAGCTTACCCTCTAGCAATGCCAACTTCATAAAATTATAGCAAAGCTCTCTAATCGCATCCACTTACTTCCCCCCCCCCCTCCCAAACCAGACACCTAAAATAAAAGACATTTAAACCGAGCAATTTAAAATCAACTCCCAATACTCTTCAACAGTCGTAACGTCACTTCCTTCCTAATGACGCATGGTAACTTAGTACCACTGGCTCTAAACTATCGGAACAATGGCGGACGCCCGTATGAAATATTTCCCCGGCGAGCATCAAGGCGTATCCAGAGGGGAAAACCCCCATATATTTGATCATGTTTTGACTTTTACACATTCTGATCACATAGGGAAATGAAAAGTTTTAGCCAGCATGAAGAAAAAAAAGCAATGATTTTCTTTGTTTAGAACCAAGATGGCCGCCGTTGCCAGGCGGCGTGACATCAGACTATTGAATCGTATTCAAATCTGTGTGGTCAAACTAGTCGTGTTGCAAAGCTAACATCATGAAATATTTGCAAAGTTCTATAACTACATCCACTCAGCCCCCGACAACTTGACAGTCGTTGAGCACACTTGTAAACAGCCGATGGAAATATTGGACGGGTCTTTGGGCCACAAATAGGATTCAATAGTATGGTGTCAACTCCGCTTAGCAACCAGCAGCTTTGGTTCTAAGCAAAGAAAATCGGTACTCTTTATTCTTCATGCTGGCAAGTAATATTTCACATGTCATGTGATCAGAATGTATAAAAGTCAAAACAAGATCAGATCTATAATTATTTTCTCCTCTGGATACATTTTTAAGCTCGTCGGGGAAGTATTTCATAAGGGCGGTGATGGAGATAATGGCGTCCGCCATTGTTCCGATAGTTACTATGCATCATAACGAGGAAAATGACGTCACGACTGTTGAACCCTATTCAGCCTTAAGATGAACTGCTGATGTTAGACGTAAAAGAGCTCTACAAAAATCGACTATTTTTCGATAACAGGAGACATGAGTTAAAATGAATCAGGAAAGTGATAATAGACAATAATATGATTGAAGTGGCTGGTATATTTAATTAATGTCGGCGCTTTGATGTAGAAAATAGAAAGAATATCAAAATAAGCAAGTCATTCTTGGTTTTAAAAGGAACTGCTTAGAACTATATTAGGGCACGACTTCTGTAACAAACAAGTTTGAAACGAATAAATGGAAATTATATTGGACGGATATAGGCGCCAGTTTTTGTTCCCATTATTTCAATAAAATTAAAAAGTACTGACATTGAGAACGACAGTAAAGTAAATTGATATCGAACACGATTATATCGAATTGATGAACATATCGGACGTGTGTTTGTGTCTCCTCCCCGGGGCCCCGGGCCGTGTAATTATTGCAATGTAATTAAGAACTAATATACGAGTAATTTACCAGCCCGCAGCACACTCTCAACGAATACTCTTAACTAGTAATCGACGAAAATAATGGATAAGTATCTCTTGTGCCATATTATTTACCCCTTTTTATTTCAATAAACAAGACGGTTACAAAGACATATTGATAAAAACGATTTATTCTTTTTCTGCGTGGCTCTGTTCTTCTATCAGACTTAACTGTACGCTAACCGATATATCTAAAATAACAATGACAAACAACGTGTTTACATAATACAGACATCCACCCATCCATTTGGAACGTTCACATGCCTAGGATATCCACATTCAAATAGAAAAAAAAGAAAGAAAAAAGAAAAAGCATAACATACGAGTCAGGTGATAAACATGTTGACTCACTCAAGCCTAGAGATTTTTGCTACTTTTCAAAATAAGAAAAAAAAAATGTATTAAAATGAGCATGTACATAGATAGATTTATTCAACTACCGTTATCATTAACATGTAAAAACTAAAAACATTAGCTTTGATACTACGCCTATAACTGGTCTCAGAAAAAGGTATTTGATAGGCATGGGGTAAAAGTAACCCGGGTAAACTACGATATAGTCGGTGATAGGGTTGAGTGAGTTAATTCACCCTTGAGCCGAGACCCCTACTACACTGTTATTGTAGTCGCGGTTTAAACGTTAGACAACATTCAGATTAATAAAAGTTAGGAAATAAAGAAGAAAAGGAAAAAAAAGAAAGAAAGAAAAGAAAGAAAATTGCGAACACTATTGGAGTCCCTATCGTTCAGTTGCAAAGGAACCGGTATCGATCCTTGGGTGCAGTCGAGTTTTTCCTCACCCCCTTCTGATCCTATTCACCAAGAAAAGACGGGTAGACGGGTATTCATGTCTGGCGGAAAGTACTTTGTAATAGACTAGGGTCTTATTG
>NC_088361.1:121540670-121548170 GCF_034508935.2 Berghia stephanieae
GTAATATGTGCGCTTTTCAATGGGCAACCAGTGGAGAGAGGCCAACAAAGGGGTTGCATGATCAAATTTTCTTTTGCCAAAAACTAATCTTGCTGCACTGTTTTGCAGTAGTTGTAATTGTTTAATAGAAGCCTGAGGCAAGTTGACAAGCAGCGAGTTACAATAATCTAGTTTCTAGTTATTATCATTATTATTATTATTGTTATTATTATTATTAGTATCATTATTATTATTATTATTATTATTATTATTATTATTATTATTATTATTATTATTATTATTATTATTGTTATTATTATTATTATTATTATTATTATTATTATTATTATTATTATTATTATTATTATTATTATTATTATTATCATTATTATTATTATTATTATTATTAGTAGTAGTATTATATTATTATCATTATTATTATTATTGATAATAATAATAATAATAATAATAATAATAATAATAATAATAATAATAATAATAATAATAATAATAATAATAATATTTTACATCATTTTTATTAGTATTATTATCATTTTACCATTATCATCATTATTACTATAATTATAATTTTAGTTTATAAGACACACTTTGTACACACAACACAAACCTCGCGTGACAACAGCATCAGCCATTGTAATAGAACGAAGTAAAAAAATAAAATATCCCGAGGAAGAAATTTAACACCCTAGATCGGAACGGTTAAGGTTGAAATGCAAACTTCATTTAAACTATATTAATATTAATATATTATATATATATATATTATATTAATATTATTCTAATTGATATCTAAATGTGTTATCGTTCGAGGGATGACTCATTTCTCATTAGGCCAGACAGAGACATAATAACAAGTACCTAGATAACTCTCTACACAACTGATACAACATTGTTGTACTCTGGAAAAGAAAAGACCTCTACTAAAAATTTTGGCCAGAAAACTCGTCCTTCAAATTAAATATCCATCGATTGAAATGACCCTCATCTTGGCAAAACTCTCAAAACCTGTCTGTCACTTCGCAAAGTCCCAGGTTTGAATTTTTTAAATTTTTTTTTTTTTTTGCCAAGATAATGGTCATTTTAATCAATCGATATTTGAAGGACGAGTTTTTTGGCTATATGCTTCTTCCAATAGTACGGTAAAACTCTCCTATGATTCAAAGTTACAGTTTCACATCATATCACATATTGTAACATCCTCTTATTTCTTTGTCTTTATTAAAATACAGGTCGAATTATTATTTTTTTAAAGTGATGTTTATCTGACTGATTGTATGGTGCGCAAACAAATATTCTTTGGTGTTATATTCAAATCAGTTTTACCATTTAGATATTTGTATTCTGAAAAATGAAAATGTTGTTCCTTGAAGCTTGAAGGAAAAAATAACGATAAGTATTGAACATTAAGTTCCAATTAATTAAACAAAGAAATATACTGTGGACGTTCCGGGTTTCCCCTTTATCTACAAAACGCGATGAATGAAACACGAAGGATGAATGAGAATTCACACATCTCTCATTCGTCCTTAGTGTTTCACTCATCGTGTTTCACACACATCTCATTCGTCCCTAGTGTTTCACTCATCGTGTTTTGTTGATAAAAGGGAAACCCGAAACGTCCAAAATACTGTCTTTTTTTAATAAATTGGAGTTTACATTTCAATACGTACCATTATTTTTTTCAATTTTGTATTCTTAAATTGTGTTAGATATGAGAGGGTGTTATAATACGATTTTAACCGAAATCAGTAACTTATTGACCTCAATGAAAGACCTCGTATACTTTATGAGGCAGCGTGGCTCAGCGGTACGGGTTTTGCTTCGTAACCGAAAGGTACCGAGTTCGATTACCCGCTGCGCTGTGTGACCTTGAGCAAGTCACCTCGCCCTAGCTCAATTTGCGGCGCTGCACTGCGCCTGACGCTTGGGTTATTCCCCTTTCCCCTATGGGATGAATAAAGGGAATCTTATATTTTTTGACCGACATCGGGAATTATGTTGACCCGAGAGCCGAAAGACCCGAGTCTACGGGGTCAATAAATAAAGCGATTTCGGTTAAACATCCATTTTTATCTTCCGACCCCTGTTTTTAAAAGGGAAAAAAAAAGAGTACGAGGCCTAAAGATATGAAGTAAAAATGAGGGTGGAGGCGAGGGGATGTGTTTCGTTGATTAAGGCAAAAGGTGACAATAGTCTTAAAATGGAAATAGAGAGATCTACAGAAGAAAAAAAAATTGAAAAAAAGAAAGAGGGGAAAGAAAAGAAAAATCATGCCGTAAGAAAGAAAAGAAAAACACAATCTGCCTACCAACTACCAACTACACATCATAAATATCAAAAGCCTTATCGGATTTCACATTTTATTCTATCTACACCAAGATAAAGTCTACATAGTAAATATACACATCACATAACATCACTACCGGTATAAATTAATGTAAGAGAATGAGATAACGTACGTCAGCGAAATTACCACAATCAAACTTCAACTTCTCAACAAGCGAACGACATGCCAACACAGTAACTTTCCAAACGAGTATTTTGATAGCTGCTACCCTCATGACTTTCGCTTACGTTCAAGGCTACGGGTAGGCAAAATGTCAGAACGTCGTAACATTTATGGGAATTATCTAGGTCTTTAAAAAAGAGGTTTGCACCATGATTTTTTTTTCTTTGGTTAATACGTTACCAACCCACCGAGAAAAAATAACGGTATGTTTTTTTAAATGTTTTTAAGGGTTTTACGGCGCTTGGGGTTACGCTTATGTCATTCCAGCGTATGGATGGGTGGATGTATGTATACTGTAAACACGTTGTTTGTCATTGATATACTAGATATATCGGTTAGCGTACAGTCAGTTGAGCACTGATAAAAGAACAGAACCACGCATAAAAAGAATAAGACAGAAAATGGGATAATAACATTTTAAAAAAACACTCTAGATTTATTACAAGCACACGAGAATAAGTAAGACTAAGGGGAATGGTTTGTTGTTTTTTATGTGTTTTACGGCGATTTAATACTATTTCAGGTCATTTAAGAACTCGATTCTAGCTTTGGTCATTCCTTATCGGCCTCGAGAACCATAGTTACTCAAGCGTATTAAAACTTTGGTCATAAAACTTATAAAACCATAATAGTCACATGTTATGTCTAAGTTTCCTTACAAAATATTAAAGGCAGTACGGTAGTACGACTGTTGCGTATAATAAATCGAATTAAAAATGATAGCACCTACCTACACTACCGCTTTAAAACTTTTACAATACTGCCTGTGTGGTAAAATGTAAAGATGTGTACTTCTCGAGTCAAATCACCAATCATTTAGATTTATCTATGAGTTAACTCATTCAACCCTAACACCGACTATATCCGTAGTTGACCCGGGGTTACTTTTACCCCGTGCCTATTTATTACATTTTTCTGAGACAAATTATATGTAGTATCAACGCTAATGTTTTTAGTTCTTACACGTTAATGTTAGTTGAATAAAACTATTTATGTACATGCTCATTTTAAATACAGTTTTTTTAGTTTTTTCCCATTTTGAAAAGTAGCAAAAATCTCTTGGATTGAGTGAGTTAACAAAGGCAATGGAGTGGATATAATATACCTCTCATAAATCACTAGGCCAGCTATTGCACGTAAATATTCGTCACCCTCTCCGTCAGAAGTCAGAAGTTGGGCGATTCTTCGAGTGATAGGTGGCCTTGAGACAGTTTTCCACGAAGGAGAAACTATTTATTAAACCCAGTTCACGACGCACGAGGTCCTTATGGCGTGTTGGTTATGGTGAATTGCAAGGAGATTGGGTCGAAAGGTGTACGGATGTGGACTTGAACTTTAAAATGTGACGAGAGGTTTGTAATCTCCACAGTCAAGTGCCACTCGACATCAAAGTACAAGATAACACATCGACATGATGGTGGTGATTGGAGTGACTGAGAGAATTGCCAATCGAACCTCATTGGCATTGTGACGACATCAGTATACTTCAATTATAAGATACTATTACTATTATATTATGGGTGATTCTGCATTGATTGACTATATATGTGAAACGAAATTGACGTCACTTAGCTCTTTGTTATTGTTTTTAGACAGCCATTTTAATCATTAGTGAGCAAACTAAAATTCTATCAGTCAGCCTATAAACGCTTAAGGTCACACATGTTTTTTGTGTGTCTTGGTACGTTATCCGGCTGGCGGTTGTTGTGAATTTTTGCCGAAACATATAGCACGAGGGGAAAATTAATGTAGAACAAAGTCTATCTGAAATATGAGCTGTCACAAGACAAGAACCGGGGAATTTGCTTCAACAGTCGTGACGTTACTTCCCTCGTAATGACGCATAGTAACTTAGCAACTGGTTCTAAACTATCGGGAAATGGCGGACGCCCTTATGAAATACTTCTCCGACGAGCATAAAAGTGTATCCAGAGGAGAAAAACATTATAAATCTGATCATGTTTTGGCTTTTACACATTCTGATCACATGACATGTGAAAAAGTTCTAGCCAGCATGAAGAATAAAAAGTACCGATTTTCTTTGTTAAGAACAAAACTGCTCGTTGCTGGGCGTTGAATCCAATTACACAATTTATAAGCAGCTGTCTCGGATGAATCTACCTGATCTAGTACAATAATTTACAAAGACATGTGACATCACAGCAACCACCAACGAACCATTTCAAAAATACGCCTCAGAAGATGGCCGTAAAATATTTTAGGGGACATTAACAATTACGGCCGAAGTGCTAGAATTTCTTTTGAGTTTGATTGAATCCAGTAAGAATTCCTAAAATGCCTCAAGCTTGCTTTTCCCAAACTTATTCTTTTATTCATTATTTTTATAAGCTAAACCGGCGCGTTTTACCTCCCCTCTATACATGCCTAAATGACGTGTGCTTTTTTGCAGATCTACCTCATAATGTTCTGTCCTCATTGTTGTAATGGAAAATAATCTCGAAACCAACGCCAAACATTTTCCGTTACAACAATGTCAAAATCAAGCCAACAATAAAACTCGGTTATCAGACCTGCTAACATGTGTACATTGGCCTCGCATAATCAAAGATGATCCAAACACAAGACAATCAAACGTGTTGTCGAGTCAAGAGACAATGGTGGAACAACTACATCGAAAGGACGGTTTCTTATGAGGTCATTAAATAACACTTTAAAATCGATAAAAAGTATGTCACATTGATCTCAACTCGACTTAGGAACATGCTTCATCTATTTATCATCCTAGTTATCTATCTGTTACACAGAAGAAAGGGCCACTAATCTTTTCATACACATGACACCGAACGGATGTGTGACACGGGACAGAAGATATGAATTACAAGATGCACATTTAGCATTATGTTGTCTCTCTAAAACGGCCGTTTGGTGTAATAATAGATCGTACACGTAAGAGCGCTCCAAATCTTGACTTGCAGAGAAATTTATGTGAACCTCAATTAAGCATGCAAAAAGACGCTCGTTGAACATCTCTTTGTATAAATCTATCCACACGATATATTTCAGAGCTGCAGCTTATCGAAAGCCCGCTCGCGCACATGCCGATTCTGATCGGCCAATTAGTGTGGTTGTTGAGGTCACAAAATCTAGTGTCAGTCCTGGGAAAAGGCTCTTAACTCCCATTCTCTCACCGTACCCAGATGTAAAATGAGTACCTTTACAAAATCAGGTCTTGGATGTCAGAGAACAAACTCAAGTTCAATGACGACAAGACGGAACTCACTGTGTTCAGAAAAAAAGGCAAAACTGTCACGATGGAGAACATTATGATAAATAACATCAAAATTAAAAGATCTGAAAGTGTAAAAAATTTAGACTTTTATTTAGATAATTTTTTTACATGCAAACTCACATCTGAAAAAATGTTAAAATATCCACTATATATGATCGCAAGTGCATATTATGTGTACTCGTATAAGCGCTTCCAGCACTTTTGGTTGAAAGGAGCGTTATAGAAATTACGCATTATTATTATTATTATTATCATTATTATTATTATTATTATTATTATTATTATTATTATTATTATTATTATTATTATTATTATTATTATTATTATTCCAGTGTCATCTCATGGGCTGAGGTCGACTTGAAATGACACGCCAATCTTCCCTGTTGACAGCTTGCTGACTGCATTCGCCTGCCGACAATCCTGTCCATGTCCTCACATCATCTATCCAAGTTCTTGCTGGCCTGCCTCTTCCTCTTTTCCCCTCAACTCTACCCTCAAGAATGTCCTTGTTGACAGTTTGATGGCGTCTTAGGTGTCCAAAATACTTAAGTTTTCTTGTTTTTATTACTTTCATTCGGGTCGGTCTGATATCAAGGATGTCACAGACTTCTTGATTTGTTTTCTTTTCTTTCCAACTGATTTTTCCAAGGCGACGGAAAGTCCACATTTCAAAGGCCTCAATTCTTTTCTCTGTTTGTTCAAGGTCCATGTTTCTGAGCCGTAGAGAAGTGTTGAGTGGACATAACATTTGAGTATTCTTATTCTCGTTTTCATCTGCGTTTGTTGCGAAGTTAAAATGTTATTCAGTTGACTGAACCTCGACTTAGCTATAGCAATCCTGTTTTTCACTTCCAGCTCATTCTTTACGTTGTTGGTCATTGTCTGTCCAAGATATTTAAAAGAATCTACTTGTTCAATGTTTTGATTATTAATTTGGACTTTTGCCCTTTTTTCAGGCTTCTTTGACATTATTATTATTATTATTATTATTATTATTATTATTATTATTATTATTATTATTATTATTATTATTATTATTATTATCATCATCATTATTACTTGGCCGTTAATAGCCTTGTCTCTGTCAGGAAAAAAATTGTAATATCGCCAAACAGGCGTCATGTCTCGTTCTACGTGTTACGTGTTGCTGTTGTTGGCCATGGAGCCTTTGAAAAGCCCATAATTTCATGAAAAATCACCCGATTTACTTCAAATAAAAATTAAAATGCTCTGAGGAGCATATTTTTTTTCAGAAAATGAGGAAAAATGCAAATCCAAAATTTTCACCTTTCGACTGATTATGTCATGCACTGATACATTTATTGTGCGCGGACAACATAATCGGCTAACTGCAGTGCACGGGGATTTTATGAATCGGTAAATTTTTAGTTAAAGACAACTAAAACTAAGGGACTCGGCGATAATCGAGAATCGATGATAAACGCATTCTCTTAATGGGGAAACGCACATATTATTATATAATTACTATCTACCTATCTTTTCCAAGTCAGTGCCCTCTTGTCAACACGGGCGTGAACAACGAAAGTAACTACGCAACAATAAATTATTTGGCAATAAATAATGTATTGTTGTGACAAATTATATATAGCAGCTGTCACTGTCAAGTATCCGTGCAGGTAAAAAAATAAATCAAACTTCATGCAGAACGTTGTACATAAATATCACGTTTATTGTGACCCGCTGTGTCAACCTGGTATGGATCTTTCTTAACATTTGTGAC
>NC_088361.1:121557211-121582211 GCF_034508935.2 Berghia stephanieae
GTCCTCTCCTTTTTGACAGTACAGAAATCGGTATAAACTGCGGCTCCATGGGTCAAATACAAAACTATGAGACGGGTTAGTATTAATAGACCCCCCCCCCCCCCCAACCACCACCAAAAAAAAAAAGAGAGAGAACAAAAAAAAACAAAACAAAACAAAACAAAAAAACCCCGAAAAAATCATAATTACAAAGACACCCCATTGACACATCATGATTATGCCGCACCATTCATTAAGATAAAACACAATGCCAATAGAATATGACAAGGATAACTAACATCAGATATTTGTGAGAATGAGTTGCAAGTTACATTTATGAAGTTTAGAAACTGTCTTGACTCACTATTATAGAAGTCTTTTAAGACTTCTAAAGCGAATGTAATGACAGCAATATTACAGTACCCATAATGTATTCGCACTTTATTGAATCGCATTGTCTGATATTACGTGAGGCTGAAATCGAACCCCGGCAGAAATTGTTTTAAATAATATCGATTAATGAGAATTTGCCGTACAATGTCAAAATACATTATTTTAATTTAAAAAAGTGGGCAGGAAACGTATAGGGAATGAGATTAGCGGAAGAGTAGCGTCCCTTGATTGGACGTCACCTTACAGAGAGAACGTCAATTTGGTTTTGAAATGTCTCAAGCCGCTTTCACCGGAAGCGAGGACGAGAGACGCATGCGCACAACCAACATGACGTTCTCTCTCTAATAACTTATCCGCCGGTGACGTCACAGACTATGGGTGACGTCCAATCAAGGGACGCTACTCTTCCGCTAATCTCATTCCCTATATTTAATTGTCGATCGATTTAAGATGAAGCCCGAACTTGTCAAAAGTCCCAAACCCGAAACTTCTTACAGAAGTTTGATAATTTTTGACAGTTTTGTCAAGGTGAAGCCAATGTTAATCTTACTCCACATTTGGATAAAAAATGAATTTTGTTCAAAACGATAAAAAGAAAAGTGTTGTTTAAGTACTTGTAGTAAAATCCATTCAATGGTTCTGTCGGTCTCTTCATCACCCATAGCTTTTAAAGCGTCGGTGAACTCTCCAACCTTGTTATGTTTCTAATTTCCCTTCTCTGCGTGGGATGTATATTATGACTCGCTTCTTGTTCTGTTATGTGATTTGATTTCCTTCCTTTCTTGTGTGTGTGTGTGTGTGTGTGTGTGTGTGTGTGTGTGTGTGTTTTAAACATTTATATCGAATTCCTTTATTATCTTTTGCTATCTTTTGCTCTCTCTCTCTCTCTCTCTCTCTCTCTCTCTCTCTCTCTCTCTCTCTCTCTTTTTCTCTCTCTCTGTGTGTGTGTGTGTGTGTTTTTGATTTGTTTTTTTTGTTTTTTTTTTGCTTGTTTTTCTTTTGTTTTTTAATTAATCTATATCTGAGCCTCGTGAGTTTAGGTGCTTGGTCTTACATAGTTTTATCTCATACGTTCTGTATATTGAGAAGTATTTTTTTTAAAAACTGCATTTATGGCTCTTTGCTAGCTACCCTTTTTAATCACTGTCTTCCTGCTGTGACTTGCCCCTATGAAATAAAGATTGTTGGTCTCCAGGCCAGAGGGCGATTGAATCTGATGTTCAGTGTTCAGGGCACACCACAAGAGAAGGATAATTTCATTATCATCTGTGACTGAAATAGTAAGTAGATGAGTTGACGTAAGCATTAACGATATTATTGTCATTGGATGGTGTGGCGGGTTGGTGTTAATTTTGTGGGATCGAGTCCAACCGATAGCTCAATGGTCTGGATTCGAACTAGTATGCGCGCTATGGCTCTCGTTACCAGCTGCACCACTCAACCTATATCACAAACGGCTCAGGTTTAATCTAGGGGAGATCAAGAATTGCCTTAGGATCCCTTATAACATAACTTAATTGTATTAATAACAAGTGAGTCAAGACAATAGTAACGCCCAAATGCAATAATAACAATTCTATACATAAAGTTTAATTAGATTGTTACAGGAAAAAGATAGAAAGAATAAGTATTTATTTAATATCAGGAAGAATAGCTCTAATTGAGTGGATCTAATTTATTATATATTTATCGGTTTACTTTGATATAATCATATGTGTCTGTGGAAAATACATTTGAAAATGGTATAAGCCCGTTTGGCTTATCTTTATCCCGTCGGCTTGCTTGACTGAGGCAAATGTATCAGCTAGTTCCAGGGTTGGCGCCTGCTTTGCAGAGTTTTCTGGACATCACAACAGTGTGTTGTTGTTAGGCTGACATCAGGGGTTTACCGCTGTTCAAGGACTGGGATGCAGGGATTCGGCACAACTGGGTGCTCCAAGGACAAGGAAAAGGACCAGGAAAAAGGCCAGGACCTTCAATTTGAGAGTTAAAACAACAAGGTCTTAGAGCCAATCGAGTTTGTCTTTCGCCACCGAATCGTCCTTGAGCGACACATCATAATAGCCTTTATTTGTTGACAAAGGCAAGGGGAAGCAGTAACTTCATGATAATGGGAGTTAGTATATGTTTTAAACATCAACTGACAGTCGAGCTATCTTACATGATGAGAATTTAACAGGGTTGTCCCTGGTATTTCTTTATTTATTTTTATTAATTATAATTGAGGTTATGATGTGTGGCCAGCGATTGGCGGTGGGGTACAGACATTCAAGCAATATATATACATATTGAATATAAATGAAATAATAACATAGATCATAAACAACTGTTAACTATAAAATAAGATACATATAGATATGGTTTTGTACAGGTATTCCAACTTACGAACATCCATGGAATAGCACAATTAAAATATATACACGAACTATAATATTAATAATAGATAGATTAAATTGAATTCAGAGTAATATCTCGTTCCACTTTGAATGTTAACCAATAATTCATTTTACCTCCAGCCGAGAATAGACAAACTTTTACAAGTTTGAAATTGGAGAGATAGCTCTTTTCTCGTGGGCTTCTTAGCGTGTGTGTGATCAGATTCAGATATGAATTTGGTTTTGTGAAACGAAAATAGCCAATCAGAAGAATCTTCCTGTTTTAGATGGCCAATGATATCCAGATGCTTTGGTAAGAAAGAATAACGGAGAATTACCGGAGAGCTAGACCTTAATTGTAATTTGAGCTACTCTTGAACGAGACAAGACCTCAGGGCATACGCACGATGGCGACTTGTTTGGAAAAGGTAATTAGCAGGTGGCATGAATACAATGGGCAGACAATTTGAACAGGTAAATAAGCCTTAAGCTGAAAGTGAGTGTTCCGTTATACAATGGAAATGTTTCCCACCTAACGACCAGAATTTCCGTTAGAAAGATTTGGAGCTTTATTGGAGAAAGACTGTCCATGTTTGGTTATCTTACTGGAGGAGTTAATCAATTATATGTCTCGTCCACTAGGTTTGAAGTGGTTTTGAAACGAAACGCTGACGAATGATAAAGAAATCACGCAGTGAAAGAAAATCGCTCGTCACAGATGGCAAGATGCTTAGCTGAAACGGTAATGAAGTTTTACGTGCTTGCTTGTTGGACAAGAATAGACAGTGGAAATGATGTCAGTTCGATGACCTCAAAGTTTGTGTATGCGTGTGTGTGTGTGTGTGTGTGTGTGTGTGTGTGTGTGTGTGTGTGCATCATATGCGTGAGCGCACCAAAAAAAGCGAGATATTAAATTGCTGTTTACTTGATTGATTGTAAAGATGATAAATACATATGGTGACCTCAAGTTTGTGTATTCGTGTGTGTGTGTGTGTGTGTGCGTGTGTGTGTGTGTGCATCATATGCGTGAGCGCAACAAAAAAGCAAGATATTAAATTGCTGTTTACTTGATTGATTGTAAAGATGATAAATACATATGGTACTGGTACGTACATAATTCTTGTTGGTTCTGCAGCATTTGATCATGGTGTCCTTTAGTGAACTAATGTAATACCTTTGTCGTAAGCTAAGACAGAAGGATTTGTAGCCCACTTCCACAGTTTGTCTTGTTTCATGAATTGAAATAGAATTATTAAATAGTTGTTTGGTTTACATTCCCTTTTATTCTCCTACGTTTCTTGATCCTATCTTTTCCACGCACCCCCCCCCCTCTCTCTCTCTCCCCCTCTCTCTCTCTCTCTCTCTCTCTCTCTCTCTCTCTCCCTATATATATATATATATATATAATATATATATATATATATATATATATATATATATATATATATATATATATATATATATATAGATGGCCCGTTGATAAAACCTCTGAAGTAGCCTCTTTGCGATACTATACTTCAGAGGTTAGATCAACGGGCCATCGATATATATATATATATATATATATATATATATATGTGTGTGTGTGTGTGTGTGTGTGTGTGTGTGTGTGTGTGTGTGTGTGTGTATTCATCTATGTGTAATCCATCTATCTACCTATCAATCATCTTTCTATCTACCTACACACATATCATATCTATCTATCTATCTATCTATCTATCTATCTATCTATCTATCTATCTATCTATCTATCTATCTATCTATCTATCTATCTATCTATCTATCTATCTATCTATCTCTCTATCTAACTAACTAACCATGTAATCCCTGTTTCAAATATATAAATTTTATAATAATAATATGTAATGAAGTGAGTGTACATTTTATCATTAGCTAACATTGCAGACAGGCTTTACATTATGAAATCCCCATTGGATGCCTCGTCTTGTGTTTGTTTTTTATTAATTGTGTGTACCTATTTGCGTCCATCGTTATCAGCTTCTCTATTTGTTCGCCCGTCTTTCCATTTCCTCCTCTCTGCGACCATCCTGGAGAAATAAGATAACAATAAAGTGGTTGAAGTTCTGGAATCGATCATCTGATTGGTTAGAACATACAGCCACTTTTAGATATCAGGGCTGAGAATCTTCCGCCTAAAGGCGGATTTTCGCCTAAATGGTGGTTTATCTCTGCCCATCACCATCACTATTCCGCCTTTTAAAAAGACTCACCACAACCACTACATCAACATCCCTATCACCACTACTTTTACAACCACCACCTGTACTACAACAACCATCACATCATCATTCCTATCACCATTATTACTACAACCACCGCCACATCATCATCCCTACCACCACCACCACCACATCATCATCCCCACCACCACTACTACTACCTACAACCACCACCACATCATCATCCCTACCACCACCACCACTACAGCTACAACCACTACTACTACAACTACCATCACATCATCCCTACCACCACTACTACAACAACCACCACCACATCATCATTCCTACTACCAATACAACTACATCCTCCACCACCACATCATCCCAACTATCACTACTACAACCACCCCACATCATCCCTACCACAACTATTAAAACCACCACCACACCATCATTCCCAACCCTTCTACAGCTACAACTACCATATCATCATCCTTATCACGACCCTACTACAACCACTATCACATCATCATCTCTACCGCCATCTTTTCTTACTACTACTACAATATGTTGTAATTACACTTTCAACTTTTGAAATTCCTCCAAGTGGTGTCAGAAATTATTGCGAGACACCTTTTTGATTGCATCTCAGTAAATTATTAATGAAATTCAAATTTATACGTTATCGTCGCATAGATAGGTCTTGAACTCCATTTTTGTGACCCGTCATTCCCACCCCTGAACCATCATGACATCATCACCATCTCTACCACAACTACAACCACTACGACAGCAACTATCACATCATCATCAGTAACACCATCTCCACAACCACATCATCACTGCCTTCATTGTAATCAGTACCATCTCTAGTGCAAGCACCACTATCACATCATCTTCCTGGTGGGATCTTTTGACTTGCATGGATCAGAGTTGCTTTCTGCCTTTGTCTTGGCTTGATCCTTTTCCTGGCCGGATTCATTGGCAGGGAGGGAAACAATTAAATGTATAGTCGTTTTTGGGAGATGATATGTTTGTCCTCGTATATCATCTCTCTTTTGTGTGACGTTAGATTTGTTGTTCTAAATTTTATATTTCTCTCATAAGGATTCTGTGCTTATGTCTTGGTGAGACTTTTAGGTGACCTCAAACTAACTACATTGATAGTTTGATCTTGGAGTCCGTTTGTGAGCCCTATTTGAACCAGTCACTTTTTCTCTGGTGCTTTTGATCTTACTTAAATCTATAATTTTTACAGCCCCATATATATTTTAAGTGCCGCTGAAATGACCTACAAACATATACACGTGCACACACAAATCAATAAAATTCACTCAGTTCTTAAGTCTCGTTAATTTTTCCCTTTCATCTTTCTGTACTCATCACTACATTCACTTTGAGCTCTCTCTCTCTCTTTCTCTCTCTCTCTCTCTCTCTCTCTCTCTCTCTCTGTCTCTTTCTCTCTCTCTCTCTCTTCTCTCTCTCTCACACACACACACACACACACACACACAACACCCCCCCCACACACACAAATCAGTAAAGTACACCCAGGTCTTCAGCCTCAATAAGTTTTCACTTTTCATCTTCATGTACTTAACAATGACACACACATACACACACATACACACACACACACACACAGAGAGAGAGAGAGAGAAGAGAGAGAGAGAGAGAGAGAGAGAGAGAGAGAGAGAGAGGATTCAATAAAAGTGTTAATTTAATGTTAGTTGGCAATTGCCAACATGAAACATACGTTAACTTAATATTTCCGATTAACAAATAAAGCACATACACACATAACAATAACGTTCACTCAGTACTTTAACCTCGGTTAGTTTTTCACTTTAATCTTTCTGTACCTATCACAATATTCACTTTGAGCAGTCTCTCTCTCTCCCTCTCCCTCTCTCTCTCCTCCCTCCCTCCCTCCCTCCCTCTCTCTCTTACTCTGTCTCTCTGCCTCTCTCTCTCTCTCTCTCTCTCTCTCTCTCTCTCTCACACATACACACACCTGGGTGGGGTTCCTGACCTCCGATAGTGGGCAAGGAGGTACATACTATGTCTTCTATCCCTTATATCTGTTTTCCAACATGCTTTCTGTCTTTGTCTTGGAATGAGATTACTTGGTTTTGTCTTGGCCTGGCCAGAGTCCTAACTGGAAGGGAAACAGTCAAATGCACACTTATTGTTTTGGGAGATGATATTTTTTTCCCTTGTAAATCATCTCTCTGTTATGTATTCGTATATTTATTATTTTGAATGTATAATGTAAGCATTTGAGGGTATTCCTCTTTGTGCCCGGATGAGACTTATAGGTGATCTCAAACTAAGTACATTGGTGGTATGCTCTTTGAATCTACATCTGATCCCTTTTTGCTCCGTTCCCCTATGTCTTACTTTTTCTTGGGTGCTTTAATTGTAATTCTAGAACTTTTTACTATCCCATTTTCTTCCTTTTTACTGGCGCTGATATAACCCAAATGTTATGCAGGCGCCGTAAACCCTTAAAAACAAACAAACAAAACACACACACACACACACATACACACACACACACACACACACAAAGACACACTATCTTTCCTTCTGTCAGGCAAACCTAAATCTATAAAGTGGATCATATCCTTTTCACATCAGCCATCATTCTCTCTTTTCACCTTCAAGTACACACCTTATCACCACCACTATCATCATCATCGTCATCATCATCATCATCATCATCATCATCATCATCATCATCATCATCATCATCATCATCATCATCATCATCATCATCACTGCCACTACTACTACAACCACCACCATCGCCACACTATCATTTCATGAAGCACCACCATTACTACAACCACCTCCACCACATCATCATCGTCACCATCATTGCCACCACCACTACGACATCATCACAACACTATCACCATTAAAACAACAATCACTACCACATCCTTACCACCACTACTACAACCTCCTCCAACACAACAATATTACCACCACCACTTCTGTAACCACCACAACCACATACATTATCGTTACTGCCACCAATACAACAGCCACCATCATATCATTATTACCATCACACCTACCATTCATTTTAATTTTTTATACGTCATAAATTGGTTTTGGAACTTTACTTGATTTGAAACAAGGGGTATTAGGATGATTATAGATCTTAATAGATTATATTTTGTTTGCAGAAATTCCTGTTTAAGCATTGGAATTGTTCGGAATTGTTTCTGAAATTTACGTGAGCCAAATTTTAAGTTGGCGTCTCTGGTCAACTTGAAACAATGGGATGTGGGCATTAGTGAATCTGTGAATACGGGAGGTGTATGTGGCGACTACCACTACTACTACAACAATCATCACATCATCATCCTTACCACAACTACAACAACCACCACCACATCATTATCCCTACCACTAGTACAACCACCATGTTACAATTACACTTTCAGTTTTTGAAATTCCTCCGAGTGATGTCAGAAATTGCTGGGGGACACATTTTGGATTGCATCACAATAACTTTTAATGGAATTTGAATTTATAGGTCATTTTTGCATGGATGGTTCTTGATCTAAGCGCTGAAAAATTTCCTCCTTTTTAGTGACCAGTCATTCTCACCCCTGGATATGCCAAACAGCCGACTTAGTCCGAAGTTAACGAAGGCTACGCTCAGTCTGTCCCACCGTTTGCGAACACTCATCATAACATTTTGACACAGTAATCAGAGAAATAGCGCATAGAAGTCGTGTTATCACATCTTCCGTTCCCGTTCAAAACTCATTGCAAGTGTGTAACCAGTCCTCAGGAGGACTAACAATGAATAGGGAACATGTTGAATGAATTTTAGTAGCAGAATGTTTGGGCAGATTCTTAGAATTACGGGACGCAAGAGCGAGGCTCGGGGATGGATGATCTTTATTGACGACCAGCGTATATTTAGACTAGAAAATACGATGCCTTTACTCTGAAACCAGAAGATCAATTACGCAAAGTTTGTATGCAGTCCTACGGGAAAGTGGTTTTACACATCCAATGAGATTGGAACCATTTTTGTTTTACTTCATGCTTTTGTTCCCTATTGCATTGCCTCACTGACTTGACTTGACGACACTATCTATTTTTATATTTCGAGAGCCTGAATTAAAATTGTGAGTAATACTCAGGATATGCGATGCTGATTATCTTGGGTAACAGGCATGTATTGCAATTGGATTCAATAGTGTGATGTCACGTTGTCCAGCAACGGCGGCCATCGTGGTTCTAAACAAAGAAAATCGGTACGTTTTATTCTTCATGCTGACTAGAACTTTTCATATGTCTTGTGATCAGAACGTGTAAAAGTCAAAACACGATCAGATTTATAATGTTTTATTCCCTCTGGATACGCTTTTATGCTCGTCGGATAAATATTTCATAAGGGCGTCCGCCATTGTTCCGATAGTTTAGAGCCAGTTACTAAGTAACCATGCGTCATTACGAGGGAAGTGATGTTACGACTGTTGAAGAGTTTTTTCTATGTGATCGAACCTTGTCATCATTGGTGTTTGGTTAATAGATAGTGTGCGCTTAGCTAAGAAACTCACAACATTGGCATCCGGAAGTATAACGGACCAACACACAAAACTATGTGTAACCTTAAACGTTTATAGTCTGGTTAGTACAGTTTAGTGAGAATTACTCACAAACATGGATGGGGAAAAAAATAACAGTAACAAAGGCCTGATTGACGTCATCTTCGTTCTATCCATAGGAGCGATCTCCGTATTCATGATTTCCTCGATCGAGTCATCACATTTGTTGCTGTCCAACGATTGGATATGTAAACACACTGTCTTGGTTATGAAAGTTGTATGCATACCCGTGGGTCAAGATGTACATAATGACCCATTGTGATGTTAGATATTTCGAAAAAATGCGAACACTTTTTTAAATTATGAAGGTAATTTTGAGTAAGCATCTATCAAATTGACAAAATCAGTTTCCTATTCGCTGATATGACCTCAATACATTGTAACCGCCTTTGAACTTTATAGATTAATTTATTATGCTTAGATATCGATCTTGTGAAAGCTATTCTTTATAGTATAACCCTAGAAATAAGAAATATTGATATTCAGTCGCTCGTACGTCATGACACCATATAGGTAATCAATAGCAATATTTCCTCATGCTGAACTGAAAGGTGACAAGTTGACAAAACGAAGAGTGAGATGTATGAACCACTGCGCCAATCCTGAATTATGTCGGAATGAACTAAGTGAAGAATATTTTGCTTCAGGTCGAAATGTTCAAAGTTTGGAGATTTTTATTTATTTAAAAAAATATATTTGACGAAACAAAACGCACTCTTCTCGATAAGGCAATCTATGATAACTCGTGTCATAGTAAAAAGTACCATTCAGAACCATTTGATTAATGGAGTTATCCTGGTTTCCATAGCGTGAAATGGACAGTAGCAATTTCTTGCTACTTTTAGGATAGGACACGAGTCTATCGCAACGTTCTTCCCGCCATATCCAAGAGACCCAGCTACCCAGTCACTGTTGGGTGGACAGGGGTCAGAAAATAAAGAAAAGAAATAAATATCGACTTCACCAGGAATCGATCTCGGTCCTTATACATGTGAAGCGTATGCGCCTTAAGTCTTTAAAAGTCTTGTAAGTAATAGCTAGGCCAGAAGTAAAATATAATAAGTACAGTGGACACATCCTGTTTCGTTGTGTGTCCCCTCGCCATCTTACTGTGCAAACCTAGACCCATCAGTGATTCATCTCCTGAAATCACTATATATATAATATATATTTGCTTTATGCGAGAGATCAGTGAGTCTCTTGCCAACTTATAAGTGACGTTCCATAACACAAGTAATGTTTAAGCCGAAGAACTGATAAAAAAAAGTCATCTCTGGTTTAAGCCACTAAGCCCTTCACAATCAGGAAGCAGTGTTGATCGTAAAGAAAAGCATAATCTTCCTACCCCCCATTAAAAATAAGAAAAGAAGGATTGCAATCGATGGTGGTTGATATAGGTTGCATGACCCTGACTGATGTGTTGATTTAGTTATCTTTTTTTCTGTAATTGATCCTCTTTTCTTTCTTTTTCTGAGATTCTCGTGACCCAACTAGATATGTAACATTATGGCAATTCCTATGGTCCAGATCTAGAATCTCTCAACACGCTTCAACAGTCATAACGTCACTTCCCTCGTAATGACGCATGGTAACTTAGTAACTGGATCTAAACTATCGGAACAATGGCGGACACCCTTATGAAATATTTCTCCGACGAGCATAAATGCTTATCCAGAGGAGAAAAAAACCCATTATAAATCTGATCATGTTTTGACTTTCACACATTCTGATCACAGGACATGAAAAGTTCTATAAAAGTTGTATAAAAGCTCTATATAAAAAGTACCGATTTTCTTTGTTTAGAACCACAATGGCCGCCGTTGCTGGGCGACGTGACATCAGACTATTGAATCCAATTCCTATGGTCCCGATCTAGAATCTCTCAATTGTCGCTTCATCCGCCTTATTCGTAGGCACTAGTTTGATATGTCCTGAAAATGTTTATAGAGTGATGCGCTTTTTACAAAAGTACTATGTTAAGAGTCGATAGATAAGAAGGCTTAGTTAATTCCAGTCATCAGAATGGCAAAGCACATCTTATCTTTTCACCTTTCCAACCTGTAATTCTATCCCGATGTCAAGGTGTTGATTAATGTGAGGGTTTACGTATGTAAACCTAGTCGGTAGGTGGCGGAGAGAGATCCAAAAGGCAACAAGGTTGTTTAACCCATGCTTGTACCCGATACTAAAATACAGAGATACGAAACTTTGAGAGTAGCTAAAGAATTTTAATAGCAGACGAAGCGTATCTAGATCAGGCCATGTCAAAACGTTAAACATCATATTGCTCATAATATGTTTGTTATAATATATACTTGAATACCCTAACTAGGGTTATGACGTCTCTTAAAATTCTCTCTAATGGACTATAAACTTTAAAGGCTACTACGCATACCATCAATAACCAAATGCTATTTTTACCGACTTACATTGAATACAAATGGAACTATACTAAGTTTATTGTCTGGATATTATCCTTTTAGTCTCGGTTCGTAAGTGGTGGGAGAAATTATGATTGTGCATCTCACCTTGTCATGGTTGGCAACCAGTGTATGTCCCATTGCCAATCACGTCGATAGAAACTACAACATGCACACTGAGCATTGTTTTCCAGATGTTTTTTCTTGCAGATTTAATCGGTAAATATATACAATGTTTTGCCGGTCTAAGTTATACATATCTGGATTATTTCCTCCAGATTCGAATTTTTAAATCAAATTCCGGAGTAGAATTATTTGATATTATTCTATCTATTGTGCTATTAACCAGACCATGGCTATAATATTATTTCGACCACGGTGTGCTAAACTACACAGATTCGAAGAAACAAATTAAGAGTCAATCACTTGTGTTAGTTAAAAATCCGAAGAGGCGTGTGTGAAACAGTGACAGACGAAGCAGAAAGGAAAATCCAATAAAAATCATCTCAAAATAAATCAGCCTGCCTCAACCGGGGGTCGAACCTCAGACATTTTGATTACCGGTCAGACGTTACCCAACTATCGCATGGGTAACCTTTGTGGTGTATAATGGTAACACGTCTGACTGGTAATCAGGCAGTCTAAGGTTCGATCTCAAGTCGAGGCAATTGGGGTTGATAGAGATGTAAAAAAAAAAAATAATTGGAATCTCCACCCCCCCCCCCCCCCCCCCCCCACCACCAATGAAATAAAATGTACAGCAGATTTTTGTTAGCTGCTGCTGGTGGAAGGTCTGGACAGTGTCTCTTCTCATTACAACGTTGACATATTGTTTTAGTTTATCGTCTTGTCAGCGGTATGTCTAAGAATTCGGTCATCATCATCCGTCCTACCACACTATGACTGACAAAACGCTTTTTAAAAATACTTTGACCAAGTTTTCTTTTTACGCCAAATATATATTTTTTAATTGAGATTTTATGTAGCGCAATGTCCATTAGTTAATGTGTTCAACGGACTTTACAAAGGGTCCTTTCAACGGCAAGATCAAGACATGACGGCTGCAAGGCGCTATTGGAATTTTTTTTCTCGAGAGTGACGACGCTATTACCGACCAGTTACTCATAATTTTACACCTGAGAGAATCTGACTAAAGTGCCTTTTCCAAGGACTCAACTTTGCGCCGTCCAGAACGGGACTCGAACAGAGGACCTACCGATCCGAAGGCAAATGTCATACATGACAAAAAAATTGCACAGTTGAGATGATTTTCAACTTGTCAGAAGCCCTAAAACCTGAACAAGTCTCATGTTCAATAATGTTAGGACGAGTTCATGGTAATCTTGACCCATCGATGTTTAAAGTAAAACTGAGTATTGGCTAATTTTTTTTTCAAAAACTGCTTTTCGTCAGTTTCCGGCTATGTCCGTGTTGATTGAACAAAGGTAAATATATAGAGTGGTTGAATGTTAGCATTCCAGGTCAGGAGACAGGTTAATTAATATTGTGTATAGGCAGTTGGCACGACATGCATCTGTTTTTGATTTTTGTCTTGAAATGATTTCCAAATGGGAATGGTTTTATCTGTTCATTACGACGATCCGTCTTGAAAGAGATGGGAAAATGTAAGCAAGAATAATTTTTGAACCACATAATATATTTTAGATGAATTTTTAGGTTGATGAATTAATGGGTAGGTGGATATAGAAGAGAGGTAGATTTACACTAACATATTAGTCTAGAGGAAACTTTCATAACCCTTTCATAACGTCCGCCAAAAATGTTTTAACGGAATCGGAATGAGATATATATGCGGAGTGTTATCATGATTAGTGCCGGTCTGTAGACATTGAGCATTTTTAATAAAATGTGATTTTGTATGAGGTAATCATAGGATCCATAATTGGTTACAATGGTTTTCCATACGTGACTCGCGGTTTGGCCTTGACACAGCACAGACTGAATGTGTCAGTTCACGGCAGCAAACGTACACGCCGATTGCTACGTCTGTTTTGTTTTATCATAAGACTGATGTCTATAAACGATATTAGGTGCCCTTTTATGCCCCATCACAGTTATAAAAGGTAAATGCCGTTTTAAAAATATGTTTTCAGTTATCTAGTGACCCACTTTCATTATTCATGTTTTCTTTCTTTTCGGTAGGTAGTAAAAGTATGGTGCTCCGTTTGAGCACAATATTTGTTACTGGGTACATGTATGTGTATAGTGCACTGTCCACTAAAGCGCTTTACAAGGGATCCCTCTCTAGCCACAGAAACACTTAACAATTTGAACTGATGTAATAGTAATAAATATATATATATATATATATATATATATATATATATATATATATATATATATATATATATATATATATATATATATATATATGCTCCTGGCAACCTTTCTTCCATTGATTCCAACTCTGAAAAAAAAAAGAAAAGAAATATTTGTCCTATTACTATTAACTCATCACTATTATACTCCTTTTAAAAAAATAATATTTTGAGCCATGTGGCCCCTGGTGCCTGAATTTATCCCGGTTTCTGTAACGTTAATCGCCCTCATAGCGATTGTCTGTTTAACACTCAAACACTCTACCATTCAGCGATGGGCCCTTAGCCTTCACACCAGCAGTCGTCTTCTGAAATGTTTGTCTGAATTGACTGAGAGTTCCAAAAAGGACTTTCTGGAAATGCATAAAGAGGAAACAAATGCGCGTATCGCTAGTGATGCGCTGGACAGGGAAAATTCGGACAAAATTAGATAGATGCATCAACCCCATAAGTGCAACTGCGCATCCTGATTGCCTTGTGAACATCGCTGATGGAAAAGTAAGCCCTCAATCTGTCAATGTAGAATCAGCATCGGTACCACGGACATGAAAGAATTTGAGAAAACATGGCCCAATGGACTCTATAAAGCACTTTCTACCAAGGTGACAACAATGGCAGCCGGGAAAAAATCTATTCAAAGTGACCGTGGTCCAATATACGACACAAGTTTGATTTATTCTCGCGCTATGGAATTAATGGCTTGTCGAGATTTTGACATGGAGTCTCTCTTTAAATATGAACTGGCACCATTGCCGACATCTTTATTCAGTGACAATGGAGACATGCGTACTGCTACTACAAAAGCTGCTCTGAAGATAAATCTGCAAGAAACTGTCTCTGCTCGTGGGGGACAACATCCTGAGATCGTGATCTTAGATGGATGCGCACTTTTTTATTGTGTAAACTGGCCATCCAAAGGAACCATCCAAGACTATGTCAATAGTTTTTGGACACTCTTATTGCCGAAAATGGACAGAAGTGACGTGCACCTTGTCTTTGACAGATACCATGATTTCAGCATCAAAAGTGCTACTCGACAAAGTCGCAGCATAAAAGTTCGAACGGTACACCACCTTACATTACACACTCCTCTGCCTGCTCAAGCCTCAATTCTTGCCTGCACTGAGAACAAAAAGCAATTGATGAGCATACTCTGTACGGAATTAATGTCCAGGGCTGTAGCTCAACCACGTGAAAGGCGTCTCGTTATCACAGGACACGAAAATGCTCCTCTCCAAATTAAAAAATGGAAAAGTCTCCACAAGGACAGACTTGGAGACGACACACGAGGAAGCGGATGTCATTATGGTGCAACAAGCAATGCATGCTGCTTCATTGACCAAGGTTGTTAAGGTGGTTAGTGACGATACGGATGTCTTTGTACTGTTAGTTCATTTCTACCACAAGCTTGACTTGGACTCCAGCCACTGCTCGATGATGATGAAAGCTACAAGTGGGGACCGTGGACTTGTTGACATTGGGAAAACGGTCTCGAGAAATCAAGAAATTGCGCCTTATCTTCTTGCAGCACATGCGCTATCTGGCTGTGATACTGTGGCTAAACCGTATGGTATAGGGAAAAACACAGTCATCAAAATTCTTCATAAGGGACACAGACTGGACAACCTTGGTCTTCGAAAAACGCCCCCAGATTTACAACCAACAGATTTTGGATGGATGAAGTTAGCAGCAACCAAATCACTTGTTCCAACCACATTGCCAAGCAACACACAGAGTGTAACGCCCGAGTTGTTAGAGACTATTCAATGCGGATGTTCTTCTGAACAACCTTGTGGATAATCAATCAACATGTGGTTGTGTTGCCGTGCAGCTTCCATGCACAATATTTTGTAAATGCCATGATCGTGAGTGCTGTCAAAATCGCCTTTATCAAGCTGCTTCCGTGTCAAGCGATGAGTAAAGCGATCATTGATGATGAGTGATTTAGTTTACCAGAGATACATGTCAGATATGCCGAATATTATCATTCTATTTTTTGTCCTTCAGTAAATAACAATGTAAAAAAGCAAAGGCGAAGAAACTAAAGACTCAAAACAAGGCACGGTCTTTCTATATGGAGACTCGCTCCGTGTTTTTGTGTGATCTGACACCTTTTCCACAAAAAATGTCAATTTTGATTATCCCAATTATACTTTCACCGCTGTAGGAAATTTAAATACCAACAAATAGCATAAATAACATAAATTCTGTATTGGTCTTGTCAAGGCCTTCAATTTGATACCAAACACGGCTATATTTGGGTCATTTTACGAGACCATCTTGGCAGTGACCTTGACCTTTTGGATAGTTAAATTGCTAATAACTTGTCAACTATTCGGCCAATTTTAAAAATAAAAGTATTTTTGTAATTAATTTGACTAAATCTTTCATTCTGTATAATATAAAATGATTTTTGAGGATTTTTAAAAATGACCTTTTCGTGACCTTTGTGACGTAATTTCTCAAAATGCTCAATGTCCTCAGGGCAGCACTATTCAGACATTTAATCTTGAGATGTTCAACTTTGATAAAATGCAAAAAAAAATTTGGCGGACGCCTTTTTTGGGTTATGGTTAAAATCTTGATTTGGCAACCAGACTATATTATTTGATTTACGACACGAGAGAGAGAGAGAGAGAGAGAGAGAGAGAGAGAGAGAGAGAGAGAGAGAGAGAGAGAGAGAGAGAAAGAGAGAGAGAGAGAGAGAGAGAGAAGGGAGGGGGGGGGGGTAAGGGTAGTTTCATTAACAGACATTTCAATGTCTAAATTATAAATCTTAGAGGGTTATGCAGTGCCTCAATTGTAGGTCTATCCATCCGTGTTGTTTCTCTTTACAAAGACAGTTTTGCAGATCTAGGAGATGAAACTAATTTTACATGCCTGCCAGCCGAACCACCCTGCTTTCCAGTTTGTGTTGTGAGCATTTATCACTAAGTTTTGACGCACTTGTTCGGACACACACTGTCCGCGACGATAACCAGTGCAAGACTCAATACACTGTGGATTGACAGCGAAAAAGAGGAAGACAGAAAGAATTATGGCAAGACATACACCTCTCTCTCTCTCTCTCTCTCTCTCTCTCTCTCTCTCTCTCTCTCTCTCTCTCTCTCTCTCTCTCTCTCTCTCTTTGTCTCTCTCCCAACTCTTGTATTATTGTTTTCTCGCTTGTTTTCAATTTAGTGTTATTGTTTTCCGTCTTGTTTTCAATTTGAGTACCACAAAATAGCCAATTTCGAAAACTCGTCATTTTTCATATGCAAGTACATATAGTTCGTGTACGAGACACCTTGATGAGATCACAAGACCTTACTCAGCGTACCCATAGCGGGCAGGGAGGTACATACTGTGTCTTCTATCGCCTTATATCTGTTATCCAACATGCTGTCTGTCTTTGTCTTGGAATGAGATTACTTGTTTTTTTTCTGGCCCTCGTCGGAGTCCTAGCTGAGAGGGAAACAGTCAAATGCATAGTTATTGTTTTGGGAGATGATATTTTTTTCCTTGTAAATCATCTCTCTGTTATGTATTATTATATTTGTTATTTTTAATGTTTAATGTAAGCATTTGAGTGTATTCCTCTTTGTTGGATTTTGTGCTTGTGTCCGGATGAGACTTATAGGTGGTCTCAAACTAAGTACTTTGGTAGTGTGCTCTTGGAATCTACATCTGATCCCTATTTGTTCCCAATTCTCCTATGTCTTACTTTTTCTTGGGTACTTTATTTGTAATTCTAGAACCTTTTACTATCCCATTTTCTTCTTTTTACTGGCGCTGATATAACCTAAATGTGTTGCAAGCGCCGTAAAACCCTTAAAAACAAACAAACAACATTACTCAGCGTATAGTAGAAATAAATTCATATCAATGCCCAACATCAAGATGTTGGAAAAAAAAGGTCGTGTAAAAATAGCTGATGTAAACGCACCTACCCGGATTATGTACACGACCTTGGTTCGTTTGTCCCACACTGGAATGAATCAAAACTGCCACGTAAGTGTCTTTTGTTTTATGTGTCATATTCACATAACAAAGATGCCAACTCTCGTGAATTCCTCTTGGATTCTACTGATTGTTACGCTCTGGAAAAGAGTTTAAAATCGACTCTCTCTCTATCTCTATCTCTATCTCTCTCTCTCTCTCTCTTTCTTTCTTTCTTTTTCTTTCTCTCTCTCCCTCTTCTCGTCTTTTCTCTTCTCTCCCTCTCTCCCCACCCCCCCCCCTCTCTCTCTCTCTCTGTCTTTCTCTCTTTCACACAGATCCCACCCTCCCCCCTCCTCTCCTTTTTTCTCCGTCTCTCACTTTCTCTCTCGCTTTACTGCGACAGAATCTGATGGAAAGCAAGCAGTTGTTATCGTCCGTTTAACTCGAAAGAAACTGAAATATAATACTCGGGCTCTGAATATCACTGGGAATTATCAATATGCGACGTTTTGTAGATTGTCAGCTTACAGTTATGATGATATTGATGATGATATAAAATTATGAGTGTTATTGGGTGTTTGTAGGTACGAGAGTGCTCGATAATTAGAGCATATAAAAATAAATAAATTCACTCACGTATATGTTAGCCAAAACGTGCGTTTCGATGATTCTCTCACCTCCTCAGTTGGCAACTGATGAGATGAGAGAATCATCGAAACGCACGTTTTGGCTAACATATACGTGAGTGAATTTATATATATATATAATATATATATATATATATATATATATATATATATATATATATATATATATGTGTGTGTGTGTGTGTGTGTGTGTGTGTGTATATATATATATATATACATACATCCACACTCTTGCATTGAACTTTTATCAAAGTAGTTCAGCATAAACTGGCACACGAACAACCCGTTTTCCTCTCCGACCCACTGCTCAATCTAAAGGTCAGCAAGCAGATTTTAAGTTCAAGTAGTAAATAACCGTGAGAATATCCGACATCATAGACCCCGCATAAACCTTTATCTGTTATCTCATAATATCATTACTAAACCAAGAATTTACGAAAAGCCCAATGACCGTCACTCAGGTGTTCCTAGTTTCACACAAGAATGAACGATCACTTAACTGAAAAAAACAAAAAGAGAATAAAAAATTGGAGGCAACTAGTTTTTGGACCGGAATGTTATCACGTAATAACTGTGATTTGCTATTGTGGTTTTTTTTTTTTTTCAATGTCTCTCTTAAGTCTCCTTTTCTGTGGCTTTTATGCTGTGGTTTGGCAACGACAGAAGGCGCGAAGAAGGAACGCATGTTTTTGTTTTATAATTTGATAAGTGACTTCAGAAAATTGAAATTAGGTACGAATAATTATTATCGTCGTCGTCGTCATCGTCATCATCATCATAATTATCGTAATCATCATCATAATCATCGTCACCACCATCACCATCATCGTCGTCATCGTCATCATCACGATCATGATCATCATCTTAGTTATTACTCATCTTGTATCAATAATAATAATAATACTAATAATATATAATAATAATAATAATAATAATAATAATAATAATAATAATAATAATAATAATAATAATAATAATAATAATAATAATAATACTAATGTCATTCGTTTCAGCATTATCTATCTAAATTCATTTTTATTTCCATTGTTCAAATTCATTTCCTCTTTAGATTCAAGGCAGTTAGAGATTCTTGACTGTGGACTGATTCTATCCAATGTGTTCGTTCATACCGCTTAAGCGGTCCTGAACCTCGGAATAAGATTGGCCATTGAACAAGACGACTATCTACGTCCTATGCTATACCAGGGTAAGTTAACGCTGTTTTATCTTGTCAACCACTAAGCGAGCATTTTATCGTACGTACGTAATTAATACATATCTATTATCGAGTAGCACGGTGTCTGCGACAATGTTATAATTTGACCTTGTTAAGATCGTGTTTTTGAATACAGAGCTACGGGCCCACCAATCTTGACAACAAATTAATCAGGTTTAGGCCGTTTAAACATGAGGGTTCTGACCTAAGGATCAGTTGCGTGGCTTTTTGGTCTGGTGATGTGACACTCGCTTTCGGACCAGTAGCTCCCTGGATGGCCCAAAGTTGAGTCCTGGGAAAAAGGCTAATTTCCTCACATTCTCTCGATGCACCCAAGTGTAAAATAAATAAAAAAATAAAAAATAAAATTCCCTTTATTCATCCCCAAGGGGAAATGTGTCTTTAGGTCTATTCCAAGGGGAGACTGGAATAACCCAGGCGTCAGCCGCAGAGCAGCGCCGCAAAGTGAGCTAGGGCGAGGTGACTTGCTCAAGGCCACACAACGCAGCGGCGGGTGATTGAACTCGGTACCTTTCGGGTAAGAAGTAAAGACCGTACCACTGAGCCACGCTGCCCCTAATGAATACCTAGATAGCCGGTAACGGCATTGTCTCTGTCGAAATAAATGTCATAGCGCCTTTCATGTCATGTCTCATCGTGCATGTTAAATGTTGCTGGTGGCTTGGAGTCCCTTATAAAGCGCTTTCAGCACATTTAGAGGGTTTTGCTCTATATAAAAGCTGAAGAACTTTTTGTGGTTGCGCTTACAAGTATTCTTGCGTCAGTTTTGATAATATTGCATGTATTTTATAAGCATTTGAGTGTATCCTTCATAATATGCCTTTGTGCCTTTGTTTGTGTCTGGAGAGGATTTTTAGGTAATGTCCTTGTTGAATTACTCGTGGATCCTCCATTTCATATTTTTTAAAATCCCCTTTGCCTTACTTATTATTTCGTAATTTTAACTTCAGATCTACAAATTTCCTCTACCATCTTCCTTTTTGCTGGCGCTGAAATTTAACCTAAGCGCGTCGTTAGCGCCGTAAAATCCCCAAAACAATAACAAAACAAGCAGTATGGTCCTCCTAATATACACACACACACACACACATATATATATATATATATATATATATATATATATATATTATATATATATATATATATATATATATATATATATTATTAACAAATTTAGTTTGATAGTTTAAAGTGATTTGTATTTGTTTGGATTGCTTTATGGTTTCATTTTCAAGTTCTCCTTAAGCTTATGTAAGATTTTCACCCACACGCAAACCTGCTAAAAGAATAAGTTCCAAAGAACTAATCTTTATCGCTTGTCAACTCCGTACGGCTAAAAAGGAAAAGCGCAACAGCTCGCACGTACGGGTAGTGTTAAACACGTATTATCGCGCTTCTTTATTGATCTGCTATTTATACAGGAAGCCGTGTTATATATCAATGAAATAAACAAATACGGTAAACAAAAAAGAATGCTATAGGTATAGACGTCTAGTATTAGTTACGCACGCATGCCGTTAGGCATAATGAACGGTTCACTTAATCAAGACATGGCACGGGAGGTGAAGTTTATTGACGCTCCGCTGACTCGCAGATGTTTGTACGTCTTCATAAACAGAAACGTGCTTGAGCTGAGGGCATCGAAATAGGAGTGAAGCAAATCGGGTGACTTTTCATGAAGTTATGGTCATATGCATGGGCTAGGGTGTGAAACCCTAATTTTGAGAAAATGGCTTCCAAAATTGACAAGAGTTGATATTAAGTATAATAATTATCTTAATAAAAAAAAAAATTAAAATAAAATATGAGGAGTAGAATTCAATGGACATCATGTCCTAATGGAATGTCCAAGGTACAACCGGTTGAGAAGGAACTTCTGGCCTGACCCAACCCCATACTCAAAGAAGCTGTATGGCAGTGATGACGATCCCAGGACCACTGTGGGCTTCATTCACCAGACCGGACTGACCATGTGACGTGATGGGAACGAAGAAGAAGAAGAAGAAGAAGAATTAAAATATTTCATCAATATGTAGAAAAATGTTTAATTTAACGATTTTTGATGAGAACTCATTTTCCACAAAAATGAACCTATTGACTAAAATTGTCAATATCTCTGTTCAAAGCTTTTCACCATGCCACTGATGATCTCAGGGACGTATACACATATTCGACTGTGTTTATCTCCTGGCGCCAACCCTGGATAGCTGACTATTTGATTATGTTTTTATAATTGCTAAATGTCATTGTGGATGCAGTTCAATATTCAATGGATTCTTTTAAATTGTTATACTGTAATCTTTTTGGATTTTTTTTTTGTAAATTCACATCGTCTGTTGAGGTTTTGGGAAGCGAGTGCGTGCCTGGATAAACAATAACATGCGATTTGTTTGTTATGGCTGGTTCGTATTACAAGCTGTAGTTCTTATTCAATTCTTCTTCTTCTTCTTCTTCTTCTTCTTCTTCTTCTTCTTCTTCTTCTTCTTCTTCTTCTTCTTCTTCTTCTTCTTCTTCTTCTTTTCTTCTTCTCCTCCTCCTCCTCCTCCCCTCCTCCTCCTCCTCCTCCTCCTCCTCCTCCTCCATCTAGTAGAAGGTGTTAGTAGTAGTAGTAGTAGTAGTAGTAGTAGTAGTAGTAGTAGTAGTAGTAGTAGTAGTAGTAGTTTTAGTAGTATCAGTTGCAACAGCAGCAGCAGCAGCAGCAGCAGCAGTAGTAGTAGTAGTAGTAGTAGTAGTAGTAGTAGTAGTAGTAGTAGTAGTAGTAGTAGTAGTAGTAGTAGTACTAGTAGCAGTAGCAGTATATTGTTGTTGTTGGTTACATAACATGCATAGAACTCATATTATTATTATTATTATTATTATTATTATTATTATTATTATTATTATTATTATTATTATTATTATTATTATTATTATTATTATTATTATTACAACTATTACTACTACTACTACGACGACGACGACGACGACTACTACTACTACTACTACTACTACTACTACTACTACTACTACTACTACTACTACTACTACTACTACTACTACTACTACTACTACTACTACTGCTGCTACTTTTATTATTATTATTATTATTATTATTATTATTATTATTATTATTATTATTATTATTATTACTATTATTATTATTATTATTATTATTATTGTCGTTATAATTTGTTTTTTAATATATATTATATACACAAACTACATGCATAGAACTATGAATTAACCCTCCCCCTTCTCTCTCTCTCTCTCTCTCTCTCTCTCTCTCTCTCTCTCTCTCTCTCTCTCTTCTGTGTGTGTGTGTGTGTGTGTGTGTGTGTGTGTTTCACGTGCTTTTTCACTACAACAGTACAGTCATTTCTCGTCTTATTTAAATTAAAATAACCCAACCAATTTGTGTGTGTATGCGTGGGAGAGAGAGAGAGAGAGAGAGAGAGAGAGAGAGAGAGAGAGAGAGAGAGAGAGAGAGAGAGAGAGAGGGGAGGTGAAGGAGCGGGGGTTGATTGCAGAAAATGTGCGCACACACTGCGAGCCACTAACCCACTCCGGAATTCCGCAAGGCCATCATCCCTGGCTGCATCACCGCAGAATTGCGACATAGTTCTGAAAAGAGTGCCACTGTAACTGTAAGAAAAGGTCGCCTAGGTTAAAATGTCAGTAGGCTCAGTTCAGTAGGTGAGTACACCGACATCTATTTTTGATACGGTGATCAATTTGAACGTGGCATAACCCTATGCTTGGTCACGACGCTAAGGCGGAGGTTGGAGTAGAGAGAACGTGATGTGCCGTGTCCATAGCACTCTGATAATAATATATTATAGACAGCTTTGGCCTTGCCACATACCAGCCATAACGACTTGCCAACAACAGCATCAACAACAATAACGACTTGCTTTGTCATCATCATCCGCACTCTCTAGTCCTCATTATAACAGTGTGTATCCCAGAATAGACGAAAGTGTGCCAAGGTCGTAACAGGAGGTCTCTGGATCACTCAAGATTATAATAGAATATTATTATATATCATAATATCCAGAAGAAGGGGGAAGCGAGATGGCCGAGTAGTTAAACAAACTATCTCTGCAAGCGGAAGATCCCGGTTGAAACTTGTCTTTATTATTATTATTATTATTATTATTATTATTATTATTATTATTATTATTATTATTATTATTATTATTATTATTATTATTATTTATTATTAGTATTAGTATTATATATACATACACTTTTGCCACGTTCACGATCGTCGGTTGGAAGCGGGCAGGAATAGAATGATAAATATTCCCAACCATCTCAAAACGTAATAATGTGTCGCATTTTAGTAAAAAAAAAAAAAAAAAAACAAAAAAAAAAAAAAATGCTGAAAATTGTATTTTAAACAAAATTCACCACAATCACAACAGGTCATCCCTTTGCAGTTCATGAAATGACACCCAATCTTTTTTAATAGAGCAAATCCATCGCGGTCCAATTTAATAATTTAGACCTAAAATCCAGTTGTCCGCGTCTTGTACATGTCGAAAGAATACCGTTTGGTCACAAATTGATAGTGTTTCAGATTCAATACCCTATTCTACAAATTTAAAAAAAAATATGACATATTTGATAATAAGTTAATAATAATTTCGTATTTAACTATTTTAACATTGTGAATTACTTTCTTCAAAGCATAATTTATTGAATATTTATCTGATTACAACTTCATACCTAAACGTTTAACTCGCAGCAGATTTCTTTTTTTTTTAAAGCTAAAGTTTAACGAAATATATACTGAACGTGCTCAAAGTGTTTTACATGTTATTGTCTCAAGTCATCAGCAACACTTAACATTTAGGGCTTAACATAACGCTTTCCAAAAGCGATAACGTGCCT
>NC_088361.1:121587211-121597211 GCF_034508935.2 Berghia stephanieae
TTTTTTTTTATTTTTTTGTGTGTGATTGTTATGAAAGTGGTGCGTGAAGTTGCCAGTTCTATAAAACGTGATCGACGCAATGATGTTTCGGTTTACATAATATTGTATGGGATTTATGCGTTAAATGTTGTAAGTATCAATCTATTTTATATTATATATATATATATTATATATATATATATATATATTATATAATATATATATATATATATATATTATATTATATTTGTGATTGTTATGAAAGTGGTGCGTGAAGTTGCCAGTTCTCTAAAACGTGATCGACGCAATGATGTTTCGGTTTACATAATATTGTATGGGATTTATGCGTTAAATTATGTTGTAAGTATCAATCTATTTATTTATATATATATATTTTTTGTGTGATTGTTATGAAAGTGGTGCGTGAAGTTGCCAGTTCTCTAAAACGTGATCGACGCAATGATGTTTCGGTTTACATATTGTATGGGATTTATGCGTTAAATTATGTTGTAAGTATCTACCTATCTATATATTTATGTCTATTAGTTTATGTTACGTGATCCATTATGGTCATGATCAATTTTGTTTCCAAGTTTTCTCTCTCTCTATCTCTCTCTCTCTCTCTCTCTCTCTCTCTCTCTCTCTCTCTCTCTCTCTCTCTCTCTCTTGTGTGTGTGTGTGTGTGTGTGTGTGTGTGTGTGTGCCTTTCTCCCCCCCCCCCCTCTCTCTCTCTCTCTCTCTCTCTCTCTCTCTCTCTCTCTCTCTCTCATATATTACATTTCTTGTCATTTCTTAACCCATGTCATATTATTAAATTGGAATTGTGATTCCCTACTAATTTCTCTTTATTATTTACACTTCTGATAATGGGCCGGACACCTTATCGTGAGCTTATTATTATGACTACCCTTGGATTGTAGATTTAAAAAAAAAATATTTTTGTTTTTGGTTTATTAGGTTTTGCCATGGCAACAATAAAACCACATCGATTTTCGGTTATCTGGTTTTGTAAATTTATTACAACGTGAGGAACGTATTAAGTATTTTGTAATCAATAATCCTATCTTGTTTGTATCGCTCTAGTCCGCCAGTAGTGATAACCATTAGCAAGGCTTAAGAACAAAGAAGTCTTTTTTAACCAGTTAAATGCCGTACTCTGGAAAAACAAGTCTTTAGAAATTTGGCCAGAAAACTCGTCCTTCAAATATAGATCGATTTAAATGAGCCTTATCTATGCAAAAAAAACAAAACAAAAAAAAAAAAAAAAAAAAAAAAAAAAAAAAAAAACAAACAAACAAAACACAACAAAACAAACTTAATTTTTAAAAAGTAAAAAACCAACAAAAACAACAGTCTCTCAAACATGGGACTTCCCCGATCGATTGTCAACCATTACTTCATTCATACTGTAGGTATAATATATAACATGGTGTTGGGATGTTCTGAAACTTGATGTTGCACGCTTCTTGAAAACGCTTTGTGTTGTAGAGCACGATGAAGTCTCTCTCTCTCTCTCTCTCTCTCTCTCTCTCTCTCTCTTCTCTCTCTCTCCTTTCTTTCTTTATTTCTTTCTCCCTATCTATCTATCTATCTATCTATCTATCTATCTATCTATCTATCTATCACCTTTCTACCTTCCTGCACACACACACACACACACACACACACACACACACACACACACACACGTTCGGTTTGCTAGGATGCATAGATGACTTGATTGTTATGGTGCCATGCACTATGGAGCATGACCGCGATATCCCGATATTTATTAGTCTCTATTTTTATCGTGTTTTGAAAAGGAATTAGAGCATTATATAATTTTGACTTTGGAGAGATGTGCACAGTTTCGGGTAACACTCTTATAGAGAGCACACTAGCGATTGCCAAAGCAGTATTTGTCCTTGAGAGCTTACCTTGTTTTTATAAATGTCATTCTGCTTTGGTGATGTTCGGCATAGAAATGACTTCAAAGTTTATGTATTTTGGATTTATGACATGGGAAATTGTAATCATTATCAATTTTTCTTGATTGAATTATGAAAAAATAATTCAAAACCGGGCAACCTTGCACTAAAAGAATAGCAGTTAGCTTTTCTAAAGGTCGAAAAAGTATGGACAAAGTCGATATCTAGTCCACATATTTTCGTCACTTTGAGAAGCAATTCATGCAATTCGTTTCATGCCAACATTTCAGATAAAAAAAAAGCAACTTAATTACGGACAAATCCACGTCATGCCATCAGGCGCATTGGGCACCTATCAAGGACTTCCGTTAATGGCTGTAGCAGCATGGACACCGATGCTTCATAAGCACGATCTCGGGTGTAATCGAAATATTTATTTTCATCTGACCCCCAACCCCTTCGTGTTCACCTAGCAGAGATTGGGTACCCGATTTTGTTCTGCTAAATATGGTGGAAAGTCCTTGGTGAAAGATTAAAGTCCTGTCCAAAGGGCAATAAGAATGCTGAATGGAATCTCTTTGGCGTCATGCGTTTCATGGTTCTGAAGAACTACCGGCCAACGTTATGGATCAGGAAGAAAAAAAAAGCACTTTTATTATTGGCATTCATTACTGTCAGGCTTTGATTATGTGCTATGCCCTGACGAGTTTATTTTCAGGATTGGGAAGATAATGATAATAATCTCAATCCTTCAACAATGAACACATCTGTCGCTGAATAAACGCTTTGCTATAAAATTGCCATTAAATTCCTATTCTGCCGTTCTCTTGAAAAACACATCTTTAGAAGTTTGGCCAGAAAACGTGTCCTTCAAATGTCGATTGCAAAAACTTTCAAACCTGGGACTTCGCCAAATGTGTCTTTCCAGAGCACGACAGTATTTATTGTAGTCAGTGGTTATAATAAACATGGCTTTCTATCCAGCTCTTGATAACACGTAAAGCCTAAATCACAAACCTCTCTCTCTCTCTCTCTCTCTCTCTCTCTCTCTCTCTCTCTCTCCCTCTCTTTCTCTCTCTCTCTCTTCTCTCTCTCTCATAGTGGGCCGGAGGTACTTGCTGTATCTATCTATCTACTATCTATCTATCTATCTATCTATCTATCTATCTATCTATATCTACCTATCTATTTCTATCTATCTATCTATCTACTATCTATCTATCTATCTATCTATCTATCTATCTATCTATCTATCTATCAATCTATCTATCTATCTATCTCTATCTATCTATCTACCTATTTCTATCTATCTATCTATCTGTCTGTCTGTCTGTCTGTCTGTCTGTCTGTCTGTCTATCTGTCTATCTATCTATCTATCTATCTATCTATCTATCTATCTATCTATCTATCTATCTATCTATCTATCTATCTATATATCTATCTATCTACCTATCTAGCTATCTATTTATCTATCTATCTATCTATCTATCTATCTCTATCTACCTATCTACCTATCTATCTATCTATATATCTATCTATCTATCTATCTATCTATCTATCTATCTATCTATCTATCTATCTCTATCTATCTACCTATCTACCTATCTATCTATCTATCTATCTATCTATCTATCTATCTATCTATCTATCTATCTATCTATCTATCTATCTATCTCTCCGTCCGTCCGCCAGCTAGCTCTATTTCTTTCTTCTGTGTGTATGTTTACTGTGTGCTTGTTTATTGATTAATATGCCGTAAAGACCTATTAGTTCCTTCATTTATATATTATTTTATCTTACCTTTGACAGCCAGAGGATGACATACACACACAAATTGGCCAAACTTTGTTTTACAATACACACATGTATGATAGTTTGTTGGCAACAACCGTTTTTCATGATAAGTTAGCCGCTTATATAAACGATGTAGTCACATACTAACAGTATTATAATACAATGATATTAATTTACTCGCATCATCTGAATCTCGTCCTGTCTGGACCATCGCCAAAGGTTAAAATAATATATTTGGAGACTCGATTTCGGTTAGATTTAATTATGCTTTATGGCAATGCTAATTTCAATGATAAATCTTATCCATGGGATAATTGGAATGAATTATATGGTTTTACCGGCCAAACTAACAAAGAAACAAAAATAAAAAATTAAAAATAAAATCCAGACGTAAAAAAACCCAAACATTTGAGCTTTTATATAATATCACAATATAGATAGTTCGAAGATGACGTCACTCAGGCCTTTGTTATTGTTTTTTGCCATCCGCGTTTGTGAGTTGTTCTCACTAAACTGTATTAACCAGTCTATAAAAGTTCTTGGTTACACAGAGTCTGTGTGTAGGTCCGTTATACTTCCGGATGGCAATGTTGTGAACTCCTTGGCCAAGCGCATTCTATCTATAGTCATAGTAATAGTGATAAATACTAATAAACCTTTATCGTCCACAAAATGGAACATCTTTATTTAGTGGTTTAAACTGCTCGAACAAATATAAAAACCATTAATAGAAATGTGTGGATCTTATAATAATATGATCCTCATAACAAATTTACCTCACAATGCACACAATGCATACATCCTTTTACAAAGTGATACAACAGGGTACAAAATGTTTTTAATGCATTGAAATTAAGACTGATTTCAAGTGTATCCACAGTTACTAAGTTACTCACTCGAACAACTCACCCCTCCTTCAATACAGCTATAAACGTTTCTCTCTCTCTCTCTCTCTCTCTCTCTCTCTCTCTCTCTCTCTCTCTCTCTCTCTCTCTCTCTTATATATATATATATATATATATATATATATATATATATATATCGACTAAACGTGCTCAAAGCGATTTACAATGAGTCCTTATCCAACAGCAACACTATGCATGTAGGACAAGACGTGGCGCCTGTGTGGCGATATTACAATTTTTCCGACAAAGACAACGCTGATAGCGGACAGGTACTCATTTTGCACCTGAGTATATGAGTAAAAGAGCCCTTTTCCAAGGACTCAACTATGCGCCGCTCAAAAAATAAAATTTAAAAAATTTTCATATGTATGTAACGTTTTTATTTATTTATTGAATTAGTTATTTATATATATATTTTTTTATTTTGCTCGTTTCTATATTTTATGGTCTGAGAAGGCCATTGGAATCAACTTTCCCTTTCATAGTGTCCAACTCGAATGTTATGCGCCATTTTGTACTAGCACTTCCTGTGTCTGATAGTAGTTCATTCACCCTTTAGACGGGTTTGGGCAATGTGTTTGAAGTGTTTAGCCTATGATACAATGCCGATGTTTGTCATTATTGGCATGTAAATCGGTCATTAACTGCTCAACATAGCTTGACTGTATCAAGATGAGATACCGTGCCGCTAAGCTACAGGTAACACAATGGTAAGCGGGTGATAAACACATAAAACAATAACGGCAAACTTTTCTTTTTTGTTTACATACTTTCATGAGTTGATTTGTTTCGTTATTTCTTTACAATAATATGGTACTTTTGAATTTAACTATTTATTTAGCCTCACAACCAAACACATAATGATTCCCCTCCCCCCTTCCCCACTTCCCACTTTTAGGGGTGACAGGTGACATAGATGAGATTTTTATCTAAAATGAAAGGAATCTGTTCTATGGTTGGATGTGTGGGAGTATGGATAGGTGAGTGGAAGGATTGATGAGTAACTAGATAGACTGACGATTGACAAGTGGATTGGTTGATATGAATGGATAGATAGATGCGTGGGGGGGGGGGGGGGGGAGGTAATGTGCATTGTATGGAAGTGTGTGTGGGGGGGGGGGGGGGGGGGGTGAGAAGTGTGAGAGGAGGAGAGAGGTGAGAGAGAGAGAGGAGAGAGGAGGAGAGAGAGAGAGAGAGAGAGAGAGAGAGAGAATGATTGCGTGTGTGAGCACGTGCGATTGGTTCATGAATATATGAGTATGTGAGTGTGTGTGTGTGTGTGTGTGTGTGTGTGTGTGTTTTCTGTTTACAACCGTACGGCTATTTATAGCCCAAGAACCAATCGATAATTTGTGAATCAATCCATCACCCTACCCTTGTTTGTATCGCGCGTTAGTTGTAGCTCGCGAGTGATTCTGCGGATATTTTTAAAAAAAGATTTGGGCTTGGTTTAGTTTTGTGTTACACGAAATTGTTTTTTGTTTATGTGTCATTCATGTCTGTGTTTAAAGGTTATTTTTGATGACGCGGGTGCTAACACGGAAGGTAATCGTGACACGGATAAACATATAATGTTAGAAGTATATTATCATATTTTGTTGATAGTAAGTAATATGACCTACATTTTGTCTTGGAGATGCTAGACTCTTAAACTTGTCAGTATAGATAGTATGCGCTTGTCTAAGAAGCTCACAACAATGCCATCCGGAAACATAACGAACCGACACACAAAACTATGTGTAACCATGAACGTTTATATCCTGGTTAATGCAGTTTAGTGAGAATTACTCATAAACAAAAATCAATGGCAAAAATCAATAACAAAGACCAGAGTGACGTCATCTTCGTTCTGGGTGGGGTTCCTGACCTCCATAGCGGGCAGGGGGGTACATACTGTGTCTTCTATCCCTTATATCTGTTTTCCAACATGCTTTCTATCTTTGTCTTGGAATGAAATTACTTGGTTTTGTCCTGGTCCTGGCCAGATGCCCTGGCTGAGAGGGAAACAGTCGAATGTATAGTTAGTTTTGGGAGATGATATTTTTTTCATTGTAAATCATCTCTCTTGTTATGCACTGTATTATGCTTTCTTTATATTATATATGATTTGTAAAACATTTGAGTGTGTTCCTCTTATCGGGGACCTGTGCTTATGTCTGGATGAGACTTTTAGTGATCTCAAACTAAGTACTTTGATAGAGTGTGTTTGGAATCTACACCTGTTTCTTATTTGAACCAATTCCCCTTTGTCTTCCCTTTTCTTGGATGCTTTAATTGTAATTCTAGAACTTTTAACTATCCCATTTTCTTCCTTTTTACTGGCGCTGATATGACCTTAATGTGTTGCAAGCGCCGTAAAACCCTTAAAAACAAAAAACAAACATCTTCGTTCTATCTATAGATAGAATGAAGTTGACGTCACTCAGGTCTTTGTTATTGTTTTTTGTTTTGTTTTTTTTGTTTTTTTTTCCATCCGCGTTTATAAGTAATTTTCACTAAACTGTATTAACCAAACTATAAACGTTTAAGGTTACACATAGTTTTGTGTGTTGGTTCGTTATATTTCCGGATGGCAATGTTGTGAGCTTCTAATGCAAGCGCATACTATCTATAGATAGAACGAAGATGGCGTCACTCTGGTCTTTGTTATTGACTATTTTTGTGTGTTGGTTCGTTATATTTCCGGATGGCAATGTTGTGAGCTTCTAATGCAAGCGCATACTATCTATAGATAGAACTTTCATAGTCCGGTCAATACAGTTAAGTGAGAATTACTCATAAACGTGGATGGCAAAAAACAATAACAAAGACCCGAGTGACGTCATCTTCATTCTATCTATATTATTATGAAAACTGGCACCCACGGGCGACTCGCTGGTTCAGCGGTTCAGTGTCTCGTATCCTCACAAAATTTAAGCAATGTTAAGCACGGTTAAAGACCTGATGAGTGACAGTAGTTGTCGAAAATTGTGTGTCTCTCTCTCCCTCTCATCCTTCTTCTCCCTACTCCATCTCTCCTCCTCTCTTTTATCCAATAGGAATCTGGCAACTTTTGTACACACGCTAAAAAAGAATGACATAAAGAAAAAACAACAAAAAAAAAAAAACCCCAAAAAAAACCCAAAAAAAAACAAACGGGAACATCCATACAGACACGGAAAAAGAACGTGCAAAATAAATAAATAAACACAAACAAACAAAAATAAAACAGCAAGTAAAACTGCTTGATCTAGGGATGTATCCATCTGTTTGAGTTTCAGCCGGTCCCATAATTTGTCTTTTACTCGTTCTTTGGTGCTTTAAAGCACATAGCCCATTACACTTTTGATTTTTAATGACAGTGCTATAGTATAGTCTTCTTTTTTTATTTTCGAGAGTTGAAATTACTACACTACCGGAATACGTCGCAATCTTTTATATACAATATATATAACTTAACATAACATGTAACACACAGTCTTGACGATGGCTGAAAATGCCTGAAACGTCGATGTAGACTGACTCCAACATTGTGGTAAATATTAAAATAATAATTCGCTCCATTGCTACATGTCGAGCACTTTTCGCACCATATTTGTATCCAACACGATTCAATATATATATATATATATATATATAATATATATATATATATATATATATATATATATATTATATATATATATATATATATATATATATATATATATATAATTGGAACTTTAGTGAATAAAAAAAGTTCATATCCTTTTCTTGGGTGTTTCGGTTATCCGAAGCGTGATTAATGCACCACAGGTCCTATTTATAGATTGATTTTGGATGATATCATGCATAAAACGGCTGGCTGCCTGGCTGACATAGTTCTTGTCTTGACAAATAATTTCAATGAGATTCGCGAGTGTCTACTGACTGTCTCTTGTTTTCCGTGGCCTCATCATCTGCCTTGCAGGCTAAAAATGCGACACAAATAATATTATGACCAAGGTCTAAAAACGGTAGTGTATTGGGGTCATCTGATGGTTCATGTTTCATTTGAAGAGCTGAAGTATTGCACTCTAACTTAAAATAAATGACTTATTTGAAGAAAGTCGGCTGTTTCATAATTTTTATAAAAATATATTTTGTAAAAATTAATGTTTAAAATTAAAAAAAAAAAAACCATAACGACAACAGCAATTTTTTTTTTATTTCAAAAATAAAACCAAACCCATAAATTTCCTAATTGCAGTCATGTTTACTTTCTAACTCAATTATGTTCATCTATTAATTAAGTTCACCCCGACATAATACCTGATTGACGTGGCGGGTTGCTTAAGTGTTTAATTTAATAACATTGAGCATTTATATAACGCAATATCCACTAAACGAGCTCAAATCGCTTTAGAAGAGGTCCTTAACGAACAGCAACACTTAACTTGGAGGACGAGACATGACACCTGTTTGTTAAGCAATATTACAAAAATGTTTTTTTTTTACCGACAGAGACAACGCTGTCATTGCTCATTTTACACCTGAGTACGGTGAGAGAATGTGAGTAAAGAGAGCCTTTTTTTTCCAAAAAACTTAACTATGCACCGCTCAGAGCGGGAACACCGGACTCTCCGGGCCCGAATGCTAGTGTCATACCACAAGGCCACATAGTGGAACATATCGCTCCTGAATTCTGCGACTTGAGTGTCATTGAGGCTAAGCCCCCGTACTATTGGGTTTTACTATCACTGAGGTCATTGCTGGATGATCGGGATTGCATTTTCTCCCAGTGACAGTTAATTTTTCCTGAGAGAGAGAGAGAGAGAGAGAGAGAGAGAGAGAGAGAGAGAGAGAGAGAGAGAGAGAGAGAGAGAGAGAGAGAGAGAGAGAGAGAGAGAGAGAGAGAGAGACTTTGGAACTCAATAATATTACCTACAGTCTCTGTAAAATAATTTGTTCGAGCTACTCGCCCACCAAATTTCTGACTTTGGAACTCAATAATATTACCTACAGTCTCTGTAAAATAATTTGTTCGAGCTACTCGCCCACCAAATTTCTGACCAAAAGGAAGGAAGACGAATATTTTGCGTGACATGGTTTTGTCTATTATAGCGTTTGACGTATAGAGGGGAAGGAAGCGGCCTAGGGCTTCAAAGCCATTTTTGAAAAACGGATGAAAATAAGTTATATTTGGAAACATCTCTCTAGTCGAAGAGGAGACTTAGAGGAGAGTGAGAGAGAGAGAGAGAGAGAGAGAGAGAGAGAGGGGGGGGGGAGATGGAGAGTGAGCGAGAGATAGACAGATATAGTGAGTGTGTTGAGATGGATAGATAGAGAGGGGCAAATAGAATGAGTGAGAGATAGGTAGATAGATTGAGTTAGAGAGAGAGTGTGTGAGATAGATAGAGAGAAAGAAAGAAAAGAGAGAGAGAGAGAGTAGGGAGAAAGAGAGTAGGGAGAAAGAG
>NC_088361.1:121607211-121612211 GCF_034508935.2 Berghia stephanieae
CTATTTATGTACATGCTCATTTTAAATACAGTTTTTTCCCATTTTGAAAAGTAGCAAAAATCTCTTGGATTGAGTGAGTTAACAAAGGCAATGGAGTGGATATAATATACCTCTCATAAATCACTAGGCCAGCTATTGCACGTAAATATTCGTCACCCTCTCCGTCAGAAGTCAGAAGTTGGGCGATTCTTCGAGTGATAGGTGGCCTTGAGACAGTTTTCCACGAAGGAGAAACTATTTATTAAACCCAGTTCACGACGCACGAGGTCCTTATGGTGTGTTGGTTATGGTGAATTGCAAGAAGATTGGGTCGAAAGGTGTACGGATGTGGACTTGAACTTTAAAATGTGACGAGAGGTTTGTAATCTCCACAGTCAAGTGCCACTCGACATCAAAGTTGATATTCGTTTGGAAAGTTACTGTGTTGGCATGTCGTTCGCTTGTTGAGAAGTTGAAGTTTGATTGGGGTAATTTCGCTGACGTACGTTATCTCATTCTCTTACATTAATTTATACCGGTAGTGATGTTATGTGATGTGTATATTTACTATGTAGACTTTATCTTGGTGTAGATAGAATAAAATGTGAAATCCGATAAGGCTTTTGATATTTATGATGTGTACTTGGTAGTTGGTAGGCAGATTGTGTTTTTCTTTTCTTTCTTACGGCATGATTTTTCTTTTCTTTCCCTCTTTCTTTTTTTCAATTTTTTTTTTCTTCTGTAGATCTCTCTATTTCCATTTTGAGACTATTGTCACCTTTTGCCTTAATCAACGAAACAAATCCCCTCGCCTCCCCCCTCATTTTTACTTCATATCTTTAGGCCTCGTACTCTATTTTTTTCCCTTTTAAAAATAGGGGTCGGAAGATAAAAATGGGTGTTTAACCGAAATCGCTTTATTTATTGACCCCGTAGACTTGGGTCTTTCGGCTCTCGGGTCAACATAATTCCCGATGTCGGTCAAAAAATATAAGATTCCCTTTATTCATCCCATAGGGGAAAGGGGAATAACCCAAGCGTCAGGCGCAGTGCAGCGCCGCAAATTGAGCTAGGGCGAGGTGACTTGCTCAAGGCCACACAGCGCAAAACCCGTACCGCTGAGCCACGCTGCCTCATAAAGTATACGAGGTCTTTCATCATTGAGGTCAATAAGTTACTGATTTCGGTTAAAATCGTATTATAACACCCTCTCATATCTAACACAATTTAAGAATACAAAATTGAAAAAAATAATGGTACGTATTGAAATGTAAACTCCAATTTATTAAAAAAAGACGTTTCGGGTTTCCCTTTTATCAACAAAACACGATGAGTGAAACACTAGGGACGAATGAGATGTGTGTGAAACACGATGAGTGAAACACTAAGGACGAATGAGAGATGTGTGAATTCTCATTCATCCTTCGTGTTTCATTCATCGCGTTTTGTAGATAAAGGGGAAACCCGGAACGTCCACAATATATTTCTTTGTTTAATTAATTGGAACTTAAAGTTCAATACTTATCGTTATTTTTTTCTTCAAGCTTCAAGGAACAACATTTTCATTTTTCAGAATACAAATATCTAAATGGTAAAACTGATTTGAATATAACACCAAAGAATATTTGTTTGCGCACCATACAATCAGTCAGATAAACATCACTTTTAAAAAATAATAATTCGACCTGTATTTTAATAAAGACAAAGAAATAAGAGGATGTTACAATATGTGATATGATGTGAAACTGTAACTTTGAATCATAGGAGAGTTTTGCCGTACTATTGGAAGAAGCATATAGCCAGAAAACTCGTCCTTCAAATATCGATTGATTAAAATGACCATTATCTTGGCAAAAAAAAAAAAAATTTTTTTAAATTCAAACCTGGGACTTTGCGAAGTGACAGACAGGTTTTGAGAGTTTTGCCAAGATGAGGGTCATTTCAATCGATGGATATTTAATTTGAAGGACGAGTTTTCTGGCCAAAATTTTTAGTAGAGGTCTTTTCTTTTCCAGAGTACAACAATGTTGTATCAGTTGTGTAGAGAGTTATCTAGGTACTTGTTATTATGTCTCTGTCTGGCCTAATGAGAAATGAGTCATCCCTCGAACGATAACACATCTAGATATCAATTAGAATAATATTAATATAATATAATTTAGATGAAGTTTGCATTTCAACTTTAACCGTTCCGATCTAGGGTGTTAAATTTCTTCCTCGGGATATTTTATTTTTTTACTTCGTTCTATTACAATGACTGATGCTGTTGTCACGCGAGGTTTGTGTTGTGTGTACAAGTGTGTCTTATATAAACTAAAATTATAATTATAGTAATAATGATGATAATGGTATAATGATAATAATACTAATACCAATGATTATTATTATTATTATTATTATTATTATTATTATTATTATTATTATTATTATTATTATTATTATTATTATTATTATTATTATTATTATTATTATTATTATTATTAGTGTTTGATGTATATCAACTACTGTGGAAAACGGAAGTCTGTCTGTCCCTGAGAGATTTATGTACTATGTTTATACTCTCTCTTCTATTAGCAGATCCATCTGGACGAGAGACACACGTCAAAATATTTGATGCCAAAATATAAACATGGCCCATCGTTGTAACTTTAGCCCAAAGCCAAAATCTCAACTCTCTCTCTCTCTCTCTCTCTCTCTCTCTCTCTCTCTCTCTCTCTCTCTCTCTCTCTCTCTCTCTCTCTCTCTTCACTCCTCTTTTTTGACGTCTTGCTTGTTTTTTTACTTATACGTTTATCTATCTATCTATCTATCTAACTATCTATCTATCTATCTATCTAACTATCTATCTATCTATCTATCTATCTATCTATCTATCTATCTATCTATTTATCTGTCTGTCTATATATATATATATATATATATATATATATATATATATATATATATATATATATATATATAACACAGATTTTGCTTTAAATAGGACGTTAGGGGTGCTACATAATACCGGAAGCGACCGGAAAAGATTCTTTACTATCCCATTTTCTTTCTTTTTACAGGTGCTAATATGGCCTAAACGTGTTGCAAGCGCCGTAAATCAAAAACTAAAACAATAAGACGCTAGTCTATTACAAAGTACTTTCCGCCAGACATGAATACCGTCTACCCGTCTTTTCTTGGTGAATAGGATCAGAAGGGGGAGAGGAAAAAACTCGACTGCACCCAAGGATCGATACCGGTTCCTTTGCAACTGAACGATAGGGACTCCAATAGTGTTCGCAATTTTCTTTCTTTTCTTTCTTTTTTTTTTTTTCCTTTTCTTCTTTCTTTCCTAACTTTTATTAATCTGAATGTCGTCTAACGTTTAAACCGAGACTACGATAACAGTGTAGCAGGGGTCTGGGCTCAAGGGTGAATTAACTCACTCAACCCTAGCACCGACTATATCCGTAGTTTACCCGGGTTACTTTTACCCCATGCCTATCAAATTACCTTTTTCTTAGACCAGTTATCGGCGTAGTATGTATCAAAGCTAATGTTTTTAGATTTTACATGTTAATGATAGTTGAATAAATCTATCTGTGTACATGCTCATTTTAATACCTTTTTTTTCTTATTTTGAAAAGTAGCAAAAATCTCTAGGCTTGAGTGAGTCAACGTGTTTATCACCTGACTCGTATGTAATGCTTTTTCTTTTTTCTTTCTTTTTTTTTCTATTTGAATGTGGGTATTCTAGGCATGTGAACGTTCCAAATGGATGGGTGGATGTCTGTATTATGTAAACACGTTGTTTGTCATTGTTATTTTAGATATATCGGTTAGCGTACAGTTAAGTCTGATAAAAGAACAGAACCACGCAGAAAAAGAATAAATCGTTTTTATCAATATGTCTTTGTTTCTTGTTTATTGAAATAAAAAGGGGTAAATAATATGGCACAAGAGATACTTATCCGTTATTTTCGTCGATTACTATTTAAGAGTATTCGTTGAGAGTGTGCTGCGGGCTGGTAAATTACTCGTATATTAGTTCTTAATTACATTGCAATAATTACACGGCCCGGGGCCCCGGGGAGGAGACACAAACACACGTCCGATATTTTCATCAATTCGATATAATCGTGTTCGATATCAGTTTACTTTACTGTCGTTCTCAATGTCAGTACTTTTTAATTTTATTGAAATAATAGGATCAAAAACTGGCGCCTATATCCGTCCAATATAATTTCCATCTATTCGTTTCAAACTTGTTCGTTACAGAAGTCGTACCCTAATATAGTTCTAAGCAGTTCCTTTTTAAACCAAGAATGACTTGCTTATTTTGGTATTCTTTCTATATTCTACATCAAAGCGCCGACATTAATTAAATATACCAGCCACTTTAATCATATTATTGTCTATTATCACTTTCCATATTCATTTTAACTCAATGTCTCCTGTTATCGAAAAACGTCTAACATCAGCAGTTCATCATAAGGCTGAATAGGATTCAAGTCGTGACGTCATTTTCCTCGTTATGGCGCATAGTACCTATCGGAACAATGGCGGACGCCATTATCTCCATCACCGCCCTTATGAAATACTTCCCGACGAGCTTAAAAATGTATCCAGAGGAGAAAATAATTATAGATCTGATCTTGTTTTGACTTTTATACATTCTGATCACATGACATGTGAAATAGTACTTGCCAGCATGAAGAATGAAGAGTACCGATTTTCTTTGCTTAGAACCAAAGCTGCTGGTTGCTAAGCGGAGTTGACACCATACTATTGAATCCTTTTTTGTGGCCCAAAGACCCGTCCAATATTTACATCGGCTGTTTACAAGTGTGCTCACCGACTGTCAAGTTGTCGGGGGATGAGTGGATGTAGTTATAGAACTTTGCAAATATTTCATGATGTTAGCTTTGCAACACGACTAGTTTTGACCACACGGATTTGAATTGGGGGTTGATTTTAAAGTGCTCGGTTTAAATGTCTTTTATTTTAGGTGTCTGGTTTGGGAGGGGGGTGGGGGGGGGGGG
>NC_088361.1:121617211-121619711 GCF_034508935.2 Berghia stephanieae
CACACACACGCATACACATACACACACACGCACACTCAAGCGGCAAAACTTTGCCATGGCAGGACGTATTTTCGTTGTGGATGATATTAAACTGGGCTTAAAGCATAAATCGTTTTGCTTGAAATTATAATTGTGAGTGCTGATCTAGATTGCTGTGATTTCGTTATAGTAATTATAATATCAATCAGTAATGATTTCTCTCTCTTTTATTTCAGGAAAATTCCACTTTCTGCCTTGAATGGAACTAAGGATAAAGGACGTTCTTCCAATTAGTATTTCATTTGAAGGGGAAAAGAAAAATAACTTAAGCAAATACCAAGATATTGGTTCTTAAACTCCTTCCTCTTATATCAAGATGGTGGATTAACTCTTATGAAAACAATTTATTCGATTGACCCAGCTGCTACACCCCATACCGACTTGCCACTAAGTACGAATTCATCTTTCAAGATGGACGACGGTCAGGGAGCAGATCAGAATTTCCATGACGATGGCGATGATGGGTGGACAGACAATTACCCACCAGAGGGGATATTCACGGGCACTTTGAACCAGGACTCTCTGGTGTGCGCCATCATCATGTGTATTGTGGGTATCGTCGGTCTCATCGGTAACTCCCTCATGCTTCGTGCCTGGATAAAATACCCCAACCTCCGGAACGACTTTTACACCGTGTTCGCGGCTCTGGCCCTGATAGACATGCTGTTTTTAGTCATCAGCGTGCCTTCCAACATCTCTGACATGATGGAGCTTACGGAAATCAACACCAAAATGTGGTGCAAGGCCAGCCGATATCTCACACACGCCTCAGGCTTCATATCCGCATATCTTGTAGTTGTACTCGCTGGATTACGCTTCATTCTTCTAGTCAACCGCAATACGATACCGCGCCCTAGAGCCAAACACCTCCTTGTCATCAGCGTGATAGTTTACGTCGTCATCTTCCTCATCTCCTTGCAAATCATCGACTTGTACTCTTCCCTTGATGGTTTCTGCTTTTTCGAACCGAACGAGGACCTCATTAAGCAATTTGGCTTTTCAACATCTTCTCCGCATTCGTGCCTTTGTTCTTTGTGTTTTTACTCTACCTCCTTTCATACATACTCGGCAAGCGGTTTTTCGCGGATAGCTACTCTCCGCGTGAGAGGCAGAAATCTTGTCTAGTCTCGTCTGTGGTGATCGCCTTCATCATCTGCCAAATGCCCTTCCGCGTCATTACCATAAAGGAAGCCTATGTCGACACTACTGACGACGAAACATACCTCAAAATTCTGACCATTCGAGATTATTTTACATGTATCCTAATGGCTGGGAAGGCGATTAGACCCATCCTCTGCGCCAGACTCACGACAGATCTGGGCCACGCGTTCGACGAAGTCATCAACTGCTATTGCTGCCAGAAACCTACCAATAGGCTTAGCGGGTCCCAATCCACGCCCGTACAGCCCGAAATTCTCCCCGGAGACGATGCCCCAATACCTCACCCGTTGCTGATGCTGATCCTGATCCCGATCCCGAAGTCGATCTAGAAGCTCCATCCCCTCTGGTTGACACGCCGTCCAGGTCCAGAGTGGGAGTGGATAGGACTATCTCTACCAGCTCAACGATTTCAAACAACTCTCAGGCACCGTTGATCAGACATTCTTCTTCGTCTTCGCCGTCTGAAATAGAAATGACGTGAAATGAGATGAAATTTCGGTGAGATGGGAATCGATCTTTAGGGTCCAAGCGTGTCCACCATCATCCTTTTCTGACTGTTACTAACATTGGGCAATTGATTCAAAACTCTCATGTTGTTAGTGACATTCTGTCCATGTCAAAAGGTCAAAAGCATTGTACTGTGCGACAGCTGCCAGGAGAAGGCATATTCTCTAAGAACGTATGATATTACATTAGAAATTTTAAACAACAATAACCAGTCTTTCTATTCATTACTGGTGAATTAAAAAACGGTTTCGCCACCAACAAAAAAAAAAATAATTGAAAAAAGCAGGGTTATATATATTTTAGTAAGTGTATAGATTATGTCTTTAGAGTTTAGAGAGACATCAAGGGGATTCTTCTTGCTGGAGACTACACTACCCAGAATGAGCCAGAGATTAGAACCGGAACGAATGGAGCAGTGTGCAATCGGATCGAGTCACTGTGCTTTTTTTGTTGTTGTCGATCTTTACAAAACATAACACGTTGGACATGGAAACATTCGCGCTGCCCCAATCATTCATCAACTTGGTAATTCAGTTGAATGACTCAGAGAAATAGACTTTAGAGACCACGAGCTACGAAATTTATTCGTTCAATATGAGTCAACATACATCAACCATGCCACATTAACAAACAATATACAGTACAGATAGTGCGAAAAAAAAAATGGACTTGGTTGTTCTGAAGTCGAATCTCGAATGAAAATTATTCATTTAACTTCTTAAATTCCAAACAACTTCGTTGTTTTTGTTTCCTATTCGAAGTATGACAAGCACCCCTTAACGCCTATGAAGAT
>NC_088361.1:121624711-121652211 GCF_034508935.2 Berghia stephanieae
GTTGGAGTCCTGGCTGGGAGGGAAACAGTCAAATGCATAGTTATTGTTTTGGGAGATGATATTTTTTTCCTTGTAAATCATCTCTCTGTTATGTATTATTATATTTGTCATTTTTAATGTGTAGTGTAAGCATTTGAGTGTGCTCCTCTTTGTTGGATTTTGTGCTTGTGTCTGGATGAGACTTGTAGGTGATCTCAAACTAAGTACATTGGTGGTATTCTCTTGGAATCTACATCTGATCCCTATTTGTTCCCAGTTCCCCTTTGTCTTACCTTTTCTTTTGTACTTTAATTGTAATTCTAGAACTTTTTACTATCCCATTTTCTTCCTTTTACTGGCGCTGATATGACCTTAATGTGTTGCAAGCGCGTAAAACCCTTAAAAACAAAATAAAACAATAAGACGGGGCTATATCAATTTAGTCATTTGAACACGATTGTGGCAATTTCGAATTTCACTTTCTCTATAACAGGAAGCCAATGGAGAGACCTAACGATAGCTCTGATTCTGATATGCTCTGTAAGCATGGACTTACATTATTTTGGGTCCACTCATCAATCATTTTCAAGATTAATGGATAAGATAAATAAAAACCATGAGCCCCATATATGAACAATGCAGTTTTATTGTTGGCATACTTTAAAAAAAAAAAAAAGAATTTGAATCAAATTTCAGACTTACGTTTCTCAAGACTGACATTATGTGACCTCAGTACTGTCAAAGTAGGTCAAAGTAGTTTTAGCACCGTTGTGATTCTTAAATAAATCTCCTCAACACGGCTACTCTCATGCTTCTTCACGGAAAAACCTTTCTTACCCTGAAATCAAATCACACGAATTGTTTATGATATGTAATGTATTTTATTGTTGTTATTGCTATTATTGTATCTAATCTGTTGACTGGAAATGGCTAAAGCTTTCATGAGAATTGATATTGTTGGTGTGTTTAGGCCAAACTCTTTTGTATGACACTGTATGGGTGTGTGTGTGTGTGTGTGTGTGTGTGTGTGTGTGTGTCAGAGGGAGAGAGAGTGTGTGTGTGTGGTTTTATGATTTAGGGATAGAGCGGGGGGGGGGGGGGAGAGAGAGAGAGAAGAGAGAGAGAGAGAGAGAGAGAGAGAGAGAGAGAGAGAGAGAGAGAGAGAGAGAGAGACGTTTGTTGCGATACGTTTTTGAGGCATTTTATGACTAATTATAATTCAACTGACAAATGGCACAAACAGGGATAATACCTTCACCATAATCCTATATATAATTCATAAGTGCAATTTTACTTTACATAATTCATTCTTACTGCAGCGTGTAGTTTAGTTTGCCTGAGGGAAGTTTACGACAAAACGCACCATATTATTATCATTGTTATAATCTTCATCCACCCTAATCTAATCCAATACTGTCTCGGTATACGCGATGTTGCATTGTGTAGATGTCGCTGGTGTGTAGAAATGAACATTTCGAGAGGCTTATCTGTTATCTAATATATCAGAAATTTCCGGACTCATTTGAAAGTGGAGGGCATGCGTTGAGAAAATTGTCCACCCCCCCCCCCCTTGCCCCCAAAGAAAAAAACAAAAACAAAAATCAAAACAAGACAAATAAAATAAGAAACAAACTTGTAATTTTTCAAATGTTAGAGTTAACGAAAATATAACAATAATAATAATAATAATAATAATAATAATAATAATGATAGTAATATTGATAGTAATAATAATATTGATGACAATGTATTCTTTTTTATTGTTAGGGTTTTTAAAAATATTTTAATTGTTATTTTGTTTTTGTTTTTTTGTTGTTTTTTTTCAATATCATAATTAAATTGCATTAAAATGAAAACGAAGTCGAAGAACTGAAGCCAGCGAGGGATTTTTCTCTTACCACGGGTAATATCAATAAAAAAATTTCTTGTCTTGTTATCAGTTTCGAAAAAAAAAAGCGTCTCCCATTCTTTTATGACAATAAACTGCTCATAAAAATGAGAATAATAAAAGAGAACACATCTGCTGCTCTGCTAAATTTTGTTTTTAGGATACAGCGCCCTCATTTTTATTTTTTTTAATTATTATTAATACGCGAAAACGATATTTCACATCTCATTCTAATAGGGTTTTTAAAAAAATCAAAACAAAAACAAACAAAAAAAAACAAAAAACCTCAACAATCAGCGATCAGTATTTGCCGTTACCAATAATAATGCGATGGTTCTCTATAAAAGTGGTAGAGTTTTTAGAATGTTTTTCAGTCACTGTATGGTGCGTTTTGCCGTGAAATCCTCTTGTAGGTTTGGTTTTGAGTTTTGAGTTTGTTTTCTTTTTTTTTTTCTTTTTTTTTTTCCCCTCTGCCAAGTCATTCAATCATGGGAAGAATTGTAGTTACAGTACAGTCCCTTTTTCCATTATTGAGCCTTGCATTTTATGAAGACTTACGTTTGTAATTACAGTGATGATGACGATGAAGATGATTATTATAATGATAATACTGATAATAATGATGTTGATTGTGATGATGTTGGGAGGTGTAAATAATAATAATAATACTAATAATAATAATAATAATAATAATAATAATAATAATATAATAATAATAATAATAATAATAATAATAATAATAATAATAATAATAATAATAATAATAATAATAATAATAATAATAATAGAGTCGATGTTCATTAATGTTACCAAGTCTTCACACCCAGGACAGATCCGGTGAGATGAATTATTACTTTAGCACTTGTATGGTAGCGTATTTAGTAGATTGATATTACTCTGCTATCATAACACTGTCAATATGATATATTTTCATTTTCTTGTATTTTTCATACTGCATATTTGAAAGTCGGCAGCAGCAAACCGTGTTGTAGTAAACAATTTCAATGTGTTTTCGTTTTAACTTTTGTGACTCTTATCATGTAAATGTAAATGAAAGCAGCATTACCTTCGCTTTCTTAATAATACAGAGTACTTTTTACCGTATAGTTTTGTTGGTAATATTGATATTATTAAATGTGTCAAAATCTTTTGCTAGTCGGGGTCTTTTGACCTGCAATGGTCGGCAGGAGGTCATCTGCTGTGTCTTTTATCCCCCTTTATATCTTTTCCGAGTTGCTTTCAGTCTTTGTTTAGGAATGGGATCACTTGGTTTTGTCCTGACCCTTGCCGGAGTCCTTGGTTGAGAGGGAAAATAGTTTTGGGAGATGATATTTTTTGCATTGTAAATCATCTCTCTGTTGTGTTTTGTTATGCTTTTTCTTTGGTTTGGTTTGAAAACATTCAAGCGGGATCCCTTGCTCATGTCTGTATAAGACTTTTAAGTGATTTCACAGTAAGTACACTGATAGTATGCTCTTGAAAGCAAGTTATTTCTTTTCCCTATTTGAACCAATTCCCATTTGTCTTACTTTTACTAATTGTAAATATAGACATGTTTGACTAGTCCATTTTCTTCATGTTTCTCTGGCCGCTGAAATGACCTAAATGTGTCGCAAACGTAGTAAACCCTTAAAAACAAACAAAAATAAACAAAATCTTTTGGCTTTATTTATTTTGAGCAAAAGATGGGTAGTGATCCTTTCAAGATGAAGGACAGTCTGGCATGGAGGTTGATAATTATTTATTATTCTTTCACAACGCTCTTCCTGTTATCTTCGTACCTAGATATATTATTTGGAGTTGTCGCTCATCAGTTCTGTCTTTGTTTTCGTGTTCTCTGATAAGACCATCTGTGGCTCACTGCATTCGTTGGGTATCACGTCGGAGTGAATTTGAGTGTGTCCCTCTTAGTGGGGACCCGTGTTTGTGTCTGGATGAGACTTTTAGGTGATCTCAAACGAAGTACTTTGACGGTGTGCTCTTGGAAATCTACATCTGTTTCCTATTTGAACCAATTCCTCTTTGTCTTACCTTTTCTTGTGTGCTTTAATTGTAATTCTAGAACGTTTTACTAAACCATTTTCTTCCTTGCTGGCGCTAATATTACCTTTAATGTGTTTCAAGCGCCGTAAAACCCTTAAAAACAACAACAAAAGAAACATGTCTGAGTGGGTCAGATTTATCGGGTTTTTTCCCCCAACTAGTCTACAACTAGTTACTTGGGACAACAAGGGTGATTTCTGTTGACATCAGACGTTGGTTTGATGAATTATCTATAATATATTTTTTCCTTCACGCAATGCCTAAGCCTAGGCGACGTCAGCTGACAATGATTTAAAAAGTGTTCGAAGGTAGTTCTAATATTGGTCATTAGTATAATTGAATACAACACGTGTGTTATTTATGAAATTGTGTTATCAGAACCATTTTCATCATCATCATCATCATCATCATCATCATCATCATCATCATCATCACCACCATTTCATATTACAATTTGATGAATAAAAGAAGCTGTGAATTGCTCTATAATAATATCAGTGTTAAAAAATGATCCAGAAAACACAGACTTTTTATTGTAAATAATGTCAAAGTCATACTAAGCTGCTAAATTAAAAGCTCTGACACGTGCCGAGTATTTCTCTCGTCTCGCCGTGGATCTGGTTTTCAGTAATGTATTTCCGTTTTCATTGTTTTTGTTATTGACTTAAGAAGGGTTTAGTGCCCGAAACGTTCCATGTTTTGGTATTTTTGGTCGTTTTGAAGCTGTTATATTCATTTGTGTTCATTATTTTGTAAATAGTATGGTATGACTTGATGAGCTCCAAAGTAGAGTACTCTGAAATGCCGGGTAGTGTCAAAACTGTTATTTCAATCTGGCCAGAATCATTTTTACATCATTTTTGTTTATATGGATGGATTGGATTCATTCAATTTTGTGAAACGTCCTAATCATAATTTAAGGTCTTATACTGTTTTCTTTGACACACTGGGGTCAGTTTATTTGAATTTTCTTTTTTTTTTTTAAGGGAAAAAAATATATGCCCTAAATGAAAAAAAAAAGTGTATTTTGGCATTTTATAGTAGATGGCATCGGCTAAGCTAAATAATGGAGCTTGAATTATTGAAAAGCGTTTTTGTTTTTTGCGTGTAGTTGTTCTGATTTGTTTTTCTGGGATTCTTCTTTTTTTTTTTTTTTTTGGGGGGGGGGGGGGGTGTTGATATTCTCTTCAAATTATGTATATAACATTATAACAATCGATAACTATTTAGTGGGCTCAAGGATTCATCAGCATTACAAACATTGCACCGTGTCACATTGGTAGCTTTTTGAAATATGTATGTACTATGCGTTATTGATCCTATGTCTGGTCCTACATGTTAAGTGTTGCTGTTTGTTAGGGATCCCGTGTTAAGCGCTTTGAGCACGTTCGTGGATATTGCGCAATATAAATGTTCAATTTTTTCCCCCTGTTAGCGCATGCGTCTGTTTTTTCTGTTCTCTCTCTCTCTCTTTCTCTCTCTCTCTCTCTCTCTCTCTCTCTCTCTCTCTCTCTCTCTCTCTCTCCCTCTCTCTCTCTCTCTCTGTTTATCTATCTATATATTTCTTTCTCTCTCTCTCTCTCTCTCTCTCTCTCTCTCTCTCTCTCTGTTTATTTATCTATATATTTCTTTCTCTCTCTCTCTCTCTCTCTCTCTCTCTCTCTGTTTATTTATCTATATATTTCTTTCTCTCTCTCTCTCTCTCTCTCTCTCTCTCTGTTTATCTATCTATATATTTCTTTCTCTCTCTCTCTTTCTCTCTCTCTCTCTCTCTCTCTCTCTCTCTCTCTCTCTGTTTATCTATCTATATATTTCTCTCTCTCTCTCTCTCTCTCTCTCTCTCTCTCTCTCTCCCTCTCTCTCTTTACACATGTTTATGTCAAGTATATAGAATGTAATTTGCCAATTAGGATTATATCAATTTGATGCATTTCATCTTGTATAACTAACTGCTCAGGGTTTTAACTAACTTTATATAATATGGAAACTTCTATATAGGCCTACTCGTATATTATAATGTTTTTAATCATATTGTGTGTGTTATGTTGTAACATGTATAACATGTCTATGCATTAATTATAGATGAATAACCATTCAAACCCCAGCAACTTGTCACAACAAACGTGACCAATGTTCTCAAAACGGTATTATATCGGGTGAGTCAGATCGTAGCCATCGTTAACATATAGATAGTTCGAAGATGACGTCACTCAGGTCTTTGTTATTGTTTTTTGCCATCCGCGTTTATGAGTAATGCTCACTGAACTGTATTAACCTGACTATAAGCGTTCATGGATACACACAGTTTTGTGTGTTGGTCCATTATACTTCCGGATGGCAATGTTATGAGCTTCTTAGCCAAGCGCATACTATCTATAGCCTGACACTAGAACCCTCTGGCAGTTTGACGTCATTTTTTAGGTTTGTGTAGGGTCTAGTGTGTTGTCGTTAGTAGAGCTCATGGAAACAAGTTATTTCATTGGTTGAACTATTGAAATACAACTCACGATTTGTTTTCTTTTCTGGCAAAAGACTGGCATTTTGACGTCATTTTTTGGTCAGTGTCAGGCTATAACTTTACGATGGCTACGGTCAGATGCCTGCAAATCGGTGTGAACTTATTTGCCAGTCTGATCACCTAGAGTGTAATGGACTTTGTGTTGTAACAGAGCTACTCTCAAAGCGACCCAAAATATTGTCCATTACAACGATGCTAATTCAAGCCCATATTTGTGTTCAGTTTTCAGGCCTACTTACATGTGCGCCTTGATTAAAATCCCAACGTTCAACATTAATTTGAGATTTTTTAAATGCCTGCTTTGAGGAGAGTGGATCTTTGGTTCTTAGTCTCCAAAATAGGCCTACTTTTATAATTCTAATAATTGACATTATTTTAACATTTCGATTATTCCAAAATATTACCGTTTTGAGATTTTTGGCCAAAAATTATAAGATATGTCGGTGGATGCCAGGTTTGTTGTTACTACAAAAAATATGCTCAGGAGTTATTGGGGTTTTTTTCTAAAGTGTAAAAAAAAACAAAAAAAAACGAAAAAACTTTTTTTTTTTCTGAATGCCGATCTATATTTTACATATTTTATGTAAAGTAATCGCCTATTGTTTTATCATTAATATATAGTATCATGTATCCTCGTTAAGATAGTGAATACATCATGCATCGTTGTTTACTTTTATCCTTCACTGATTGTTTTGTTGCTTTTTAAAAAATGGAATTTTTGCTCATCCTGTTCCTTGACCAGTTAAATGCCCTACTTTGTTTGGAAAGACGCGTATTTAAACAGTTGGCCTGAGAAGTCCGCCCTTCAAATATCGATCGATTTAAATGGCCCTTATCTCGGTAATAAACTCTCAATCCTGGGACTGCCCCAGGTTTGAACATTATTGGCCGAGTTGTATGGGTCATTTACATTGATCGATATTTGAAGGACGAGTTTTCTGGGCAAATTATTAAATACGGGTCTTTCAAGAGTACGGCAGTTAACTGGTTAGATAATCCATTCATTTCCAGACATACGTACTAATCAGCATTCAATCTCCAGTGTTTATGATACTTTCGTATTACCATCATACCTCACCTGTTTGTTTTGGGAATGAGATAAGCGGAAGAGTAGCGTCCCTTGATTGGACGTCAGCCATAGTCTGTGACGTCACCGGCGGAAAAGTTGTTAGAGAGAGAACGTCATGTTGGTTGTGCGCTGTCAGCGAGGACGAGAGACGTATGCGCACAACCAACATGACGTTCTCTCTCTAATAACTTTTCCGCCAGTGACGTCACAGACTATGGGTGACGTCCAACCAAGGGACGCTACTCTTCCGCTAATCTCATTCCCTATACACGTCATTGTATTTTATACCATTTGTAACCCAACGCTTCAATCGGGTGTTATCTTTTGAGCCATGTGTTCGTATTTACAATTCTGACAATCCACATTCTGCGCACTCTGACAAAAAAAAAAAACAAACCTCAAAGAAACACGTATTTAAATTGTTGGCCAGAAAACTCGACTCGTCTCTCAACTATCTACTGATTGATCAAAGTGATCCTCATCCTATCAGAAACTCTCAAACCTGGAACTTTGTAAGTCCCGGGTTTGACAGTTTTTGCCAAGAGGAGGATCATTTTAATCGATCGATATTTGAAGGACGAGTTTTCTGGCCAACATTTTAAATACCTAAGAGTTTGTTGTTTTTTTTTGTTTGTTATTTTTTGTTTTGTTTTTTTGTTTGTTTGTTTGTTTTTTTTTGTTATTTTTTTTTTTTTTTTTTTGGTGTGTGTATTTTTTATTTTTATTATTTTTTTTTTGTTTTGTTTTCTGTTGTTTTTGTTTTGTTTGTTTGTTTGGGTGTTCAGAGCACGGCAGAATTGATATGGTCTCATAGCTGTCATGGAAATACTGTCAATCTAACACAAGTGCTCCTACGTTTCAATAAACTTGTCACTCGTGTAAATATGTGCAAATGGGTTTGGATGAAATATAGATCTATATTGACATTTAAAAAAAAAAAAAAGCTTGAAGGTTCACATTTCATTAGTTGAAGAGTGTAGATTTTCACAATTCGACTTTCAACCTCTGGTTTATATGACATGATACCTGATTGTGGCGGTGGGTCACATTTGAATATGTAAAGTCTTGATATTCTTTCTACTGGGCTTGGCGTATGCTCAATTTAAAGCACAAGTTATCATCTGCGGTATCCACATGAAAATCTGAAAAAGAGTTTACGATACAGTGTCAGATAAGGCAGAAGAGAATTTTTAAAAAACCCATTAAAAATATATTTAAAAAAAAAAAGAATATTCTCCGACTCTGATGCTGTATCATTCGAAAATGTTTCATATTTTTGGGGGTTTTTTTTTTTTGGTCTTGCATCAGTGCCTGCTCAGCTCCGCAAAATTTCGATATTAGGATAGTTATCTCAGGTTAATGCCAAATTCATGAAATGGAAGCCATTAGCGTCATCCATCTAAAAAGAATGTTTTTGGCACATTCTAGACTGAAAATGCTTGGAGATGATACGCTGTGTTATGCTATTGTTACTACCTTATAACATTGTTTTGTTTTCTCTGAATTATTATGAATAATTATAATTACAATAATAAACATAACGTTACTGAATCATTCTCTTGTATTGTATTTCTTTATTTTTTATTGTTTTCCTTTTTCATGATATCGATGTAGATAAATGAATGCGGTGTCAAAATATTGAAAAAAATCTGTAACCCGAGAATTCCTAAGACATGAGATGCCTCATGGTTTAAACATTGGCTAGGGCTATTGGTCAGTACTGACCCCCAGACGCTAGTACCTGCGTGTCAGTGCTGACGAACAGGCGCCAGCGCCTGGGGGTCAGCACTGACCAATAACCTGGTGTTATTGGTCAGTATTGAACAACAGGTGCCGCCGCCCACAGACAGCCTCTCTTCGGTCTGTGCCACCGCCCGCCATTAATCAGCACCATAGCACTCTAGAGATAGCATTGATCAGCACTGACGAACATCGGGCTTGTTCGTCAGTGCAGACAAAGACCTCTTCGCACTTATTCGTCACTTCCTAAAGTAAAAAAACAACAAAACAATTAAAATCCCAGGCTTTCAAGGCCAACTTATCCGATGACACTAAGCAACACTTGGTCACTTAGATAAATTTGATGTCTAACGCGTTAGATCGTGGCCTTCGTATAGTTATGGCCTGATACTTACCAAAAAATGACGTCAAACTGCCAGTCTTTTGCCATAAAAGAAAACAAATCGTGAGTCGTATTCAGTAGTTCAACCAACGAAATGACTTGTTTCCTTGAGCTCTACTAACGACAATTCACTAACCGGTGCAAAAACCAATTAATGACGTCTGCCGATCCTTTTGGATTTCAGTATCAGGCTATAACATAACGATGGCTACGGTTAGATGCCGTTGGGGCAACGGTATGACTGTCGTTGTTTCAAGCCACCATACGATTCTTTTTTATTTTATGTTGTCTTTGTGTGTATGTGTTTTTGTTTTTCTTTTTTTTTTTTTCGTATATTTTCGTTATTGCTTAAATTAAAGGAAAATAGAGGAAACGTGTTATAATATTTCTTGTTACGATTCTTTTATAATACATTGTCCATTCTATTGATGAGGTTTTTAAAAAAATGTATTTGTTTTGTTTTTGTTTTTTGTCATGCAAAAAAAATAAATAATAATAACGGAAAGGAGGAGAAACCTGATAACGAATAGATAATTCCATTTGGGGGGGGGGGGGGGGGGGGGGCGGGCTCAGCGCTACGGTCTTTGCTTCGTACCCGAAAGGTACCGATTTCGATCACCCGCCGCTGCGCTGTGCGTCACGCAGTGAGCATGCGCGTTGGAGGAACCGAAATATAAGGTTGCCAGTTTGGCGTTTCAACATCAAATTTGGTATTTTTCTCAGGATTGAACAATATCATTTGTTTAATTAATTGATAAATTTATTAAACAAATCTCACGTAAACCGATAAAAAAAGGTGAAACCAAGGGACTTCCTTGCGACTAGTATGGGACAGGAAATGTGGATTTATTTGTCGTAGAACAAGTTATTTCAAAAAATGTCATTTTTCCATAATTTTGGCACCGTCAGTACAGGCGCCAGAACTGACCAATAGATACCAGTACCTATTAGTCAGTGCTGACCCCCAGACGCTGGTGCCTGTTCGTCAGTACTGACCCCCAGATGCTAGCGTCTGGGGGTCAGTACTGACGAATAACAAGAAGACTGACGAATAGTCACTCCGTTAAACATTTTTGAAGTATCGGGTCTGATCGTGGCCTTCGTGAACTCTAGTATAACGAAGGCCACGGTCTGATACGAAGGGGATTATTTGTGAATTATTCCCCTTGCTTTGTCTTTTTCTTAGATGTCTGACCGTGTGTGTGTCTTGTAAGCACTGAACTCCATCGAACTCCCGTGTTGTGCAGCAGGTATTTCGCTATGCCTACTGGGTGGGGTTCCTACCTCCCATAGCGGGCAGGGAGGTACTTTCTGTGTCTTCTATCCCCTCTTATCTGTTTTCCAATTGCTTTCTGTCTTTGTCTTGGAATGAGATTGCTTGGTTTTGTCCGGACTTTGGTCTGAGTCCTTGGCCGAGAGGGAAACAGTCGAATGTATAGTTATAATTTTGGGAGATGATATTTTTTTCCTTGTAAATCATCTCTCTGTTATGTACTGTTACTCTGTTCATTTTTACATATGATTTGTAAACATTTGAGTGTGTTCCCCTTAGTGGGATCTGTGCTTGTGTCTGGATAAGACTTTTAGGTGATCTCAAACTAAGTAGTTTGATGGTGTGCTCTTGGAATGGACATCTGTTTCCTATTTGAACCAATTCCCCTTTGTCTTACCTTTCCTTATGTGCTTTAAATGTAATTCTAGAACTTATTACTATCACGTTTTCTGGGTGGGGATCCTGACCTCCCATTCCTACCTCCCATAGCGGGCAGGGAGGTACTTGCGGTGTCTTCTATCCCCACTTATGTTTTCCAATTGCTTTCTGTCTTTGTCTTGGAATGAGATTGCTTGGTTTTGTCCTGACCTTGGTCGGAGTCCTGAGCTGAGAGGGAAACAGTCGAATGTATAATTATAGTTTTGGGAGATGATATTTTTTTTCCTTGTAAATCATCTCTCTGTGATGCATTGTATTATGTTTATTTTACATATTATATTATATGATTGGTAAACATTTGAGTGTATTCCTCTTAGTTGGGACCCGTGCTTGTGTCTGGAAGAGACTGTTAGGTGATCTCAAACTAAGTACTTTGATGGTGTGTTCTTGGAATCTACATCTGATCCCTATTTGAACCAGTTCCTCTTTGTCTTACCTTTTCTTTTGTGCTTTAATTGTAATTCTATAACTTTTTACTATCCCATTTTCTTCCTTTTTACTGGCGCTGATATGACCTTAATGTGTTGCAAGCGCCGTAAAACCCTTAAAAAACATAAACATAAACTGACCTCCCATAGCGGGCAGGGAGGTACATACTGTGTCTTCTATCCCGTTATATCTGTTTTCCAACATGCTTTCTGTCTTTGTCTCGGAATGAGATTACTTGGTTTTGTCCTGGCACTGGCCGGAATCCTAGCTGGGAGGGAAACAGTCGAATGCATAGTTATTGTTTTGGGAGATGATATTTTTTTCCTTGTAAATCATCTCTCTGTTATGTATTATTATTTTTATTTTGAATGTATAATGTAAGCATTTGAGTGTGTTCCTCTTTGTTGGATTTTGTGCTTGTGTCTGGATGAGACTTGTAGGTGATTTCAAACTAAGTACATTGGTGGTATGCTCTTGGAATCTACATCTGATCCCTATTTGTTCTCAGTTCCCCTTTGTCTTACTTTATCTTGGGTGCTTTAATTGTAATTCTAGAACTTTTTACTATCCCATTTTCTTCCTTTTTACTGGCGCTGATATAACCTAAATATGTTGCAAGCGCCGTAAAACCCTTAAAAACAAAAAAACAAACATATCACGTTTTCTTCCTTTTTACTGGCGCTGATATGACCTTATGTGTTGCGAGCGCCGTAAAACCCTTTAAAAACATAAAAAACAAAAACATTTGCTATGCCTATCCCCTCTGTATCTGTTTTCGGAGTTGATTTCTGTCTTTGTCTCGGAATGATATTACTTTGTTTGTCCTGGCCTTGATCAGAGTCTTTGGTTGAGAGTGAAACGTGTAAATATTAGTTTTCGGAGATGACTTTTTCCCTTGTAAATCATCTCTTTGCTATGTACTGTAATCTTTTTTAAAGCATTTGAGTGTATTCCTCTTGGTGAGATTCGGTGCTTGTGTCTGTATGAGCCTGTAGTGATTCAAACTAAGAACACTGATAGCAAGCTCTTGGAATCTGCATCTGTTCTCTATTTGAACCGTTCCCCTTTGTCTTATTTATTCTCGTGTGCGTTTAATAAATCTAGACTTTTTTGACGATCCCATTTTCTATCTTTTTACTGGCGCTGATATGACCTGAATATGTCGCAAGTGCCGCAAAACTTAAAAACAAAAACAAAACACCTCCATCTACGTCTAAGCTGTCCTTGTGTGTTTATGTCTTTCTTATTTTGGCGCCGGCGATGGCTTGGGGCTATAGGAAACTCTTCTATTTCCATAATCTGTTGTCTCTCTATTTGTATCTCTCAGTCCATGTTTTGGAATGAGGTGAATTGATTTTTCCCAGGCCCTGACTGGGGACCACTCCGCGAGGGAAAATAGTAGTTTATGAACGAGTGTGTACATATCCCTTTGAGCGAATTAGTATAATGAACTGCCACATGTTTGCCAAGTATCCCATACCATCGACTGTGTGGTCTCAAAGTGGGTACAGGGTTAGATTGCTGTGTGAAATCTACGTATGACTATTATTTCCCTAGGCCATGCGTCTTCATTTTTCTGTGACCAAATATCTTTAAATGCACTGAAGTCCTCGAATATTTATATCTATTTATTATGTGCGATGAACAACTTTTCATCCCCGAAATGATTAAATGTCTCAATCGCCGATAAACCTCTAAAGCTAAAACCAACTCTCCTTTTTATTAGGCGCTCATTTGACATAAATTAACTCTGTTCTCGAAGCAGATATAACTTGCAAAGTCTTTGTCGGGAGATAATATGAGACCTCCTCATGAGTGAAATAGTCGGATGGGAGTGTGTGTAGCTGGCATATCTGTTCTTATGTGTGACATATATTTTTCTCTGTAAATTTTAATCATATCGCTCAAAGACTGTGAGAGAAAAAGACGTGGTAGATGGGGAGGTCACTGTTGTTATGTCTTCTATCCCCTTACATTTCCTTTTCCAGATTGATTTCTGTCTTTGTCTTGGAATGAGATTACAGTACTTGGTCGCGTCCTGGCTCTGGCCGGAAACCTTAGGTGAGAGGGAAACACTCAAATGTACAGTATTAGTTTTGGAGACGATATCATTTTTTTCTTGTAAATCATTTTCCTTTTGGTGTTGTAGACCGTCTAAAGTTTTTGTTTTTAAAATATTGTGTACACATTTAAGTGCATTCCTCTTATCGGAATCATGTAGGTACTTGCGTCTGGATGAGACATTTATGTGATTTCAAATAGTATGTACTTGAAATCTACATATGTTCCCTATTTGAACCAGTCCCCTTTGTTTTTCTTTTTTCTATGGTGCTTTTAATTATAAATCTAGAATATTTTTTTGACTATCCCATCTTTATGCTGGCGCTTAAAAGACCTAAATTCGTCACAACCGCGGTGTTTCTGAATGAGATCGTAAATTAGTTTTTACCTAATTTTAATTCCTCTTCATTTTCATTTGCGCTAATATGATCTAGACCGGTCTATCTAAAAAAAGCAGCTCTATTTTTCTGAGGCTTTTCTGTTTGAGTTGGGAATGTTTAACTTTTTGTGTTTTGCTTTTTGAGATTTTTAAATTGTTTTTTTTTTTTTTTGGGGGGGGGGGGTTATCGTTTTGCTGTTTATTTATTTATTTATTTATTTATTTATTTATTTATTTATTTTTGTTGTCTTCTTTTTATTTATTGGGGGGGGGGGGGGCGGGGCGGACGATCATTTAAATTTTTGTAATTGAGAGATGACAAAATGTAAATTAATCGGTTGGATTTGATCTCTAACTACTGACACTTTGATTCCAGTACTCGGGTATTAATACGCGTGCTGAACAGTATAATGTATGACACACAAACAATGGTTTTAGATTACATTGGAATTCTGCAAGGCAATGAAATACCGGATTCTCTGACCTTGAACAGCCATGCATCCGGCTCATCGCCAAAACGGGACTCTTGGTCGTGGATAATAGTTTGAGTGTATTGTCTATCATCGTCATAATCATCATCATCATCATCATCATCATCATCATCATCATCATCGTCATCATCATCATCGTTATCATCATCATCATCATCATCAACATTATCATCTTTATCATCATTATCATCATCATCATCAGAAGAAGCAGCAGCAGCAGAGAGCAGCATCTTCACCTAGCCATTGAGAAAGGTTTGATAAGTTTTCCTACAAAACCTGCAACATAATTAATTAATTTTATTAAATTATTAAATTCTTTTGAGCTTTTATATAGAGTATCTGAACGTGGAGCGCTTTATAAGGGGTCCCTGGCCAACACCAACACTTAACATGTAGGACGGTACATGACGCCTGTTAGGCGATATTACATTTTTTTTTCGGACAGACAACGCTGTTAACGGCCAGGTACTCATTTTACACCTGAGTACGGTGAGAGAATGTGAGTAAAGAGTATTTTCCAAGGACTCAACTGTATATATATATATATATATATATATATATATAGAGAGAGAGAGAGAGAGAGAGAGAGAGAGACACACACAGAGAGAGAGAGAGAGAGAGAGAGAGAGAGAGAATAAGCTCACGACATTGTTATTCTTGGACAACAAGCCTAATGGTTCATGTCCACCACGTTACAAGGACATCGCGTCAAGCGAGTGGCACGAAGATCGATAATATAACCCTAATGTCCTTGATCGGAAATTAAAATCGATCTTCACATTGTCCGGACAGACTCAACAGTTTTGTCCCTCAATGGGTGACAAAACGCTTTCTTTTTTAATTTTGATCAGCAAAGTTTTGGTTTATAATACCATCAATATATCGAAACCACCCTCAACTTGTCAGAAAGTCTTTGACTCTCTCCTTACCTTTCTAGATTTTACCGGGAACGTCACACTCACTGCTATCAACAAGTATATAATAATATGAGTGTTAACTTCGCCGATTACCTCAAGTTTCTTTGCGAGTTAATTCCCTTCCCACCAAGCGTTGGCATGGGAACAAAACGAAACCATGAAGTGGTTTTTTGTTGTTTTTTTTTTTTACAACTGAAGCGATGGAAGGAACACTAAAATGAAAAAAAAAAAAAAACGGTGGCCAATATTTTTCGGCAACTAATTGTAATTAGTGTCGAAAAAAGCCTGAATGCAAGAATAGTTTTCATGACAGGTTCAATAGAATTAATACTGGTTATAATGTAATTATGATAGAATAAGTTTTGTCTTCAGTTGTTGTGAGATATCCATGTGGGATCATATTTACTTCATGGTTTGAAAATGAAATAGAACATTTGACTTGATAACTGGGTTGGCGTTTGAATTTGTGTTGTTTAGTTGTGTTTTACTTGTGTTTGCATGTTTCATTTGGCTTTATAATACCGTTGCTACTAATCATTTCAATTGACTTAAATAAAGGAATATGCACCTGTCCTTTTATATCAGAAATTAGGCCTACATGATGACAATAAAGATGATGATAATAATAATAATAACGACGACGACGATGATAATAATAATAATGATAATGATTGGAGAAGAAGAAGAACGTGAGCTTTTATATAGTGCAATATCAACTAAACGTGCTTAAAACGCTTTACAATAGATCCCTAGCCAACAGCATCACTTAGCATGTTGAACGAGACATGACGCCTGTTAAGCGATAGAACAATTTTTTTCCGACAAAGACAACGCTGTTAAAGGCCAGGTACTCATTTTACAACTGAGTACGGTGAGAGAATGTGAGTAAAGAGCCTTTTCCAGGCTCCCTCCCCCAGTTGAACGATTAGTTATTTCTTAATTCATAGTGTCAAATTATAAACCTATTTATATGTCCCGTCCTACATGTTAAATGTTGCTGTTGACCAGGGAGCCCTTGTAAAGAGTTTTGAACACATTTAGTGGATATTGCGCTATATAAAGCTCAATTTTTTAATTTAATTTTTTTTAACAGATAGTTTTATGTGTAGCTCTGGTATTGATCTAGGAGACAGTACTGGTAAATGCTCTGATAAAACGCATACTATCAATTCACAAAACAATTTATTCTGAGGTGGTAAATTTTCCCTTCTTTTTGCAAAGATGAATTGTATTTGTGTTACGGCCAAATGTAAGAAAGAACAAAATATCATGAAGCCTTTTGTGGTTGTAAATTGAAGAAATGTATTAACGAAAAAATTCAGTTTTTTGGGGGGGTTTTTTGGGGTTTGTTTTTTTTTGGGGGGGGGGGGTTGTTTTTGTTGGTTTGTTTTGTTTTGTTTTTTTTTTTGTTTGTTTGGTTTTTTTTTGGTGTTTTTTGTTTGTTTTTGTTTTTGTTTCTGTTAATTTTGTTAGTTTTTTTTTGTTAAGTTTGTTTTTGTTTTTTGTTTTTTGTCTTATGCTTGTTTGTTTTTTTTTTTGTTTTTTTTTTGTTTTTTTTTTTTGTTGTTTTGTTTTGTTGCTTTCTGAGTGATGAAAAGTGTCAGTTAATTTCATAATAGAGGACAAGATCTGACCAAGGGAATTAACCTGAATAATTTACACGGGCAGCTTTATATTGAATGATCTACCTTTGTGATTGTTCCCGATATGAAAAGAAATGAGTTTGAAAACAGCTTCAAAGAGAACAAACTATGAATCTAACAGAGATCGCTTCGTACTTAAATTCCTTCTCCAACCAATAAAAAAGATGTCAAGACAATAATACTTCGCATTTAATCCAGAAAGATGTCTTTTCATTTGCAAGAGCTGTCGAGCTTTTAATAAACTACAATGTACGGGTAGAAACTAAGACAATTTCTCCGTTGTTGTTTTTGGGTTTTTTTTCACACTTTACCATGCTTCAATCATTCAGCAAGAAATTTATTTAAATCTAAACTCTATTCTAAATATATAAATTGCTTGAAAGGTTTCTATTTCATATAGTAACAACTACAGCACTCGCTGGATTCTATCCCACTCGAGCGAGGAACCAGAAAGCGTGCAAGAATTCGAGCATGACAAAATCCGTACTCATGGGAGGTAACCTATACATACCCTATTCTTTAAGAATTATTTCTTTCCTTAGTTCCCTTATCAGCGACGTCGTGCTTCTTGGTTAGTTAGGACTTGTTTTCAGCCTTTTTTTTTCTTTTGTTGCTTGTTTATTTGTTGGTTTGTTTGTTTTTTGTTTTTTTGCTTTTTATTTATTTATTATTTTTATGGTTTTTGGAGTTTTTGCCAAGAAGGGCCCTTAAAAACGGTCGATATCTGAAGGAAACGTTTTCTGGCTTAATTCATATATGCGTGATTTTCTAGAGTACGGCAGTTAACCGGTTAATAAAATCGATCGCTCACCGGTGAGGAGTAAAGGCTGCCATACACGTTTGGTATTTTACCCGGGACGGAACTGGTGACTGTCAGTGCAACTGATCCGTTACAGTCGCACGCGATATTTGCCCCCACACAGGAGGTATTACAAACAGACCTGCACGGATCCACTGCCTCTCTATTCTATTTTTCCTCTTGCTCACAATCGGGATTCTTCTCACTAAATTATATCAATCAGACTTCTTCTTCTTCTTCTTCTTCTTCTTCTTCTTCTTCTTCTTCTTCTTCTTCTTCTTCTTCTTCTTCTTCTTCTTCTTCTTCTTCCAGCTTATCCCGCATTTTGCAGTGTTGCCATAATGAATGCCACATCTCCATGCATCTCGGTTCAACACATCATCTTCCTCCAGGCCCAGTTCTTTCATATCGTCCTTTACCACCTTATCCTACCATCTATTCTTCGGGCGTCCCTTTTTACTCTTTCTCACTATTTGTAAGTCCAAAACCTTCCTTCCCACGCACTCCCTCTCTCGTCTCTTTACTATGGACGGAATGAAATTGACGTCACTTAACTCTTTGTCATTGTTTTAAGACAACCATTTTGGTGATAAGTTCTCACTGAAGTATATCAATCAGACTTTAACGTTCAAGGTTACACATACTTTTGTGTGTTGGTACGTAATTTCCTGTTGGTGGATATTGTGAGTATTTTACCTTACTCATAGCATCAATAACCGTTCAAGGTCCCGCATCATATGTAGTAACGGCTACAATGATGTAACATGTCGAGAGAGAGGGAGAGAGAGAGAGAGAGAGAGAGAGAGAGAGAGAGAGAGAGATTACAAATAGTTTTGTGTGTTGGTACGTTATATCCCATTGGCGATATCGTGAGTAATTTACATAAACGCATAACATCAATACATTTGCAATCAGTTTTAATTTCAGTGCGTTAATAACATTATGTTTCCTGTACAAAGGATGTCTGTGAATATTGTGAAGTAAATTTGATGTGATATTATAATAAGATTCACACTTTCTATGCTTATATTTGTTCGAGACAATGTAAACCACGGAAAATCTTCCATTTGTGGACAGTGAAGATTTATTATTATTATTATTATTATTATTATTATTATTATTATTATTATTATTATTATTATTATTATTATTATTATTATTATTATTATTATTATTATTATTATTATTATTATTATTATTATTATTTATTTATTTATTTATTTATTTATTTTTTAAAAATTATTATTATTATCATATTATTATTATTATTATTATTATCATCATCATCATCATCATCATCATCATCATCATCTTTATCATCATCATCATCAACTATGCGCCGAGCGAGGCTCAAATCTAGGGCCTTTCGATCCGAAAGCGAGTGTCATACCACAAGACCACATAGCCGCACATTGTTTTATTATACATACAGATGATGTTCCCCATCTTGTTGAAGAATGCAATCATAACAATGAGAAAGAATCACAATGGTTCCTAAAATATATCTGCTCAACAAACATTACACGATTGTGACCCATCACCTCCAAACGGTTTTATGTCATTTAGATGCAGTAAATTACCTAAATGAACCGGGAGGGAAAAAAATGAAATGTTGGTACTTGGTTTGCTGAGGAAAATTAATTAAAATTCTTAAACTGCGAAAAATTGACTTTTCATATTTCCGATTAATTTACGTTTACATTGGGAGGGGGGGGGGGGCATTTGTCCCCGACATAACACCGGATTGAAGTGGAGGGTCTCAATTACAGTTTAAGGACTTTCTTGCCATTCCAAGATTAACCCTGAAGCAATCATAATATTTCTTGGAAAATAATTCCACTCATGGTAAAGAATGATTCTGGGATTGACCAGTCAAAGTGATACAACACTGCTAGAAGTTGTGGACTGTAAAAAGTATTAAACGAAAATGAATATAACAGCTTCAAAAAAGAATAAAATACCCAACACGGAACGTTTCGGGCTCAAAACCCTTCTTCAGCCAACAACAACAACAAAACAATAAAGACATAAATACATTACTACATTCCAGATTGACGACATATGGTTGACAATGTCGTTTTATTATAAACCTTAACTTTGAATTTAGATATAGCGCAATATCCACTGAACGTGCTCATAGTGCTATAACATAATATACAAGGGGTCCCAAATCAACAACAATATTATTTAACATGAAGAACGAGACATGACGCCTGGAAGACGATATTATAATAAAATAAAAAAATTCCCTTTATTCATCCCAAAGGGGAAATTTGTCTTTAGGGTCTATTCCAAGGGAAGACTGGAATAACCCAGGCGTCAGCCGCAGTGCAGCGCCGCAAAGTTAGCTAGGTCGAGGTGACTTGCTCAAGGCCACACAACGCAGCAGCGGGTATTGAACTCGGTACCAAAGACCGTACCAGTGAGCCACACTGCCACCTTATATATTTTTTTGAGAGAGACAAAGCTGTTACCGGCCAGGTACTATTTGTACACACGAAGACGGTGTGAAAGTGTGATTATATAATAATATCCCTTTTCAATCACTCAAAATTTGCGCCGCCCATAAGTGAGACTCGAGCTTGGGACTTATAGGTTCGAAGGTGAGTATCGTATCACATGACTTTACAGAGCCGCATAGAGAATGGAACCGATAGCGATGTATGTATGTAGTGCGAGTGTCGAAAGTAAAATCATTTCCAATGTCTTTGTCCATTCTTGCTACCAACAAGACGGAAGAATAGGGTTGGGGGGGGGGAGGAAAAAGAAATGTTTTGGTAGTAAATTATCTATATGAAATTAAGGCTATAGTATTATATTATCAAAAAAAAAAAATTTTTATTCTCTATTGTCTTCTGGCACTTTTCTATTCACTTCATATCTTGTTGTTACCAACATAAGTGCCTGCTCCACTCACTTTTCTGAATTAAAAATTCACCCCATACACCGGAGCATACTCAATGTCTCAATCGTTTCTATGTTATATGTTTGTGTTGAGAATATTGGCTATTAAGCTTAACTGCTGGTCAAAATTATTCGCGATGGTGGTGTACGAACGAATCGGCGGTCTCAAGAAGTGGGTGAGAGAGGGATCTAGTAATGACTTTGAGTTTGAAACGAATATTTTTGTGTTCGTGGATAGCTCACACGGTAGAGCCACGCTCTCACCTGCCAGGCGGAGTTGTCGTACCAATAAGGTCGCAGGTTCAAACCCCACCACCGCCGCAAAAAATTTTTATTCTCTATTGTCTTCTGGCACTTTTCTATTCACTTCATATCTTGTTGTTACCAACATAAGTGCCTGCTCCACTCACTTTTCTGAATTAAAAATTCACCCCATACACCGGAGCATACTCAATGTCTCAATCGTTTCTATGTTATATGTTTGTGTTGAGAATATTGGCTATTAAGCTTAACTGCTGGTCAAAATTATTCGCGATGGTGGTGTACGAACGAATCGGCGGTCTCAAGAAGTGGGTGAGAGAGGGATCTAGTAATGACTTTGAGTTTGAAACGAATATTTTTGTGTTCGTGGATAGCTCACACGGTAGAGCCACGCTCTCACCTGCCAGGCGGAGTTGTCGTACCAATAAGGTCGCAGGTTCAAACCCCACCACCGCCGCGAAAAATTTTTATTCTCTATTGTCTTCTGGCACTTTTCTATTCACTTCATATCTTGTTGTTACCAACATAAGTGCCTGCTCCACTCACTTTTCTGAATTAAAAATTCACCCCATACACCGGAGCATACTCAATGTCTCAATCGTTTCTATGTTATATGTTTGTGTTGAGAATATTGGCTATTAAGCTTAACTGCTGGTCAAAATTATTCGCGATGGTGGTGTACGAACGAATCGGCGGTCTCAAGAAGTGGGTGAAGAGAGGATCTAGTAATGACTTTGAGTTTGAAACGAATATTTTTGTGTTCGTGGATAGCTCACACGGTAGAGCCACGCTCTCACCTGCCAGGCGGAGTTGTCGTACCAATAAGGTCGCAGGTTCAAACCCCACCACCGCCGCGAAAAATTTTTATTCTCTATTGTCTTCTGGCACTTTTCTATTCACTTCATATCTTGTTGTTACCAACATAAGTGCCTGCTCCACTCACTTTTCTGAATTAAAAATTCACCCCATACACCGGAGCATACTCAATGTCTCAATCGTTTCTATGTTATATGTTTGTGTTGAGAATATTGGCTATTAAGCTTAACTGCTGGTCAAAATTATTCGCGATGGTGGTGTACGAACGAATCGGCGGTCTCAAGAAGTGGGTGAGAGAGGGATCTAGTAATGACTTTGAGTTTGAAACGAATATTTTTGTGTTCGTGGATAGCTCACACGGTAGAGCCACGCTCTCACCTGCCAGGCGGAGTTGTCGTACCAATAAGGTCGCAAGTTCAAACCCCACCACCGCCGCGAAAAATTTTTATTCTCTATTGTCTTCTGGCACTTTTCTATTCACTTCATATCTTGTTGTTACCAACATAAGTGCCTGCTCCACTCACTTTTCTGAATTAAAAATTCACCCCATACACCGGAGCATACTCAATGTCTCAATCGTTTCTATGTTATATGTTTGTGTTGAGAATATTGGCTATTAAGCTTAACTGCTGGTCAAAATTATTCGCGATGGTGGTGTACGAACGAATCGGCGGTCTCAAGAAGTGGGTGAGAGAGGGATCTAGTAATGACTTTGAGTTTGAAACGAATATTTTTGTGTTCGTGGATAGCTCACACGGTAGAGCCACGCTCTCACCTGCCAGGCGGAGTTGTCGTACCAATAAGGTCGCAGGTTCAAACCCCACCACCGCCGCGAAAAATTTTTATTCTCTATTGTCTTCTGGCACTTTTCTATTCACTTCATATCTTGTTGTTACCAACATAAGTGCCTGCTCCACTCACTTTTCTGAATTAAAAATTCACCCCATACACCGGAGCATACTCAATGTCTCAATCGTTTCTATGTTATATGTTTGTGTTGAGAATATTGGCTATTAAGCTTAACTGCTGGTCAAAATTATTCGCGATGGTGGTGTACGAACGAATCGGCGGTCTCAAGAAGTGGGTGAGAGAGGGATCTAGTAATGACTTTGAGTTTGAAACGAATATTTTTGTGTTCGTGGATAGCTCACACGGTAGAGCCACGCTCTCACCTGCCAGGCGGAGTTGTCGTACCAATAAGGTCGCAGGTTCAAACCCCACCACCGCCGCGAAAAATTTTTATTCTCTATTGTCTTCTGGCACTTTTCTATTCACTTCATATCTTGTTGTTACCAACATAAGTGCCTGCTCCACTCACTTTTCTGAATTAAAAATTCACCCCATACACCGGAGCATACTCAATGTCTCAATCGTTTCTATGTTATATGTTTGTGTTGAGAATATTGGCTATTAAGCTTAACTGCTGGTCAAAATTATTCGCGATGGTGGTGTACGAACGAATCGGCGGTCTCAAGAAGTGGGTGAGAGAGGGATCTAGTAATGACTTTGAGTTTGAAACGAATATTTTTGTGTTCGTGGATAGCTCACACGGTAGAGCCACGCTCTCACCTGCCAGGCGGAGTTGTCGTACCAATAAGGTCGCAGGTTCAAACCCCACCACCGCCGCGAAAAATTTTTATTCTCTATTGTCTTCTGGCACTTTTCTATTCACTTCATATCTTGTTGTATATTATCAAAGGGCAATGGGACTCAGCGTTGTGGTTTTTGCTTCATATATACATAAAACTTTTCAAGTACAATATTGTTTCGAACGTTCGCTCTCATCAGGAAGTGGAATATATATATATATATATATATATATATATATATATATATATATATATATATATGTGTGTGTGTGTGTGTGTGTGTGTGTGTGTGTGTCTGGTTTCGAGTTCGAAGGTGGTCTGAAGTTCGAAGCTAAGTCGAGGGAGGCTGATTTTTTGGATGATTTATTTCTTGTATTTTTCTTTCTGTTTTGTCTGACACTGTTTCATAAACATCTTTTCAGATTTTTATCTTAGACCAGTGCCTGATCCCTTATTTCGTCTCGTTGACTATTCCAATCGACACCGACCTTGCTGATCTTTTATTTCAATTTACAAGGCCAATTGATTGCCTTCGGGACAGCTAGTAGAAATACCGCAAAATCATCAATTACACATTAATTCATTTAATTGATGGATGTTTCGGTCAGAAAAATAACAATCAAGGACTTTATTGCTTGTCGTGCATTGATTGGCTACGATTCGGATTGTCCAGGAGAAACAGATTCAACATTTATTTTCGATGAGAATATGGCGGGACGTTACTCTCAGGCCATCACACTTTCTCTATTTTTAGAAGCTTTTGTACACGTCGTTTGTTTATTAATTATAATGGCTCTATCTAACGGTCAGTGAATGTAGCGGAGAGAGTCGGTTTATACACAGAGATGCTCAGCACAAGTCTATTTGCGTGCTTGAATAATAGATGTGGTGCCACATTTGTGGCAATGGGATGGATTCCATCATACCTTCTTTATAATGGTCATAGTCTTATATACAAGATGCATTATCATGCTCAACGCGCTTCACAATATTTCATTTATTCCCACAGCAGGACATTTCCAACATTATTTCAATTTCTTACAGTACCAACCGCATTTTTTGATTCCTTTGTTTACTAACACTCTGATCTTAGTATATTATCCGATACTGTGTAAAGCTAGATACTCAATTAATGATATTATTATCACCTGATTCGATTTATTATTGCCCTAAAAACAGGGTTCAAAAGCGAAAAATAATGATGTTTTCAATATTACATCCATCGTATAGAGATGCTTCAATCAAACGCATCAGAGTCCTTTCCTTGTAGTTGAAGTGTTTTTTATTGCTGATTAATCCTATATTATGTGATGAGTAGTTTAATTAGATATATCACAACACCAGGATGTCAAGGTAATGTTTTGTCCTTTGTATTGCTGTTAACTACATTTGCCCCAGGGGCTCAACTTGTTTGTTTCTATGGTTGCTTTCTAGATAAGCAGTTCCTTCCTTCATCTCAAATCTCAATATTGAATTCACGTATTAACGTACATCTCATAAGTGGTCACTTTAATATATAAAATTTAGATCATGTTATATATTTTGTATATATTTTATAAAACAAATTTTAAAAACCAGTGGGGTTTTGCGATAAATCTGACCTTAGCACATAATATATTATGTAAAATCCTTAGTTCCTAAGCACTGTGTCAATAATCTTTTTTTTTCTGATATGAAATTTGTCGCTTAAGACAATACGTGAAATCAGTGACATGTTGTTCTTCCCTCAGTGCTCTCTTGCCAGATAATTAAAATCAAATTAAATTAAGTTTTAATATAACGCAATATCCACTAAACGTGCTCAAAGCGCTATACAAAGGGTCCCTGACCAACAGCAACACTTAACATAAAGAACCAGACATGGCGCCTGTTAAGCTATGTGGTCTAGTGGTATGACACTCGCTTTCGAATCGGAAGGTCCTGGGTTCGAGCCTCGCTCGGCATTTAGTTGAGTCCTTGGAGGAGGCTTTTTACTCACATTCTCTCACCGTACTCAGGTGTAAAATGAGTACATGGCCGTTAACAGCGTTGTCTCTGTCCGAAAAAAATTTAATATCGCCTAACAGGCGTCGTGTCCCATCCTACATGTTAAATGATGCTGTTGGCCAAGGACCCCTTGTAAAGCGCTTTGAGCACGTTAAGTGGATATTGCGCTATACAAAACTTTTTTTCCGACAGACAAACCCTGTTAGCAGCCATGTACTCATTTTACACCCGAGTACGGTGAGAGAATGTGAGTAAAGAGTCTTTTCCAATGACTCAACCCTGCGCCGAGCGAGGCTCGAACCCAGGACCTTCAAATCCAAAAGCGAGTGTCATACTACAAGACCACATTATATCCGCATACCGATACCGATATCCCATTTACACTTGGACAGGTTGGGTTTGCACGAATCTTTTATTTTTCCCCTCTTGACCTTGATCAATTTTCTCGCGGTCCTGTGGCCTTGTATTATAACACTCGCCTTCGGACCGGTGGAACCTTTCCACGAGTCCCACTATGGACGGCCAAGAATACGCTTCAACAATGCATGGTAACTTAGTAACTGGCTCTAAACTATCGGAATAATGGCGGACGCCCTTATGAAATATTTCTTCGACGAGCATAAAAACGTATCCAGAGGGAAAAAAAATATAAATCTGATCATGTTTTGACTTTTACACATTCTGATCACAAGACATATGAAAGTTCGAGCCAGCATGAAGAATAAAAAGTACCGATTTTCATTTTTAGAACCACGGTGGCCGCCGTTGCTGGGCGGCGTGACATCAGACTATTGAATCCAATTGAGTACTTGGAAATGTTCTTAACTCACATTCCCTCATATAATTTAGGTGTCAATTGTGTAACATGTAGCGTTGTCTCTATTGAAAAAATAATACAATATAATCTTACAGGCGACATATCTTGTCCAACATTTCAAGTGTTGCTGTTTGCTTGGGATCTTCGTAAAGCGCTTTTGACATTTTTAATTTTGTGAATATTTCAATATACAAAAAGCTCAAGTTTTCTCAATAAGAGCCGTTCTAGGAAATTCTATAAATGTGATTCTCATGGCCCATGTCTTTATATACTATCTACTAGATACAGGACTCGACTCTCATTGAAGTGGATGATACGTGCAGCTCTGTTTTCTTGTGTATGGCACTTCAATTCAGTCTTGAAGATCCCTGGTTTGAATCCCGTTTAGGCGGTGCAAAGTTGAATTCTTGGATAAAATTCTCTACTCACATTCTCTAGCCGTACTCAATTGTAAAATGAGTCAATGCCTTTGTCTCTTCCGAAAAAAAATTAAAACTCATCTTGGCAAAAAGAGCCCCTCTCAAACCTGGGACCTCGCGAGGTCCCAGGTTTGAGAGTTTTTCCAAAAAAGAAATTGAGCTTGATATAGGGCAATATCCACTAAATGTGCTCAAAGCGCTACACAAGAGGTCCCTGGTCAACAGAAACATTTAACATGTAGGACGGGACACGCTGCCTGTTAGGCGATATTACAATTTTTCGGACAAAGACACCGCTTTTAACGGCCAGGTACTCATTTTACACCTGAGTACGATGAGAGAATGTGAGTAAAGAGCCTTTTCCAATGACTGAACTATGCGCCGAGCGCGTAGCTCGAACCCAGGACCTTCCGATCCGAAAGCGAGTGTCATACCACTAGACCACATTATAGCCGCACAAGAGAGAGAGAGCTGAGATAGCTGAGAGTTTTTCCAAATATGAGGGTTGGCGCTGATATGACCTTAATGTGTTGCAAGCGCCGTAAAACCCTTAAAAAAAAACAAATATGAGGGTCATTGAAATCGATTGATATTTGAAATACGTTTTCTGGCCAAATTTTCAAATACGTGTTTTTCAAGAGTACGATAGTTAACTGGTT
>NC_088361.1:121654711-121662211 GCF_034508935.2 Berghia stephanieae
GCAATTAGGGATGCTTTCTTTATTCAGCTGGTGACACAGGCTACGAGACACCGACTGAACCAAACTAGTAATATACTCGACTTGGTAATATGTAACGATGATTATTGGATTAATAACATTGACCATTTGCCTTCGGTGGGTAAAAGTGATCATGACTCACTTCTTATATCGTTAAATCTTTCATCCGCCAAACATCCTTCACATGTTTATTTTGATTATTTCAAAGGTAATTACAACTCTTGTAGAGAAGACCTAAATGCCGTGAATTGGGATACTCTTGAAGGCTACGGTGTGAATGAAGCGTGGTTGTTTTTTAAAAACAAACTAAAATGTATAGAATCTAAACACATTCCATTAAGATGTAACAAAAAATTTAGTTCTAATAAACCATTGTGGTTGACAAAAAACATTAAACGTACAATTAATAAGAAACATAAATTGTATAAGAAATTCAAAAAGTATCTACAACAGATAATTTTCATAATTATGTCAAGGTTAGAAATAATACCTAACACACGATTCAAAATGCTGTGAAAACGTATGAATGTACATTGGCACACGAATGTAAGAGTAGTCCGAAAGGCTTTTGGAGATACGTAAACAGAAAGTTGAAAAGAAAACCAGGTGTTAGTGTTTTACTGAAAGATGATGGTACCAAGGTTACTTCGGATATAGATATAGCTAATGTTTTAAATAATTATTTTTCATCTGTGTTTGTTCAAGAAGACACTACAAATATACCAACGTTCAATGTTACAAATCAATTAAACGTCCCCGATTTTTATATTACACAAGAAGACATACTTGCAAAATTGTTGAATTTAGACGTGACTAAAAGCATGGGACCCGATTCCCTTCATCCCCGTTTACTGAAAGAAGTGGCCTTTGAAATATCACAGCCGCTATCAACAATATATAATAAGTCTCTTGAATCTGGTACCTTACCCATTGAATGGAAACAAGCCAATGTTACTGCCATTCATAAAAAGGGAAGCAAACTAGATGCTGCAAACTATAGACCCATCAGCATAACATGCATACTCTGTAAGGTCATGGAGTCTATCTTGAAAGACCGAATAATGGACTTTCTTGAAAGTCATACGATGCTAAACGATAACCAGCATGGTTTTAGATCAAAGAGATCATGCATTACTCAACTTTTACAGGTGATGGAGGATTTTACCAAGTTAATTGATCGTGATCAATGCATTGATGTTGTTTATCTTGATTTCCGCAAGGCTTTTGATTCTGTACCTCATGAGAGATTATTCATTAAACTAAAAACATATGGATTTAAAGGGAATATCTTTAACTGGATTAAAGACTTTCTTAATAATCGAATACAAAGGGTCATTGTCAATGGTGTGGGGTCGGATTTTAAGAATGTAATTAGCGGTGTACCCCAAGGAAGCGTATTGGGACCACTTTTATTTCTTTTATATATAAATGATTTACCATGTGGCATAAATTCAGCCTGCAAACTGTTTGCAGACGATACAAAGATCTATAGTACAACTGAACATCATAACATTCTACAAAATGATATATTTTCACTTTTCAAATGGTCTACAACATGGCATTTGGATTTTAATGTTTCGAAATGTAAAGTATTACATATAGGAAAAAATAATCCATGTCATAATTATTTTACCGATACTTTTATGTCAAATCTACTTTCCGTTGTGCCTTATGAAAAGGATGTGGGAGTTACTTTTGATTCACATTTGAATTTTGATTTACATATTGATAATTGTGTAAGCCGTGCAAACAGAATGATGGGAATAATATATAGAACCTTTATAAGTCTTGATAAAACCACATTTTTATATTTGTATAAATCGCTCGTTCGACCAATTCTAGAATACGGAAATTGCATCTGGAGCCCATTATATAAAAGACAATCTATTAGTATTGAAAGTGTACAGAGGAGAGCTACCAAAAAAATTTATACAATACAGTATTTATCTTATAAGGAAAGGTTAGAATTTCTTGACTTACCCAGTTTGAAATATAGAAGAATTCGTGGGGATTTAATTCAGGTTTATAGATTGGTACATGGTCTGGATAGGATAGACTTTTCTGATTTTTTTTCATATTCTAATATTACTTTTACTAGAGGGGACAAGTTTAAGATTTTTGTCTCTAGATGCAAAACAAACATAAGACAAAACTGGTTCGGTATTCGTATTGTTCAGAAATGGAACAGTTTGAAATTTGAAACAAAGAATGCAAAATCTATGGATTATTTCAAGGTGTTAGTAGACAGGGAATTATATGATGGGAGATTTATATATGACGAATAATACTTGTTTGCTCTGCTGTTGACATGGCTTTCAATCTGTGTATGTATATATTATGCATTATTATATTATTATGGTTATCTTCTATACGCGTGTGTATGTGTGTGTGTGTGTGTGTGTGTGTGTGTGTGTGGTTGTGTGTGCGCTTTGCATGTCACGGTTAAAGATATATGTTTGTACACCACATGAGTACATTTAAGTTGAAATACTATCTTTACCACGTGTATCGTTATTGTAATATTTAATCAATAGATTTATGGCATTACTAATTAATATTAAGGGCATTCAAAGGATCTTATCCTATTTTGCCCTATACCACATGTTATGTTATGTTATGTTATATTACTGATGTTTGTGATTTGGAAAATGAAGTACATAATTGAAAATGTATTATCACTTAGTGTAATTAAAAGTATTGATTTGGGTCATCTTTATCCTCGTTTACTATGAGAGATTTCAACATAATCAATCCAATCACTTTCTATTCTATTTAACAAATTTCTATCAGTCGGTAAAATTCTAGACTGAAAATTAGCCATTGTAACTGTCATCTATCAAAAGGCAATAGAAACTAACCTAGAAATTATAGACCTATTAGTTAAACGTGTTTTAAAGTAGAGAAGCATAGAGCCAAAGCATTCTCTCTAACAATTTCTTTTCATGTTGATGTTAACTAGTATTGGTAAAGTACAGTCGGGTGAGTGGTTCTATTCATTTCGATGTAAACAAACATTGAAACAGTCTCATGTGTGATTGTTTTCATTTTGATGGAAACACGCATTAGAACAAACAGTCTGGTGAGTGATTGATTTAATAGAGAGGTTAGATAAGATGTACTTGAGTAGAATAAAACATTTCAAAGATTTACAGTTCTGTTTTCAACCATCGAAAGTTACAACATTGTACATCAAAACTGCACGAGAATACAAATAATACTTTAAAAGATTTAAGACGATGACACGAGGTAGTTTTTGATAGATTGACAACAATGATGATGATGATGATGATGATGATGTTGATGATGATGATGATGATGATGATGATGATGATGATGATGATGATGATGATGATGACGATGATAATTCTAATAATGACACTAATAACAATGTTGTTGTTGATGGTGATAATGATGATGATGATGATGATGATGATGATGATGATGATGATGACGATGATAATTCTAATAATGACACTAATAACAATGTTGTTGTTGATGGTGATAATGATGATGATGATGATGATGATGATGATGATGATGATGATGATGATGATGATGATGATGATGACTTTTATATCTATAGGTGCATTGTCTTCCTCTCATACTAAAAGTAAATCTAAACAATGTCCCGCTTTATGACTTGGTTTGTCAATTAGTTGTATCAGGTTGTATGTTTCCAATAACGTTTTCATCTTCCTGGCATCAGAGCAAGATGAGTCATCCATATGGAAATTGGAGTCGCCCGTAATGATGAAAGGTGTATTCGTTGCAGATCTTAAATGGGGTAAAATTTGTCCAATTCATCAATAAATGTTGATGTTGTGAATTTATTTGTCATGCTGGGGGGGGGGGGGGTACACACATACTATAGTCAGATGATGCGAGGACGAATGAATGCGAAGAGGAGCCTCGTCGAAAGTAACAAAACTTGACTCTTCGGAAATTAAAAAAAAAAACAACACAAGAACGTGTAATGAACTGTTTGTTGTCACAGATGAACTACTACATAATTCAAAATCGTCAATAATGCCATCAGGAATTGACAAAGACATAATGTGTGAGTTGTTCCTCGTCGAAAGTAACAAAACTTGACTCTTCGGAAATTAAAAAAAACAACAACACATCAGAACGTGTAATGAACTGTTTGTTGTCACAGATGAACTACTACATAATTCAAAATCGTCAATAATGCCATCAGGAATTGACAAAGACATAATGTGTGAGTTGTTTGCTTCTTTCTTTGGAAACAAAATAGCTAACGCAAGAGAAGCTTTAGATAAATTGTCACCACCGTATGGTTTTGAAGATGAACGACTCGTGGGCACTGAACTCAATCAATTTTCTCTTTTGCCAGCCGATGAAATTCAAACTATCAACCGAATCGGTCCATCAAAATCATCTGAATTCAATCACACCCCCAAAGAGCTATTAAAAGAATGCCTGGATGACTTACTACCCTATATAACTGATATAATTAACCATTCGCTCATCATACGTACGTTACGGTAAGAGAATATTCAAAGAGGCAATCGTTAAACCTTTATTAAAAAGACTGAACTCAATATCAACGAGTTAAAAAATGATCGTCCTGTCTCGAACATGCTCTTTCTCTCCAAAATTCTAGAAAAGGTGATCTTGAAACAATTGTTAGATCACATTGTAGCAAATAATATGAGAGATTCGTACCAATCGGCACATAAAGCACGACACAGTACCGAAACGACACTCTTAAGGGTAACGGATGATTTGCTACTTGAAATGGACAACAGGATGATTGTCGTTCTCGTCCTTCTTGATTTGTCTGCTGCATTCGACACGATCGACCATAAAATCCTTGTCGATCGATTTCAAATCGGGTTTGGTCAGTGTCAGGCTATAAGTTAACGATAGCAACGGATCTAGTGCCAGGCTATAAGTTAACGATGGCTTCGCTCAGAAAGTGTAGACGCTGATGATACGCAGTTGTATTACGTACGTCTCCAATACGAGAAATTTACAAGGAGTGTCAGACATTAGTAAGAAGTGTATCCAAAGTGTTAAGCAATGGATGAATGAGAACAGACTGAAACTGAATGATGATAAGACGATGGTGCTGTATGAGGGGAACATGAAGTGGAAAAGTGAATCAGATTTGAAGCTGGGGGGTGCATCCATCCAAATTGTTGACAAAGTGAAAAACCTTGGCACGTTCTTAGAATCTGGAGTGTCGATGGAGCATCAGGTTAATAATTTGGTTAGATCTCTCTTTTTCCAACTAAAAAAGATTGCTTCCATTAGACGGTTGATATCTGAGGATGTAACCAAACACCTGGTTGTGTCCCTCATGCTATCGAAACTGGATTATTATAATGCTCTGTCGTTTGGCGATTTGCAATATAATCTGAGACGTATTCAGAGTATCCAGAACATCGCTGCAAGACTAATATTTATGAAGCGTATTTGTGATTCTGCTAGACCTCTGCTTCATGACCTGCATTGGCTGCCTGCCTATTGAGAAAAGGATCAAATTCAACGCTTGTGTTTTAGTGTATCGTTGTCTTGAAAACGCTGCCCTCCCTACATTTCGGAACTCATTGAAAGATATTCAAAACCCCGTCCATTACGTTCGACCAGTGATTTCACCAAACGAGTTGTCCCCCGAATACGCAAAAACGCCGGAATGAGATCTTTTCTCATTTTTGGACCTAATGTTTGGAACATCTTATCACAGAGCATTCGGGAAAAAAATCTTTGTCTATTTTTAAACGTTCGCTTAAAATTTGCCTGTTTCGATTTTAGTAGATGATATGAGAAGAGAGATATGCGTTTAGTTTGTATTGTGTTGAGTCTGTTTGTGTGTGTGTGTGTGTGTGTGTGTGTGTGTGAAGTGTGTGCTTGTGTATGTGTGTGTGAGTCACTGAGTATTTTTCAGCAAAGTAATTTGTAATTCAAGCGATTAGAGTCTGGTGTCTCAGAGTTATAGTGCTATAAAATATACGTTTTCAGCATTATTATTATTTTTAAAAACTGATATTGAACGGTAACAAATAGTGCGCTTTTATTTATTTATCTTTTTATTAAAGTCAGATTTGTTATTGATGGCGCGTGTTTTTCTGGTCTTCCTCAGCTGTCCCCCCATCAACAGTTGTAAAAATTTGTGTCAACCTTTGAATCAATTTGTCTTAATTGAGTATAGATTTTGGATCGTGTTGATGCCATATCAAAAACGTTTTTTTATTTAACCTATAACTACTTTAAAACCGCTGTCATAAAATTCGAGATTTTACACTGTAAAAAATGTTTAAAAAAATGTTACGCACCACAAAGTATGAGATGAATTCATACATTTTCCAAAAATTCTTAAGTTGACACGTATTTCCGACTAGTGATTATGAGTTAACTTCATACTTGTTTCCGAATAAAAACAATTCGCTTTAACTGCTCTAAACTTACAACTTATGCAGTTTGCCTTAAATTTTGAATTTATGATTTATTGCTTATTATCTACATCCTGTCACAATTACCGATGTGAAATCTCTAGTTTTAAATCATTTGAAATACTGATTATAATATACTCAATATTGTTATATTAACAATGAATGCTGTTTATATAACTTTGAAAAATTGGTTATTTGTGGTAACACTGTACTATAAATTGATGAATTTTTACTTTTGACCAGTTTACATTAAATTTATGTAATCCTCTTTGGCATATACAAAAGCTATTTCTCTAAATTTCGCAATCAAAATAATGTTGAAAGCGCGTAATTTTCGCTTTCATTTCTATTCATCAGTAACGTGTATTGCTAGTTATAAAATGTAGATGTCTGATAATTAAGAATTGCCATTTGTTCCTTCATAATCAGATCCTGAATGTATATCGTTTAAGGTTCAATATACCGAACTTTCCATTTTCACGAATTCCTTCAAAATGGATAATCGGAAGGGTGAATTATCTAATAGTTACGATCCTTATCTGTTATCGATTTCAATATTGCTGTTATAAGCGAAATCCTTTCCTATTGTTTTATAATTAATGAAAAAATATTTTTTGATTAAGACAATTTGATTCAGAGGTTCATACAAACATTTACAGCTGTGTACAGATGGATAGCTGAGAAAAGGAAGAAAAACACGCGCCACTTATTAAAATTCTGACTATAGTGTGCTTGCCTTTTCTTTTCTTTTCTTTTTTGTTTGTTTTGGTTTGTTTTTCTTTTTGTTTTGTTTTTGATAAGGGGTGCATTAATTATTTGATTTTTTTCTTTTATTTCTTAATTTTGTTTTGTCACCACTCACTTTCCAAAAGAATGGTGTGAAAAAAGTCAAGAAACTTTTGTATAGATGCTCAGGCCATTTGAGTTGACATTGTCAATGCCGATTGTGGTTCGCTCAATTTATCTTTCGACACTGAAAAACCTTTTTGAATGTCATCTGATACTTTGAGCTGTTTCTATAATAGATGACAATGTTGATGCTAGAATTGAAGGTGCTCAATAGAAG
>NC_088361.1:121672211-121724711 GCF_034508935.2 Berghia stephanieae
CACATATGATTATTAAATATTTGAATAAATAAATAAATAAATAAATAATCAATTAGATCAACGCATTTAGAGCCATTATTCCTTTGATCAAATAAATACAGGATTAAATGTTAAAAGTGTAAAATATACATCATCTATAATCTTCATTCTACCTTCCATTTGTTCTCTCTATCTTTTCCTGTAATAGCCTAATTAAACTTTTGTATAGAATTATTATCGTATTGGGTGTTACTATTATATTGACTCACTTGTCATTATTACAATTAGTTATAAGGGACCTAAGGATTATTCTTAATCACCCCTTAATTAAACCTGAGCCGTTTGTAGGTAGAGTGGTAGCTGATAACGATAGCCATAGCGCGCATTCTAGGTTCGAACCCAGACCATTGAGCTTATCATTTGGATACGAACCCACTTCAAGCACAAAAACCCACCACTCTACGGATTAAAATTACAACTTCCCCCACTTTTCAGGTATCACAGATTAATTTTTTTCATTTATCTTATTGATATTAATTTTCAAATAAGGATTTGATATCCGCATTATAAGCAAAACACACAATTAAATTATATGTAGACTAGAATTGGCAAAATCCAGTCCTGCAATATGAAGTCCTATTATTTTAACAATACCAGTCAATTGAAATACGATATTTTCTAACGTAAACCCACTGGTACTTGGTTCGTGTTCCATCCATCGAGCTGTGTAGCGCCTCAAGTGGCCTCACCCAAGCTAAAGTGATGCGATTTTTACCAGACACCCAGAGTGATATTATTCTAAAATGATTAACTCGACGGGATAAACATTTTATCAAAAATGAAAGACATATGCAAACTTGGTGGAAATGTTCCTTACTGAATTTTAAAACATTAAAAAAAATATTGTGGGGATTTTTCAGAATATTATGTCGGAGTGCCTTGCTTATGCGTATCGAGTCAACCGTACTGTTATTTTTTTTAAACATAACATTCTTCTTCTTCTTCTAGGTTCCATGCCTGGTCCAGGCTTCGGATACTGCATGAATTATCTCTCTCCATTCCTCCCTGTCTCTTGCTTTTTCAAACAGCTCTTGGATTGTTAGGTTGGTGAAGCCCTTCAGTTGGTCTATGAGTGTTTTTCTTTGTCTCCCCCGGGCGCGTTTACCAGGTATTTTTCCACAACTTGCCAGGTATTCATTCTTATCTTTCCTTACTATGTGTCCGAAAAAGGATAGTTGTCGATCCACTATTAAGGGCATTAGTTTCCTTTGTTGGTATGTTTGTTTTAGCACTTCTTCGTTCGTTTTGTGTGCGGTATACGATATTCTCTGCATCCTTCTCAAGCACCACATTTCAAAAGCTTCAATGTTCTTTTGTGTTTCTGCATTTGTAGTCCAGCTTTCGCATCCGTAGAACAAGATTGGCCACACGTAGCACTTCAAGACTCGGAATCTAATCCCGAACGACATCTGTTTGTTTTTCAAAATGTTTCCCAGGTCCATGAAGGCCTGTTTGGCTTGAGTTATTCTTGCTCGTATGTCTCGGTTACATCTTCCATCTGTTGTCACTATTGAACCTAGGTATTTAAAACTTTCTACGTTGGTAAGCTGCTCGCCGTGACTCGTTATATTGCAGGTGTTGTTGTTTTTGGGGGTTTTCTGTATTACCATGCATTCTGTTTTGGTGATATTCACTTCCATTCCCTTGGCTTCACTATCTACTACCACTTTGTCAACAATCTTTTGAAGTTGGATTTCTGATGTTGCAATGAGTACCGTATCGTCTGCGTATCTTATATTATTTATGTTGTGACCTCCTACTTTTATTCCCTCCATATTATTTATGCCCCTCATGATTGTTTCTTGGTATAGATTAAACAGATCTGGTGAGGCAACACACCCTTGACGGACTCCTTTCTTAATAGGAGTGGAATTTCCTGTAGAGTTTCCGATTTTGATAGATGCCTGCTGGGTGTAGTATAATGTTTGCATGAGTCTGAGGTCTTTCTCATCAGCGCCAATGGAGTGCAGTTGTTTTAGTATTTCTTCGTGGCGTACTCTATCAAAAGCTTTTTTGTAGTCGACAAAACAGAGGTATAGTGGGGTCTGAACCTGTATAGCTCTTTCACTTAAAACACGGAGGAGGTATATTGCGTTCCTTGTCCCTCTGTCAGGTTGGAATCCATATTGTTCTTCTGCGATTTCGGGGTTAATCTTATTCCTTAGCCTGTTGATAATTATACGCAACAGTATTTTGTTGATGTGACTTATTAAACTTATAGTTCTAAAATTTTCGCATCTGACTGCACCTGCTTTCTTTGGTATTGCTATGAAAATAGAGTTACAGAGATCTTCTGGAATTTTCCCAGTATTGTATATATTGTTGAATAATATGTGAAGTTCATCAATTGCTAGATCTCCTAGGCTTTTTAATACCTCTACAGATATTTCATCAGGGCCTGTTGCTTTACCATCCTTCATTCGTTCCATGGCATGTTCAATTTCACTTTTGGTGATGTTTGGTCCGCTTAATGGTTCTTTGAATTTCAGTGGTGGTTCATTTCTATTTGGATCATTGTACAGTTCGCCTATGTATTCTACCCATCGGCTTTCTATATGTTGTTCTTCAAATAGCAGTTCCCCTTGTTTGTTTTGGATACAACTTCCTGCTGCTTTGCTTTTCCTTTTCCCTGATAGTTCTTTTATTCTTTGATGAGCTTGTTGGGGGTTGGGTTTGTATTCTCTTTCGATTTCGCAGCATTTCCAGTCTAGATAGTTCTCGTGTGCCTCGATGCATTTGGATTTAATGTGGTTGTTCAATGTTTGGTATTCTGCAGACCCTCTGTTGCATTTTCGTCTTTCTTCAAATAGGTTTAGAATTTCATTTGTCATCCATTCCTTTTTGCTGTTTGTTTGAGCTATTGGTAAATGCTTTTCTGTAGTTGCTTTGACACACTTTTGGAATATATCAAATTGTTTTTCACATTTTTCGTTATCAGGTTCACTTTGGCTTTGTATCATGAGTGCATTTTCAAATTCTTCTCTCATTTTTGTTTGTATGCCATTGTCTTTGCATAACCTGTAATCCCTCTTTATTCTACCAGCTGTTCTCTGAATAGCTTTAAACTTTATCCTTACTGTACAAACAACTGGGACATGGTCACTGTCTACATCGGCGCCTGGGTAGGTTTTGCAATTTAATATGCCATTTCTGAATCTTGATGATACTGCTATAAAGTCTATCTGGTTCCTTGCTCTGTCCCCTGGTGATTGCCATGTCCAGGTTCTTCTTGGGTGTTGTTGAAACCAGGTGTTTGAAATCATTAATTTATTTGTTCTACACCAATCTGCCCAGATGTTTCCTCGTTCATTTCTGTCTCCGAGTCCATGTGGTCCGATTATGTCACCATCTCTGCCTCTGCCAATCTTAGCATTTAGGTCCCCCATTACCATAAGGACTTCTTGTGATTTACACATTCGTTTTGCTTTGTCTAGTGAATGGTAAAACTCTGTCATATCTGCATCTGTCGCCTCTTCTGTTGGTGCATAAACTTGAATAATATTGGTGTCAACTACAGGTCCTCTTAGCTTAACCAGCAAAACTCTGTCTGAGATTGCTACGTGCCCTTTGTAAAATTTGGTTGATTTTTGGTCTAAGATCATCCCTACTCCTTTTTGGAAAGAGGTTCCACCACTCCATATGATCTTATATGTCATGTTGTTTTCTTGTTTTGACATGGTTCCCTGCTCTTTCCATCTCATCTCTGCCAGGCCAAGAATATTTATTTGGAGCCGTTTCATTTCTTTTAGAATGTTGTTTAGTTTTCCTTTTTGGGCACAGGTCCTGACATTCCATGTCCCAATTTTGGTTTTGTCACATTTGTTAAATTTATTTCGCCTAGTAACTGGCTGACGGTTCGGTGTGACCTGACGAACATCACGCTCCCAACCGAGCGAGGCAGCAGTCTTCCGTGAAAACATGCTCCCTTTACGCTGTCACCGTTTAACTTTTTGGACTTATTCATGCAGTTAACATTAGCTTTAGATTATTTTTATGTGATGTTTTTAAAATGACTTTTCGTTTGTTTTAAATTTGTTGGTTTGATACGAACACGAACAGAACATTGTACCAAGGTGGCTTTTTTCTCTATAGATAGTATACACTTGGCTAAGAAGCTCACAACATCGCCATCCGGAAGTATAACGGACCAACACTCAAAACTATGTTTAACCTTAAACGTTTATAGTCTGGTTAATACAGTTTAGTGAGAATTACTCACATACGCGGATGGCAAAAAAAACCAATAACAAAGACCCGAGTGACGTCCACTTCATTCTATCTATATATTTATGATCATAAATATAAATATGATCTTGTTATAACTTTTATACATTCTGATCACAAGACATATGAAAGGGTCTAGCCAGCTTGAAGAATAAAAAGTAATGATTTTCTTTGTTTAGAACCAAGATGGCCGCCGTTGCCGGGCGGCGTGACATCAGACTATTGAATCCTATTGTGTGGAACTTATCCTTCACTAATTTATGAATATATTATTTTAACAATTATGTATTTCAGTATCCATACAGCAGTGTGGGGGCGAAGTGGTCGAGTGGTTAAGGCATTGCACTGTAATCCGGATGACCCGGGTTCGAGCCCCGCTTCAGGCACTTTCGTTTTTTTTTCCTTGAGCAAGACTATTAACCCCCAATTTGCTCACTTGGACAACCTATGTGATTCCTGTTGACATCAGACATCTTGTTTGATGAGTTAGCTATATTCCTTCGTGGAACGCCTTGGCGACGATATCTTATGATATCGTGGCGCAAATTGTTTTTTAATACAGCAGTGTACCTTACTCGTATCAGGTCAACCAAATTTTTAACCCCATGTCAACTTTAGATTATTTTGAATGCAGTTTTTTAATAGAGCGATATATTCTGCAGCCGCTTTTTTTTTTAATCCAACGGATTCAAAACATTATTCAACGATTATGAAAGGGTTTTCCAAGTTTAAAAATTGAATAATGGTCAATCATGGAGTAGCCTTCGTCAGATTTAAATTAGACCCATCGACTCAGTCATTGCAGCGTTGATAGATTCAAATCAATGTTTATATATGCCCAGTGCTTTACGGCCCATTCCCAAAGAATTAAGATTAATTAGGCATTGATTCTATGCGTTTAGCTAAAGAAACTTGCAATATCCTCCAGCGGATATAACCTACCAACACACAAAACTATGTGTAGCCCTAAACGTTAAGAGTCTGATTGATAGAATTTAGTGAAAACTACTTATTAAAATGGCTGATGACGTCAATTTTGTTCCATATGAATCTTACTCACATTCATATTCAAGTAAAGATCTAATATCCGCGTTATGAACAACCCATAAAATTAATCGAAGTGCTATTCGCAGGAGTAGAAGCGCTCTCCCGTCTCTGAAAATTAGTCTCTGTCCCCTCACTGAACGCAACACTGTGTTTTCTGTTCAAATTGTCGTGTTGTCGAATGGCTTGAAGTTGAATTAGAGTGTTAGTTTGAGAAGGAAAGAAAAGGAGGGATGGTTGAAACATTTTGTGTGACTGAGAATTGAGGTTTTGAACGTTTCAACTTTTCCTTCAAGTCTGAAACTTGACAAGATCGTGTTTTGGTTTGATTTTGTTACCCCAAACCAATCCATGAAAATTTCCCAGTCCCCACCTCTCTGACTTGATCATTCGTTCACATCTTGAAATCTATCAGTTTATCTGTCAGATTACTTTAATGAGAATAGTTCCGTCCCCGTTTACTGTATTATTTACAGTTAGTTAAATATATCTTATAAAGTTCCAGTAATATCTCTCTCTCTCTCTCTCTCTCTCTCTCTCTCTCTCTCTCTCTCTCTCTCTCTCTCTCTCTCTCTCTCTCTCGCCGTTGCTCATGATTCATATCGCAGTGCTCCTTAAAATAATAGAAGTTACCATCAATAAACTACCTCTACTACTACAGCCACCACCACATCACCATTACTACTACGACTACAGCAACCTCCACATCGTTATCAAAAGTATAGCAACCACCACCACCTTTCCATCATCATACTCCTTGTCATCATCGCTACCACCGCCACCACTACAACGTCAACCATCACCATCATTACTACCACTACCAAAGCTAGCACATCGTTATCAAAACTACAGCAACCGCCACCGCCATTACAACATCACCATCATTATCCTTATAGTCATCACACCACAACTACATTATCACCACCATTACAATCAAAACCACCACATCAACAACACCATCAATACACAAAAACAGACAGAAATATTGCATGTTTTGGTAGTTGATATGATGGTGATGATAATGATGATGATGATGATGATGATGATGATGATGATGATGATGTATATGCTACTGCTGCTGCTGCTACTGCGACGACGACGACGACGGCGACTGCTGCTACTGCTGCTGCCACTGTTACTGCTGCCATTGAAAGTGCTACTGTTGCTTCTGCTGCTGGTGCTGCCACTGGTGGTTGTACTAATACCGGCATTCTTTGTGTTTTGTATTTATTTCCAATTCCATTGTATTTATTTTCCAACAATAGTCTAGAGTCTACACCTTATTTTATTTCACTTTCTATACTGCATTACACAGTTCCTCCCCGCCTCTCCTTTTTTGAATTAATTAATTAAATGCGCACCTTTTATAAATTTCTATTGTTCTATTTTAATTCGTGCTTCCTCACAAAGGAGCATACTATTTCCTGCCCATCATGTTTTTGTTTATTTAACAACGCCACTAGATACCACATTATCTCATCGTCTGTAGTGTTTCGTTCATCCTGTTTTGTTGATAAAGGGGAAACCCGAAACGTCTATTTTATCTGTTTTCTTATATTAAATTGAAGCTTACATTCAATTTAACATTGTTATTTATTTCTTCGACCTTCATGCAGCACGGGAGGTCTTCCGAAAGCTCCTACATCCCCAGTATTAATGTTCTTGTAGGGAGTTTGGGAGAGGGGAAACTTTTTTATAATATTTTAGTAGGGGGTTTGGGAAGGGGGGGGGGGGGACTTTTAAAAATAATTTAGAAAGTTTCCCCCCTCCCAAAACCCATACAAGAACATTAATACTGGGGATGTAGGAGCTTTCGGAAGGCCTCCCAGCAGCACCATTTACATCTCACCGATTGGTAAAATAGATTTATTAAAGTCACCAACAACCTATTACCATTTAGAGACGGCTGATCACGAATATTACAAAAGATTGATGGTTATAACTACCAATGGCGTTTAAAGCCTCCAGTGATGAATGAAGATAATAAAACTGTTTCAGTGTGGCCTTCAAATTAATGGAATTGGGAAAATAAAGGAGCAATACGAAACTTTCAGCACTGATTTATACATTATTATAACCAATTAATTATTATTTTGTCTTTCCAGGATTGTTGTTAAAAAAAAGATTGATTAGTAATAGAATAAAGTCAGTTACGAAAACAAAATACATTAATTTTTCTAATATAACTCGCTCGTGTCGAGTTGACACCACTTTTACTTTGTTATCGTCGGTATATAATATATAATATCTAACATCAATTGACATTAGTGACAATATTTTAAGACAAAAGGGTAGGTACTCATATTTCAGGTTTGATTTCTGCCAATTCTGTAAAAGTTCATAAATCATATTGGAATATATTAATTTTGGCCACCTCTATTCGCAGTAGTACTGCGAGTAGTAGATAGCGTTCGTATTCGATATTCGTAGTAGTAACTGTAAATAGTAGATATCATTCATTTCAGTTATTTGCAATAGTACTGCAAATGCGGGTTCGTTCTGTATTTGCAGTAGTAGCCTACGAGCATTGAGCTTTATTGTATACAGGATTGGGCGCAAAATAAATTACATTATTATTATTATTATTATTATTATTATTATTATTATTATTATTATTATTATTATTATTATTATTATTATTATTATTATTATTATTTATTTATTTATTATTTATTTATTTATTTATTTATTTATTTATTTATTATTATTATTATTTTATTTTATCATTATTTCAACAAAAAAATTATCATTATATTTAAAATTAATTATTATTATTATTATTATTATTATTATTATTATTATTATTATTATTATTATTATTATTATTAATTATTATTATTATTAATTATTATTATTATTATTATTATTATTATTATTATTATTATTATTATTATTATTATTATTATTATTATTATCATTATCTATTATCATTATTATCATTATTATTATATTATTATTATTATTAGTAGTAGTAGTAGTAGTAGTAGTAGTAGTAGTAGTAGTAGTAGTAGTAGTAGTAGTAGTAGTAGTAGTAGTAGTAGTAGTTCTGACGATTATTATTATTATTATAAACGTGGAAAACAAATAAAATATAATGAAAAATAACTTGTATCGTCTGACGATACAAGTTATTTTTCATTATATTTTATTTGTTTTCCACGTTTATTTGTGTATTGTTGTGCTGACGAAGGGTTTGTACACGAAACATCCATTGTCTGTTTTGTTCCCATACGAAGCCTCTCCATTTCCACTCTTTCGTTAGTATTTTACGATCACCGGCTTCAGGCAGCCCCTACCGTTTTCTACTTGGCCCTTTGTAAAGCGTTTGGGGAAGTTTCGTGGATTTAGCGCTATATAAAAAATCTCACGGTTTTTTTCTTATCATGTTACCATAAAATATTTTTATTAAATAAAAAAATGAGCTTTATATAGTGCAATATCCACTAAATGTGCGCAAAGCGCTTTACAAGGGGTCCCTGGTCAACAGCAACATGTAGGACGGGACATGACGCCTGTTAGGCGATATTACAATTTTTTGGACAAAGACAAAGAGAATGTGAGTAAAGAGCATTTTCCAAGGACTCAACTATTACTCTTATGGGTTCCATTTTTATGGCTTGCCGAGTCAAATTTGTTTTTGACTTCCAGATCGAGTGACCAATCCATCGCCAATGCTTCTCTTGTTCTCAACATTAACTTTCTGAGTTCTTCAATCCCGATTTTGCCTGCGCAGTGGACTTTAAGTATTTTCTTATGCACTCAGTTCCAATAGCTCAGTTGGTAGAGCATTCGATTCACAAGCAGAGGGACCGAGAACGAGTCCGGCTGAAGTTGAGATTTTTTTTCCTGGCCCCTCTGATCCACCCAACAGTGATAGGATAGCTGGGTCTGTTAGATCTGTTGGAAAGTTCATTGCGATAGACAAGCGTCTTATCTAGTGGATAGCGAGTAATTTCTATTATCCATTTAACGCTATGGAGATGAATCCCGATTTGGATGGCCTCGTGGCTTTGAAGGACTACGTAACAATTGTTATTTCAAGTATCTGAATTTTTTTGGTACTTTATTTTGTAAGTCGCCAGAGTTTAGACCCATACAATAGGTCAATTTGATTTTTGCGTTTGTTTGTTTTTATTACATTTCTCGTTGAAAATGCGCATTTATCCCCACCACGTCAAACTGAAATCAAATCTTGATGGACCAGATTTGAAAAGTGTATTTTAACTTCAAATGACTTTAAATGTTGGTGTTTACGTTCGGTATACATATTAGAGTTATAAGGCCAATGATGCCAAATTTATTCCGGTTTCTATAAAGTGAACTGGACAATAGAAATTGCTTGCTACCCTTTGGATAGGACTTTCCGACAGATTTAACAGACTTGCTACAAAAATACTGCTACAGGTGGCTGCAACAGGCATCGATCTCGGTACCTTTGAATGTGTGAAGTGAGTGCACTACCAACTGAGTCATCGGAACCGCCGTTTTGCTTTATATAAACGCAAATCATTATTCAGACCAGTCCGGTGATGAAAATGTAAATGGTGATAAATGTGTTGTCTCTTCACTCATCTCATATACTATAGGGTGTCTCAGTTACCATTTTGAAATAGATCCCCCTAAATGTTTCCTATTTATCATTACCTATCGCCCCTGTGACCCCTTTTTGATTTATTTCATGTAATTACTAAATATCATAAATTTTCCAAAAGTAGTCAGACCGTGGCCTTCGTAAAGTTATGGCCTGATACTGACCAAAAAATGACGTCAAAATGCCAGTCTTTGGCCACAAAAGAAAACAAATCGTGAGTTGTATTCAATAGTTCAACCAACGAAATAGCTCGTTTCCTTGAACACTACTAACAACTCACTAGGTGGCGCAAAAACCAAATAATGACGTCAAACTGCCAGTCTTTTTGGGTTTCAGTGTCAGGCTATAATATAACGATGGCTATGGTGAGACACGCCCTTTTAACTAGTTTAAATGCCGTAATCTGGAAAAGCACGTATTGAAAAATATCGCCGGAAAACTTGTCTTTCAAATATCGAAGGATTTAAATGACTTCCATTTTGGTAAAATCTCTCAAACTCTTTTCTAATGATGATGATAAAGATAATAATAATAGTAATATAATAATAATAATAATAATAATAATAATAATAATAATAATAATAATAATAATAATAATAATAATAATAATAATAATAATAATAATAATGATAATAATAATAATAATAATAATAATAATAATAATAATAATAATGATAATAATCATCATCATCATCATCACATCATCATCATCATCATCATCATCATCATCATCATCATCATCATCATCATCATCATCCTCATCATCATCATCATCATCATCATCATCGTCGTCGTCGTCGTCGTCGTCGTCATCACCATAATATCTACCACCAAATCTTGCAATATAAATAACAATGTTATGGTTTAAATACTCTCAAACTACATCACTCTTCCCTCCTGTCTACGTAAGTACGAGGCTTGTATAAACTCCTTGTTTTTAGATTTGTTACAAATTTTTGGTACTTTATTTGGTAAGTCGTCAGAGTTTAGACACATACAAAAGGTCACTTTGAGTTTTGGGTTTGTTTGTTTTTTTTTGTTTTTTTGTTTTTTTTGTTTTTTTTTACATTCCTCGTTGAAAATGCGCATTTGTGTCCCACCACGTCAAACTGAAATCAAATCTTGATGGACCAGATTTGAAAAGTGTATTTTAACTTCAAATGACGTTAAATATTGGTGTTTACAGTCGCTATATACTTCAGAGTCATTAGGCCAATGATGCCAAATTTATTCCGGTTTCTATAAAGTGCAATGGACAATAGAAATTGCTTGCTACCTTTTGGATAGGACTTTCCTACAGATTTAACAGACCCGGCTACCCAAATACCAAGGTGGCTTGGGGAGGGGGGGGGGGGGCGGGGTCATGACAACACCCTTACCGCCGTTTATTGACAATACGCCCTTATACATTTTAAAAGGGAAACGCCCACTCCCCATATCCACCAAATAGAATAGCCTTCAACTTGTGAACCATTATTAAACCTGAGACTTCAAAACAAGAGTCGGGTTTACGAATATTTGACGAATATTTGCGGATCATTTCTAATGGAGCAATAGAGGATCAATAGTTTTCTGGCTAAATAATGGTTTATTTTTTTATTTCTCCATGTATCTCAGTACAGATTCAGCGAGCTAAATGCAATATTTCTACTTTGATAGCCGCTCACGCCCGAGTGATGAATTACTTTATTAGTAGCCACAAGATTTGTAAAGGACTGTTAGAACTGTAATCACCTCATATTTTGTAAATCTCTACAGCGACTCAATGAAATTAATTTTGTGTTTTGGTTTGTTCAACTCTCTTGTTCTGTCCGTGGACGATTTAATAATTTAACACCTTTATTATAAAAAGACCAATGAATGGTTAAATCTACATACAATTAAACCTTTTTAAACCTGGCTTGCTTTTGAAACAATTGCTGGAATGTTATTGATTAAGGAAGGAATAAAACAACAAAAACCTGAATACGTACATTTCAAGGAAAGTGACATCCAGTTTATCTTTAAACTGATAACATTACCAAATACAATCGATGCTTCTTAGATTATATCTATTTAAATTCAAAAATACAAACTTTTTATGGTTTTGTGATTTCTCGATTTATTTTCATGGATTGAAGCAATTAATTATTGTTTTTTCAGTTCGATCGTAAGACTCGATCATAAAATCTGGCATACTAAAACAACTAAGCCATTTCTGACTTGATTGCGATTACGTCTCTCTCTCTCTCCTTGAACGATCAAGACAGAAACTCAATTTTATATTATACAATTTATTGACATATTTTCACATGTTTGTTATTTTAGTTTAGTTGTTTTTTTTTTTCACAATAATCCAGTTGTGGAAACACACCAGGCACTGTAAGATATATAAAAAGACGTCTCTTTTGAACTGACTATGACTTTGGTTGCATGTCTTTTGAGCATAGCAACGTCGACATCACAAACACGAGCATAAACGTAAGGTATGAATTTGTTCTGTTGTTTTGAAATGATCCACTCTGACAACCATTCATTTTCACGTTTACTTTTTAACCATTTTATCATTCCTCGAGTCATTCTTTTTTCCTTATTTACGATCCTTTGTCTCGAAACGGAAATACGTTTATTATAATAGGGGCATTTCTTAAAAACAACTTGAGTATTTATATAGAGCAATATCCACTAAACGTGCTCAAACCTCTTTACAAGGGATCCCTAGCCAACAGCAACATTTAACATGTAGGACGAGGCATGACGCCTGTTTGGCGATAGTACAATTTTTTTCTGACAGACACAACGTTGTTAACGGCCAGGTACTCAATTTACACCAAAGTACGGTGAGATATTTCGAGTAAAGAGGCTTTTCCAACGACTCAACTATGCTCCGTTCAGAGCGGGACTTAAACCATGCACCTTCCGGTCTGAAGGGTAGTTTCATAACACAAGAACACATAGCCGCACTAGCTACTAAAATGAATTTAAATTTTTAATAATGAGACTTTGGAAAAGTTTTCCTGTTCTATTGAGGACAATAAATATAATCTATTAAGCTGACATAATAATCTAAAACTTCACATTTCTTGTCATTTTTACTTTAATATCCCTCTACAATATCTGTTTCACCCCGATATAATACCGTTTCGAAGCGAAGGATAACATTTAACTCTGTTTCATGAAATGATTTCCTCACATCGTTTTCCCCATTCATACTTTGATTTCATTTAACCAGTTAACTGCCATCCTCTGAAAAGACACGTATTTAAAATTTGGCCAGATGATTCGTCTTCAAATATCAATCTATTTAACCCTCTCCTTACCAACCATAGTAAAATCGTCACATTCGTTACGATGCAAACCAACACATTTATTGTTCTGATTCTTTTGTACATCTCAAAATTTTAAGAATAGGTCTTGTGTTACAGTCATGACAACTTGACACTGTGCTGTAGAGCTCATTTCGTTGTACTCTGCTAGTCAGAAATGTATTTTTGTGTTGGGTTGGTGTTAAATTTTGGGAAAAATTCTGAAAATGGCAGGTAAGGAGAGGGTTAAATGACCCTCATCTTGGCAGAGACTCTCAAACTGGGACCTCGCGAGATCTTGAAAAGTATATTAACGTCGTCGTCTTTGTCGTCGTGATTGCAACTACCGATACATCCCAGCATCAATGTTAAAAGGCCAAATTGACTCAATTCTCTTGGATTTCTCTAAAGCTTTGACTATAAAGACAATTTTAAAAAGTAGGCCTTTTGCGCCACGACATCATAAGATATCGTCGCCTAGGCATTCCACGAAGGAATATAGCTAACTCATCAAACAAGATGTCTGATGTCAACAGGAATCACCCATGTTGTCCAAGTGAGCAAATTGGGGGTTAATAGTCTTGCTCAAGGAAAAAAACGAAAGTGCCTTAAGCGGGGCTCGAACCCGGGTCATCCGGGTCACAGTGCAATGCCTTAACCACTCGGCCACTTCGCTCTCCATAAAGACAATAAAGGACTTAAAATAAAATAAATGATATACGCAATTTTAGGACAGGCACTGGATTATAATCAGACTTTAGTAAGTGGCGCGTCTTTTTTCTTCTTTTTCTCAGCTGTCCCTCAATGCACAGTTGTAAAAATTATGTGTATGAACCTCTGAATCAATTTGCTGAATCAAAACAAATTTTTTTCCTGAATTATAAAACAAAAGGAAAGGATTTCGCTTATTACATCTATATGAAAACCGATAACTGGTAAGGATTGGAACTCATAGATGTTTTACAGTATTAAAATTAGGAATGTTCCTCTTATCCATTTGAAGGAATTTGTTAAAACGGAATGTTAGGTTGATTGAAACATATCTGATAATGTAAACACGGTGTCTGAATATGACGGAACGAATGGCAATCCTTATATTATATTAGACATCTTTATCTTAAAGAAGGAACGAAATTGACATCATTCAGCCAACTGTTATTGTTTCTGGCCAGCCTTTTCCATAAATATTTCTCACTAAATTGTATCATAGAGACCATAAACGTTAAAGGTTACACCTAGTTATTTTGTGCGTTGATACGTTATATCCGGCTGACGGATTTTTTGTGTTGTGAGTATTTTAAATAAGCGCATAACATCAATAACTATCAATGCACATTACTGATAAATACAAATAAAAATGAATATTAAATAACGCTTTTAACATATCTTTGATTGCAAAATTTTGAGAAATAGCTTGTGTTTATGCCAAAGAAGATTACATAAATTTAAATGGTCAAAAGTAGAAATTCATCAATTTATGATACAGTGTTTCCAAAATACAATTGTTCCACAACATATATAATAACAATAACAACAGCAACAATAATAACATCAACAACAACAAAATGGAGGGACGTCACACAACCTCGTGTCTAAACTTCCTGATAAGACAGTCCGCTTTGAAAACTGTTTCTGGTTTGTTTCTTTTCACTAAGGAGTATATTTGGATCTTTGATCAATGGTCAGAATATATAATGCAGCGTGATTGAAGCTATGAAATCATGTCAGCTTTTTGGTTGCCAATGTTGGCGCCTTGAAATGTTCATGAGCCATCAAATGGTAGCGAGCGTTGTCCATGACATTACAGTTGGATACTTCTTGGGAAGGCCAGTCTTTAAACACCTCTGTATTGGCCCCAGGATGATAGTCTCTAACTTCCAGATGCAGAGAAGAAAAATGGTATGGCATCCTTCTAAATATCCAGTATCTTCACCACCTACAAGAATAACAATGATCCTCTGTCCAGAACCCAGGGGCCTTTTTCTACCCGAATTATCAGGCGTCAATTCGGGACCCCCCAAGGAGATAGTCTGAGCCCGATTCTGTTCACAATATACTTAGAACACGCTCTGAAAGAAGTTCGAAAAGTCATTCCAAAACCAACGACTCATATTGAGAATGCAATCCCTAGAGAAATCGCCTATGCAGATGATGTCGATTTTATTGGATCAACACCAGCAAATATAGACATCATACAAAATACCCTCATGAAATATAACCTCCAAGTCAATGCCAATAAAACCGAATTTACAACAATATCGAGGAACAAAGAGGAATGGAAAAGAACAAAGAAAGTCGGCTCACTAATTGGAGACACCGAGGATGTACAAAGAAGAAAACAGCTATCAAACGCCGCACTCAGTAAACTCACCAATGTATGGATTAGAGGTGACAAAATAAAGAGAAAAACCAAACTGAAACTGTACCGTGCTCTTGTAAAACCGGTACTTCTGTATAACTGCGGCACTTGGGCGTTGACAAAATCCGAAGAAGAACATCTGGATGCCTTCCATTGCACACAGCTAAGAAGGGTACTGGACATCAAATACCCAAAAAAGATCTCAAATGAATCACTCTATAAGATCACAAAAGAAAGACCAATCTCCCTTGACATTTTACAACAACGATGGCAACTTTTCGGTCACATACTTCGCAGGGACAAAAACATACCAGCTAACCAAGCCATGTCGGGATACTTCCAAAAACACGGGAACCTTTTCAGAGGAAGACCGATCACAACACTCCCTGTGATCCTAAACAAAAACCTCACAACACTTGGACAAAGCATTAGTCTCATAACGGCAGGGGACCTTGAAAATCTGAGAACCCTAGCAGAGGACCGGCAATATTGGAGACACCTCACACAGGAAATACTGGAAACAGCCAAGGCGACCCGATCTTTCGGTCGAGACGCGAAAGGCATCTAAGTCAAGAAAGTCAAGTCAATTCATTTGTTTTCTGTACGTTTACGTTGACCCAGTTTCATAAATATTTGGATGATATCCATATCAAAGTTGTCTTGGATCCATTTCCTCGTTCTACACTGGTGATATCTGTCGTATTTCGTTAACCATCTTCTCATGGTTGATTGTGAAACTCCAAGTTCCTCTTTAATGACTTATCGATAGATATAAGTAAACTTCTTGTGGTAGCTTTACGGGTGTGCAACCGATATAGATTTCGCATTGTATCGTTTAGTAGCTTATGGGCTTGAAATCCTGTAAATAATCCGTGAAACCTTTAGACACACTTTTTCAAAGTTATATAAACAAGATTCAACATTGATTTAACAATTTTGAACATATAATCACTATTTTAAGTGATTTAAAGCTAGAGATTTCATGTCAGTCTTCAGTAATCGCGACATAATGTAGTAGTAAGCCTCGCAGTCCGAATGACACTTGCTGAGAATTGTGTGTTTCAGTCATAGTCGATGAGTATAGCTGTTCTCTCCATCCTTGTTGTTAATTGTTTCCATTGGTCATCGTCCTGGGTCAGAGTTTTGAGGTTGTCAAGATCTTGTTGTGACTTTAGTACAGAAGGCACTGCAATATTTCTTAGTTCTTTGGGGATTAATTCGGCGTCATCTGAATCCAGAAATGTCTGATATGTAGAGAGATCCCGGTTCAGGGTAGTTACTATTGATGTTGGTGGTCTCCCTACATATTTGTTGGCATGATGGAAATACTCTGTCATTGCAGTTTGGGTCGGGATGCTATCTTCTCGACGTAAGTTGTGACCAAATAGTCTCCATCGTTGTTCCTTTATTATTGAACTCAGGCGTTGGACCCTGATTCTTTCATAGATATCAGTATTTGTAATTGTCTCTGGCCAATATATTCCAATTACGCGACGCAAATGTTTGCGGTGATATGAATCGAAACTTTCCTAGTTCTTTTTTGTCAGGCCCAGGTTCCATAATTATATGTCAATATCGGAATAATCAGTGCCTCGTAAATCTGTATTCGTTTATTCTCACTGATTATGTTATTTCTATTGCATAAATTAACACTATAATAGCCATCGCCGCAATCAGCTCAATCACAATTTTTACATTCATCACAACAAATATCACAACCACCAGCCTCCCCTAATCCGCTGTTCTCAAACAAAACACAATTTTTTTTCCATTTTGTCCAGAAAACTTTTACTCCAAATCTTGATCGTAACGCGTCAAAACTATCAAAATATATCCAAACTACAGCTGTCGTTAAAGACACTTCACCAACTTGAGGATTTTCTTAAATGACATAATTTAACCAATTAAATGACATGCTTCATAAAACAATTAGCAGAAAACTCGTCCTTCAATTATCAATCGATTTAAATGACCCTCATCTTAGCAAAAAACAACTCTCAAACCTGGGGCTCAAACCTAGTTATAAGGCCAAATTTTTAAACATAACACTTTCTGGAGTACGGCAGTTAACTGGTTAAGATAAAGGTTCTCTGGCCAAAAAATAAAAGAAGAATGTGTATTGTCAGGATATGGCAATTATTATCTTAACCATTTCCATCCATCGCCATCAACCCTATGTCTACATTCCTCTACAGGTTATCAACAGAAATATTTGACTAGATCGTCTTTTCTCCAAAAAATGTCAGCTAATAACTCATCATTTCCACTCACAATGGACGATGCTGACAAGTATGTCATGAGCGAGGAGACCCGTGGCTTTTTATTTGCCTTCATTATAGTTTTATCTCTTTGTGGAGTTATCTCAAACATCCTTAATATACTAATCTACTACAACCTTCAAGGAGGAGACCCTATCAATATCAATTTTCTAGGACTGGCTGTATCCGATTTCGTCATCTGTCTGACAACACTTTCTTTCTTCATCCTAACAGCCAAATGGTTTCTTAAATACTTTTTCATAGAGTTAAAAATCAACGCGGTTGAAGTGTTTTACATGACCATCGGTACACCTCAAACATTTTTTGTACGAATCTCAATCCTTCTCACAGCTCTCATTTCCTTTGAACGTTGCCTGTGTGTAGTTGTGCCACTCAAAGTCAAAATGCTCATCACTGATTGGAGGGTTAAGCTTTCCATTGCCCTCAGCTTTCTAGTGGGTATACTTGTGGCTATACCAATATACACCTTCAATCGACTGAAGTGGGTTAATGTACCATTTCTCAACATCTAAATCCTCCGCCTTGTCAAGATTGAAGAGCTCAGGGAAGTAACACGCTGGTTCACTCCCTTTGAAGGCGCCTGCCTACACGTCACCCCGTTCCTGATTGTGACTGTGTCTACTATAATTATGATTAGGAGTCTGAAGAAACAAATGATATTTCGTAAATCGATTACACCCAGCCAGACTAACGATATTTTTCACAAAGAAAAGAAATTAGCAGTCATGGTGGCCATCATATCGACTGTTTTTTTTAGTTTGCAATATACCCAACATTGCCTTATTTCTGGTCATTACGTTTAGCGACATGCAATATGAAATCGGTGAAGACATTATAAAGATTATTGGCTACTTCGTAATATTACTTCACACCTTCAATGCCACCATTAACATTGTGGTTTATTACACTAACAGCTCGAATTATAGAAAAATGTTTAACAAGATTTTGAGGCCACGAAAGTCAGATAAATAGTTAACTCAGGTTAGTTGGTATTGCCGTTTTGTCGTCGCTCGTCTATACATTAGAACAAAATTATGAAACAAATAAAATATGATATTGCTACAACGATCTTGACCAAAAGTGATATGATGTCATTTCTGTAATAAAAAAGAAAATCTCAAACTATGAATGTTGTCCAAAGTTAGCTCAAGTCCATAATTTTAAGTTTGATTATCAGATTTGAAAATATGTATGCGTGGATAGATAGGTAATCGGTACAAATTGCACTTAAAGTCTTCAGCAAGACTCATTCAGTGTCTTTTGGACGTGCCCTTGAAAAATGTTGTATTCAGTCTTGGAACGCGATATACAGTGTGTGTTTTTAAAAAATATTATTATTGACACATTTCAGATTTGAATAACTCGAGAGCTGTGTAAGATTTCATCAAGTGTTTTTTTCTCATAATATTATGTGCAGAATTTATACAATTTTTGATTAATATACGTTTTAACACTATTAGCACTTTGGTAGCTGATTTATGAAGTCATCAGTAGAAAAGGGTAATTTTGACATAAATCGTAATTTATTTTGGCTCTGCCCGACATGATTCTCGAGAGTTTATTTCATTTAACATGTCAATCTAAGGATATCAACTTGGAACATTGCCTTCTCAGATGAAGCAACCTTTTGGTGTCCGGCATGCATGTACACAAACACAATGTTCGATTTTGGAGCACACAAAAACCAGATGAAGTTATCAAGTGTCGCCGCAACTCACCGTGTGCACTGACCAGGGAAAGAGTGGTCGGTCCTTTCTTTTTTGACGACATGACAGCGACAGCAACAAACTATCTGGCCATGTGAGAATCATACGGAGTTCCTCAATTAATGATCTTCAGCCTAACCTTTTTTTCCAACAGGATGGAGTTCCCCATGTGAGTGAATTATAAATGAACAGTTCTCAAACCGATGAATCGACGAAGATGGTCCGATTTCCTGGTCTACAAAAGAACTTGATCTAACCCCACTTGGCTTTTTTATGGGGATACTATGTGAATAGCAGAGTGATTAGGACCCCCATGATAGACATTGGTCACCTGAAGACAAAAATAAGAGAGGCCGTTTGCTCTGTCACGTTACTCATGCTGCAAAAGACTTTGATTGAACTGAAGAGACGCTTGCGGCTTGTCATTCGAAATTGTGGTGGTCACGTGGAACTTTAAATCGGACGATTGCGCAAACACACGATCACAAGTAAGATAGCGAAGAAGACTTTAATAAATTTTTATTAATATTATGTTTAAAACCAAACTGATATCATTGCAGCTGTTCTTAAGTTATTCAAACCTGAATCGCGTCAATGATTAAAAACAAACTGTGAATTACAATTTATTTTAAAATTACCCTTTTCTGACATTATAACTGAGCTACCAATTGATGTAGGTACAGTGTTAAAATGTATATCAATCAATACTTAAATAAATTCTGCACATATGGCATAAATCGTTTGGTGAAATCTTACATAACTTTGGAGTTATTCAAACCTGAAATGTGTGAATATAAAAAACACACTGTATTAGAATGATGATAATAATAATAATAATAATAATAATAATAATAATAATAATAATAATAATAATAATAATATAATAAATAATAATAATAATAATAATATAATAATAATAATAATAATAATAATAATAATACTTTTTTAAATAGCTCTTATGCCGAAGCTTTGAAGCGCTTTACACTAATAGTCGATTATGCTAGTGGAGGATTCAAAAGGAATGAAGGGCTTGAGGGTGACGACAAACACAGTTCATTTGGAAGAAAAAAAGGATGAAGCGGAAGACGATAGAGTGGAAAATAGTGAGAGAGCGGAGGAGATAGAGGAGGACTTGGAAAAGGAGTCAGAGGAAGAACGGAGGAGGAAATAGAGGAGACGGAAGAGGAAGAGGGAGAAGGTATAGCGGTGGAGGACGAGGAAAGAGAAATAAAAGGAGAAAGTGAAAAGGAAAAAAAAGTGGAGAGATGAGGGAGGTGGGAGAAAAGGACAAAAGAAAATTACATGACAGAATTAACAGAGGAGGTAAGAAAATATATGGAAGTGGTAAAAGAAGGAAATGGAAAGAAGAGGCGAGGTACTGATGAGAAAAGAGAGAAGGTGAGAATGGTGGAAAAGGAAGATCAAACGAGATCATGGAAGAGGAGAAAGAAAAAGAAGGGAGGGGTAGGGGAAAAAAAAGAGAGACAGAAAGAGAAAGAGAAGAAAAAAGAGAAAGGGGGAGTCAAGTTATGAAGGAGGCAAACAAGTTAAAACGATGGAGGATTATGTTCTGACAAGATCTTTTAGTAGAAAGACTGTAAGGTCACCAGAAGAGGAAGAAAAAAGAGGTGGCCCAAAACAGTCTTGGTAATAATGGTGGTAACAGATATTGTATTAACAGTAATAATGATAACAAATAAAACATTGTTAATTTAAGGAAAATACTTCAATTAAAATGAATCCAAACAATTTAGCACTGTTTTATCAGATGGGGATTTAGAATAGTTAAGTATCCTTTCACTAAATGTTTGTGGGTTAAGAAACAGGAAAAAAGGAATGCAATTTTTAAAAATATCAAGCAAAATATAATAGACATAGAATCTAGCAGGATTTCAGGAAACGCATTTATTGGAGGATTCAAATTTAGTTGAAAAAGAATGGGAAATAATCTTCTCTCCTGAGTCAACCAAAAGTAAAGGACAATTATTTATGATTTCAAAACAATTAAACGACAAAGTAGAATTTAATACATTGTACAAAGACTCCAGAATATTATTGATAAAATTAAATACGTACAATAACAAAGATAGAGGCATTTTAATAGCTAACATTTACGCTCCTTGTATTGCACAGGAAAAAAAAGTATTTCTTGTCTCGTTTAGGAAAGATTTTAATATCAAAATCTGAGTTAAATATAGATTTACCAATGATTTGTTTAGGGGACTTTAACATTGTGGTAAATAATGAGCTAGACATAATATCTGGCAACCCACATGATAAAGAAAGTGTTGAAAATTTTAATGATTTTATTAATAGATTAGCCTTTGCAGATACATGGAGAATAACACACACACACACATACACACACACACACACACACAAACACACACACAAAAGAGAAAAAATACATGGAGTAGAGGGTCTCCGTGGATCGGTAGATGTTTAGATTATATTTTTATAAATGACGTGCTTGTACCTTTTGTTACAAGAAGCAGAAATTAAAGGTGTTTTAAGGGGTTTTTACGGGTTTTACGGCAACACATTGAGGTCATATAAGTGCCAGTAAAAAGTAAGAAAATGAGACTCAAGTGTTGATGAAAATAAAATGAACTCATTGTCTATTGTCTAAGTTATAAATAATTACGGTTTTAACGTCGCAAGATAACTCCATGGCGCTTATTACTTGTGCACAGAGATATATTTTTTGAATTAAAAATGCGTCTCAAAACATTTATAGCAGTAGAGGAGCCTGTCCAAAGTCTGAAATCTAATTAGGGTTTTGCATTTTTAAGTCGAATTTTTGTTCACTATAAATCTTATTCTTTCACTCTCTCAAGCCCCAAATAGGTAGATGAATAAATTCCAAAGCCAGCTATCGCTTTCACTGATGCGAGTGAATAAAGTCAAATGTTTTGAATTATAAACAAATTGTGTGTTTCTATTGAATAGGATTGTAAGTCATGGCTGTGTGTAAAAACAATAGGAGAGATATAAACAGAGAGAGAAAGAGAGAGAGAGAGAGAGATAGAGAGAGAGAGAGAGAGAGAGAGAGAGAGGGGGGGGGGGGGGGGGATGAGGTATGAATATGCTGAGCATGGATGTGAGCGAGTGTAATGTTAGATTTCACACTCGCGTCTATGTGTGTGAATAGTTTTGTGTGTATGTGTGTGTCTGTGTGTGTGCGTGCGTGCATGTGAGCATGTGTGTATGCATGTGAATGAATGAAAGAGAGAATCATTTGGAGTTCGAAAGAGGTAATGTGAGAGCACACGGAGGAGAGACCGGGTCTCTAATAATACAGTGGTCCATGCTTGACGCCTCCAAATTGCCTAGTAACTGATTCGCCCTTTTTAATCAATGGAGGGGTGCACTCTTTTCATTTTTTTTTCATTTAAAAAAATTAATTAATTAATTAATTAATTAATTTTTATGTTATTTCCGACGGACTGATCTGGCTTTGGAATCTTTCCGCACTTTCACTGCAATAATCCTTTAGCAATAAATATATTAACGAGTCTTGAAATTGCAGAGTCATGTATGTAACAGTCCAATCTGAAAAACTGTGGAAATTCGTTGAATAATTTGAGATATCTAGGTTAACATGCCGTTAAGCTCGACTGTCTGTCTGAAAAATCCAAAACACAAGAAAACAAATTGAATGTTTCTTCTGAAGGACAGCTTAGCTCAACCCACCACAAGAAAGCATAGTGTAAAAGATGTAGTCTCAGTGGAAAACGATGACATGTTACCTTGGAGATCAGTTTGTTTTGATGCAAATAAACTACAATATAAAAAAGAGGCATTGTCTCATACGTTGACAGTTTACTAGGAAAGTCTGGAAGTGAATCTAAAAGCAAAATATCATTGTAAGAAAAGGGAAGATCACATAAATTACAAGCATACGGTGCTCCACTGTAATCAACATCTGTTGTCATGCTTTCCAGCATGAGCTTGGCAGGATCAACGGTATTGGTATGTGGGGCAGTCTTCACTACAATATAATAATTACATCCTACTGATCTCCGTTGGAGACCAAAATGGTTTTCAATATCATCCTGTTGAAAAAAAAAACCAAGAGCGACATATTCATGATGGAGACTGTTATCTGAGGACAAGAGAAAATGAGCCAAATCAACAAAGCACTTACAGGTCCGGAAGAAAGCCTTGGCCGTATCTGTATTAAGAGAATTTATGCGAGGATTAGAAAGCGAAGTAAGACGTATTGCGTCATCTGCCCATATGAGTTCAACATATTCAGTTGGTGTTGCTCCTCATCCCTGATGACAGCCATGGGACAACAGACGCAAACAGCTCTCCCGTCGTGAATTGATCGGGCAGATCTACCAACTCGTTTTTGGTCAAAAAATTTAAGAAAAAAAACTGACACCATCAGGAAAGAACTCTCACATGAATCGATCCAAACAACATTTGACAAGGTTTATGGTGATTGGTTAACAACTTTTTCAAAGATCACTGAAGGTGACTTACGGAAATGGATTATGCGTGGCCTTCGTAAAGTTATGGCCTGACACTGGCCAAAAAATGACGTCAAATTGCCAGTCTTTTGCCACAAAAGAAAACAAATCGTGAGTTGTATTCAATAGTTCAATCAATGAAATACCTTGTTTCCATGAGCTCTCCTAACGACAACTCACTAGGCGGTGCAAAAACCAAATAATGACGTCAAAATGCCAGTCCTTTTGGATTTCAGTGTCAGGCTATAACATAACGATGGCTACGCATTATGTCGTCTCCAACTAAAGTTGTGATGTGCACCTCGTAAATACACTGTGCTAAAAGAATGTGTTGAGGTAATTTTAACACTATTTACATGTACTATAAACGATTCGTTGCAGTCAAGCGCTGTACCAGACATTTACAATAATAGAGGGCTCCAATAGCTCAGTTGATACAGCACTAGCTTCATGTGCAAAAGGACCGGGATCGATCCCGGATGCGGTCGAGATTTTTTATGACCCCCCCCCCCCCCACCCCGTCCACCAAGCACAGTAATAGGGTTGCTGGGTCTGTGAGATCTGACGGAGAGTACCGCGATAGACTAGCGTCCTATCCAAATGGTAACAAGCAATTGCAATTGTCACGCAATAGAAACCGGAATTACCTCCTACTCCATTGGCCTACAGAATAATAATAATAATAATAATAATAATAATAATAATAATAATAATAATAATAATATAATAATAATAATAATAATATAATAATAATAATAATAATAATAATAATAATAATAATAATAATAATAATATTAAAAGGAAGAAGAAGAAGAGAAGAAGAAGAAGAAGAAGAAGAAGAAGAAGAAGAAGAAGAAGAAGAAGAAGAAGAAGAAGAAGAAGAAGAACATCATCATCATCATCATCATTATTATTATTATTATTATTATTATTATTATTATTATTATTATTATTAACGTTACCATTATCATCTTTATGATCATTACCACCATCCTTATTCTCATTATGAAGATCACAATGCCAATTGCTCACACCAAAATAATAAGGCACTGTCCTCTACAGAAAACCATCAACCCATTTGAGAAAATTAAACTTGACTCCAAAAATGGCTGCCAACAACTCATCACTACCGCCACTTACTGTCGACGATAATGACGAATACGTGATGGGCGAGGTAACTTATATTATTTTACTTTTCATAATTCTGTTCATTGCTCTATTCGGAACGGTCTCAAATATCATTAACATGATCGTCTTCTAAAAACTTCTAGGAGGAGATCCTATCAACACCAATCTATTGGGGCTAGCCGTGTCAGATTTCATCGTATGTCTGACAACAATGGCCTTTTTCATTCTTACAGTCCGTTGGTTGCTTGAAGATTTTTTCTTCACGTTCAAAATCAACGCAGTTGAAGTTTTTTACTTCTACATCGGCATACCTCATACAATTTTTGTGCGAATCTCAGTCCTTCTCACCGCCCTCATTTCCTTTGAACGTTGCCTCTGTGTAGTTGTGCCACTCAAAGTCAAAATCATCATCAGCAATCGGAAGGTTAAATTCTCCGTGGTCCTCTGTTTTCTGTTGGGCATAATTGTGGCGATACCAATCTACGCGGTGAACAGACTGGAGTGGGTTAATGTCCCAATTCTCAACACCTCAATCCTTCGTCATGTGAAAACTGGAGCGTTCTACGAAGTAAATTACTGGTTCACTCCCTTGGAAGGCGTCTGTCTACACATCATCCCGTTCCTGATTGTAACTGTGTCGACTGTCATTATGGTTAGGAGTCTGAAGGAAAAAATTGCCTTTCGAAAATCGGCTTCACGTACCCAGGCTAACGAAATTGTTTACAGAGAAAAGAAGGTTGCTGTTATGGTCGCCATCATGTCGGCTTTTTTTCTCATCTGCAATTTACCTAACATTGCTCGGATACAGCTCAATTACCGATAGCAACACAAACATCGTCGTGCTCATAATTAGTACTATCGTCATCATTCATTGGCCTCGTCATTGTTACAACCGTAGTTATCAGTGATAGCATGGTTATCGCCACCAGCGCCTTCAGCATAACATGTATTATCATTATTGTTAAATTTCAAACCACGTCCATCTTTTATGACTATTTGTCTTGTGTCCACTCTTTCTTTTTTTTTTTTTTTTTTGTTGATTTCTAGTATGATTGTTTATAGAGCTTTATATTGACTGGTTGTGTCTATGTGTTCCATTTACAATGTGATAGTTTGTTGATTTGTTTGGTATTCAAAAACGTTTTCTTTCGAAATGATTAATCATTGATTTATACGTTGATTTGATTGTATCTAGAAATGTTTTCTTTCAAAGTGAGTGATCATTGATTTATACTTTGATTTGATAGTATCTAGAAATGTTTTCTTTCGAAGTGATTGATCATTGATTTATACGTTGATTTGATTGTATTTAAAAATGTTTTCTTTCAAAGTGAGTGATCATTGATTTATACGTTGATTTGATAGTATCTAGAAATGTTTTCTTTCGAAGTGATTGATCATTGATTTATACGTTGATTTGATTGTATCTAGAAATGTTTTCTTTCAAAGTGAGTGATCATTGATCTATACGTTGATTCGATTGTATCTAAAAATGTTTTCTTTCAATGTGAGTGATCATTGATTTATACGTTGATTTGATTGTATCTAGAAATGTTTTCATTCAATGTGGGTGATCATTGATTCATTAGTTGTTTAATTTGTTTGGTATCCATAAATGTTTCCTTTAAAGTGAATGACCGTTGATTTATGTGTTGATTTGTTAGGTATCTACGAGAGTGGGCTGAAAAGTTTTGCAATTTCCGTAACAACTCCCTCTTTTTTTTAGAAATATTTCGTAAAACACTGCATCAAAGGGGTCCTTGGCCAACAACAAGACATAACATGTAGGACGAGTCATGACGCCTGTCAGGCGATATTACAATTTTATTTTGGACAGAGACAAAGCCGCTGTTAACGGCCATGTTCTCATTTTACACCTTTGTTCGTAAGAGAATGTAAGTACAGAGCCTTTTCTCAGGACTCAACTATGCGCCGAGTGAGGCTGGAACCCAGGACCCTCCGATCCGAAAGCGAGTGTCATACCATAAGACCAAATAGCCGCAATCCCGTCGGCAAAAACGGACGTCCTTTAACTCTACACCAAGGCCGGACAAAAGCCTTCACAGCTTTGTCGTTTTCATTGTTGCTTAAATAATTTTTTAATTGAGCTCTATATAGCGCAATATACACTAAATGTGCTCAAAGCGCTTTACAAGGGATCCCTGGTCAACAGCAACATTTAACATGTAGGACGGGACATGACGCCTGTTAGGCGATATTACAATTTTTCGGACAAAGACAACGCTGTTAACGGCCAGGTACTCATTTTACACCTGAGTACGGAGAGTGAATGTGAGTAAAGAGCCTTTTTCAAGGACTCAACTATGCACGGAGCGCGAGGCTCGAACCCAGGACCTTTCGATCCGAAAGCGAGTGTCATACCACATAGCCCTTGAGATACTCCTCAAAAACGTTCGATGCCCTTCTGGGCCTCCCGCAAACAGCTAGTTTCGATTGGGTCTCCTCCTTCCACGAACCTTACCCACCGTCAAACGGTTCGAGTTCGATAATCAACAGAAGCGTCCCCATAATTACGCTCCATTTTAGTATGGATTTCAATGGTGAACAACCTTCAGCATTCAGAAATTCAACAACAGCACACTGCTTGGATCGATTATCTTTTGGTGCAGCTATTTTCACCCATTTTCTGTTTTGACCGAAGTTGTTGACCACGTGATAGGACCAACGCGATTACGTCACGTGGAGATGTCATAGCCCAGAGAAATGTTGACACGTCAAAGTCAATTAGTAAATATTTATATCAAATATTAAGGTTTTAAGTCAAATAGCTTCGAAATAATAAGGAAAATTGCAAAAACTTCTCAGCCCACTCTCGTAGAAATGTTTATTTCAAAGTGAGTGAGCGTATATGTTTTGTTTGTTTAGTGTCTAGAAATTAGATGCTGCTTTCAATGTGAGTGAGCGATGACTTATTTCTATCAGATGCTGTTTCTTAAAACATGGATATTTTTCTTTTTGCCGTATGCCCAATTATATACTAAAATTGAGATTATTGTTGATTTATTTGCATAATATATTATGTTGGTTCGTATAATGTAAATGTATTTTGTATTTGCCTGGTACCTATTCACATTCTTAAATTGTGATTGATTTTTACTATTTATGTTGTGTCTTGAAATATAAATTGCTTATGTCACCCACTTTGCCAAGTAAGTGTATTTTTTTCTCCCCTGGTTTACTATACATTTTAGAGATTTTCATTTTCAATTCGACATTTTAAGTTAATGCTTGATTTATATTAGAAATTGCCTAAAACTAAACATTTGAATTAAATTAATCTCTCTCTCTCTCTCTCTCTCTCTCTCTCTCTCTCTCTCTCTATATATATATATATATATATATATATATATATATATATATATATATATATATATATCTCCCTACTTATTATTATTTCTATTATGGTGCTATTACTCTTGTTGATATTTTATTATTATTATTATTATTATTATTATTATTATTATTATTATTATTATTATTATGTTTATTATCATGTTTATTGATATTATTATTGTTGTTGTTAGTATTATTATTATTGTTACATGTTATTATCATCGTCGTCATCACCATTATTATTATTATTGTTATTATTATTATATCATTATTATTATCATTCTTATCATAATCATCATCGTCATTATCAGCATCATAACCATCATTTACGAAGCTTTCATACACCGACCATATATATATGTATGTCATATTACCTATAAGGTGTTATTAATCATTTCCTGTGTGTTAATTAAATCTTGAGAATGTTAATATATATCATGATTATATCACTAAGATCAAATGTCATTTTGTTTATTTGCTAAATTGAGCAGGCAGTTACTGTTCTCAGCGGCGTGGCGTATTGACGGCATATGGTGGTGCCATGATTAGAAAAAAAATTCTAATACAGTGAACACGGTTAAGAGGAGAGAGCACGACATATTAAAAACTCTCTTTTATGAAAAGAATCTCGTCAAAAGTAGATCGTGAGATTTCAGAACAGCAAACTGGATTCAAAAAGAACAGTGGCACCAGGGAGGCAATTTTCGACTTAAAAATCCTGTCAGAAAAATAGAGGTCCAAAAAGACATATATGCCTGTTTTATCGACTACTCAAAGGCATTTGATTCTGTTAGTCATCAGAAACTTATCCAGGACCTTGTGGCAATAGGTGTGGAAGAGAATGATGTGGCTCTAATCGCTAATCTGTACTGGCAGCAAAAGGCTCAGATAAAAGTGCAGGCAGATACAACAGATGCAATTGAAATCAAGAAAGGAGTGCGCCAGGGATGTGTTATGTCTCCTTGCTTGTTTAATTTATACACAGAGTCTATTTTTCGGCAAGTAGAAACAGCACAAGGGTTGAAGGTTGGTGGCCACAACATCAACAATCTACGTTACGCTGACGATACTGTCCTGTTGGCGGAAAGTAAGGAAGGCCTACAGAAGCTACTTTCAAAAGTGAACGAAGAGAGTAAAAAAAAGGGCTGTTCATGAATGCGAAGAAGACAAAAACAATGGTGATAACAAAAAAGAAAGAGCCCATAGAAATAGATATAGAAATAGAAGAGTGTCCAGTGGAACAAGTAAAGGAGTTCACGTACTTGGGGCAGTTGGTAACATCCGATGCAAAGTCTGACAAAGAGATCAGGAGACGAATAATGCTGGCCAAAAATGCGTTCATGAAACTAAAGCCAATCCTCAACAACACAAATATCTCCATCAGAACACGAATGAGATGCACCAAATGCTATGTGTGGTCCATTTTCTTTTATGGTTGTGAAACGTGGACACTAACCGCACAGACAGAACAACGTATTGAAGCTTTTGAGATGTGGACGTACAGGAGAATACTGAAAATACCTTGGACAGCAAGAAAAACAAACATCGAAGTCCTCGACCTAATGGGCCAAAAACAAAAAGAACTTCTTTTGACTGTGAAGCACAAAAAGCTGTCATATTTTGGACATATGCGAAGACATGATAGTCTCGAAAAAAGGATAATGGAGGGAAGAATTGAAGGAAAGAGAGGCAGAGGAAGACAAAGGAAATCCTGGACAATGGCATCAAGGAAGCTACAGGACGGCGCATGGCAGACTGTAACGAAGCTGCAATGGACCGTGAAGGATGGAAGGCCATGACATCCGACCTCTGGAAAGAGATGGAACCCGGGAAGGAAGGAAGGAAGGGGGAGGGTCGATGGTTTCTACGAGTGGACAAAACTTACAAAAACAAATAATTCATGAAAACAACAAGCCACAACACTGAGATACAAGTCCCGTATGAAAAGGTCTTTGTAATTATTCTTTGTCCACCATTTAAAGGATTGGATTTGGTAGATAATGCAATCAATATGTTATAAATGTAAATCAAAAGAGAGAAAAAAAACCTATGACAGAAATTACTTACTTTTAGTACTTGTAAAAAAATCTGCACTGCGATGTTTTATCTCTGCAAATCTTTTTATAATGTGTTTATTGAAATCTGGAATGGCATCTATTTCAGCTTTGTGAATTGACAGAATCATTAATGAATTTAACCGCTCCTGTTTCATTGAATTTCGCAACAAAAAAATTTCACTCTTTTAAGGGTGCTAAAACAACGTTCAGGAGGTTAAGAAATACGATGGAAGTGGTTAAGGTCACTATAGCCTATAGATGTCCATGATTTGTCAGTGTTTGTTGTATCTGTAAAAAGTAGACAATAAAAACAAAAGACTAAACTAACTGTGAGCCATTCATGCCTGTCATACCATGTCACTGAAAAAGAGCGTTTTCGAGATTTCCACACCTGTGTTAATTCAAAATCAGTTGGTTGGTGAGGAACTAGTCTTTTTATTTCTAATTTGTCATCTTGTGTCAATCTCCCAAACGGTCGGCGAAGTAAAGAGTCAACTTGATTCATTGCAATTCATTGTTTAACAAAACAAAACTTCAAAGTATATCTCAAATAATGGAAATCAGTGGAATACGATTAATGATTGCACAAATGAAAGGTAGATTCAGATCTTAAAGCATCACAAAGAAAAAATCACTCCACTTAAGTACTTAAAAATCTAAAAACACACCAAAAGTATAACTGTTGACAGTCTTCGGTTTCTTTCTCTGACTGACACAAATACACACGCACAAACACACACACACACACACAAATAAACACTCATACACACACGTAACCATCAACTCGGCACTACAAGCAAGAAAAATGTTGGTAAATTCGTCCACATGCTTCGTTGCAAAGAATTACTTTATTCAATAATCGTGAAAAAGAGGTGGGGGGTTTGATATGTCATATTTTAAAGTTTTATGATGTTTTTCTTTGCTGCTTACAAATAAACTTGACAATAATCAGTGTTTTTGACAGTTAATGTAATATTTTGGATGGCCGAAGTTACCCTACATTGGCAATTGCCTAAAATAAACGTTTTTGAACTTTGAACCTAATTTGGCGCATCCCCCAGTCCAACGGTGGAGCTCTCAGATCCTGGCACAAGTCGAGGGGTTTTCCGCTATTTGAAGATAGTATAATTCAACCTAGTTTCTCGCTCAATCAGCTGTCGCGATACTAATGGATATAGCATTAATTGGAGCTCGGATTGCTTTGCACCACGGTGTTTGATTTAGTCACTACTTCGCGGAGTGATGTCACCAACACACGAGTCGGCGCAGTGCGTGACTCGGAATCTTGAATAGAGTGGAGACTAAAAAGGCAGTATGTTGTTGACGAGTTGGCGAAAGACAGTGGAGTTAAAATCTCTGTTTTATTTTTAATTAAATTATGCTGTTAATGATTTTTTTAAAAGATTGGTGCGGTGCCTGGCACCATTCGATCCAATGGCCCCACGCCACTGACTGTTCTTATTAAATGAGAAAAGAAAGGTTTCGAGCCCGAAACGTGGATGTTTTATATTATGTTCTCTTCTTTCTTTTTTTTTTTTTTGGGAGCTGTTTTATAGTCCTTTTTGTCTTATAGTTATAACCCCCATACAATGACCATTACTTCTAAAATGATAGTATAGAAACATTTTAAAAAGAAACTAGACGGTTTGTTTTCGTTAATAGTTCAATACTAGAAGGCACAAACACTTATATTACATATTATTTGGAAACTAGACAAAACTAGTTTTCTTCAAGTGTATAAATTTATTGAATTTGTGATAACTGTTGAAAAGTTGCAGGTATTTAAAACCAGTGATTCAGAAAATCTATTTTGCAAAATTAAGCACATAATTGAAATCAGCATACATATCGTGTAAGGTCCTCCGTTCATTGGAATTGATCAACGCCACTTTTCTTCGCCTCTTTGATGATGTCGGCTGATGGACTGTTTCTGCTGGTATATCATTCAAAATTGTATAGGGAATGAGATTAGCGGAAGAGTAGCTTCCCTTGATTGGACGTCACCGGCGGAGAAGTTATTTGTAAACAAACCAACTACAAGCCAAGCGCTCAAATACAATATTTATTATTCATATTTCTGTACAAAAAGCATATCATAATCAACGTTCTCCGCCGGTGACGTCCAATCAAGGGACGCTTTTCTTCCGCCAATCTTATTCCCTATATAGTCTGTCGAACAGTTTATCTGAGTTTGTACAGCGTTCTTGTTTGATTTTAGCTTTCTTATTTTTAAAAAAATAAAATCCCACCTATGCTCAATGGGATTCATGACAGGTGACACAGCTGGCTACGGGCTCACGTATTAGCTACCAATTATTCCTCCCCAAACCATCACATATTCATTCCTTGATTTGTTACTTCAATGATGGTTTTGTCATGAAACCACCTCGACAGAAAAAAAAAAAGTTTTTCTCTGGGATTAACTTCAAAAACCCCGATCCGTCCGCAAACAAAAAGCTGTCCTTTACAGATAGTATGCGCTTGGCTAAGAAGCTCATAACATTGCCATCCGGAAGTATAAAGGACCAACACACAAAACTGTGTGTATCTATGAACGTTTATAGTCGGGTTAATACAGTTCAGTGAGCATTACTCATAAACGCGGATGGCAAAAAAAACAATAACAAAGACCTGAGTGACGTCATCTTTGAACTATTTATATTCTGATTCGATCCCTGATGAGGAGCAACTTTGTGCAAAGAGGTCAGCTATGGTCGAAATACTTTGTTACCGACCTTTTTGGTGGTCCGCGTCTGCTCGTCACTTGTGTCAATGTGAGCATGCACTATCATCAATAGAAAGAAAATAGGGTTCAACAGTCGTGACGTCACTTCCCTCGTAATGAAACGTGGTAACTTAGTAACTGGTTCTACACTATGGAAACATTGGCGGACGCCCTTATGAAATTGAATCCTATTATGTCTACTTGAAAATGTATACCACGTACCGATACGTTTTTTCTTATGTGTGATAATAGCAAATACAAACTGTATAGTTTCTTTGGTAAATGATAATATTATATATTTCTGACAATTTACTTATACGGTATATTGATAATTTCCTGTGTGTAAATCAAATTTATGTTTAAAGTATCTCATTTTGTTTTGTTTTTTTTTGTTGTGTTTATTTGAGCATATTATATAGTTATTGATATCATTAAATGAAAAACTGGGACCATATTTCATGTACTCGTATCTTAAAATATATTAAAGAATTTTTGTTACCGATTAACCTATAGATAGTATGCACTTGGCTAAGAAGCTCATAACATTGCCATCTGGAAGTTTTACAGACCAACACACAAAACTATGTGTAACCATGAACTTTTATAGTCTGGTTAATACAGCTGAGTGAGAATCACTCACAAACGCGGATGGCAAAAAAACAATAACAAAGACATGAATGACGTCATCTTCGAACTATCTATAGCGAGCCAAAGTACATGTCGGCTACCCATTTCCATCTTCAGTATGCCTAATAGCCAACTCAACTTTCCTCCCAGTTTTTGAGCATTTATCACAATCTTTTTTTGATGCAGTGACGCATTATCGCATTGTCACACCGTAAAATCCCACACGCACACACATTTTAGATAATTCGTGTAAAAAAAAGTATTGAACGTTGGTCAGAAACTGGAGGGCCCAGTATCTCGACTGATCAGCAGCATCCGCGATTCAGTAACGCCACCCAGTCGGACCAAACGGCCAGTGTTTATGTGCTCACCACAATGCTAATGACTGTAGCCATCGTTAACTTATAGCCTGGCACTCACCAAAAAATGACGTCAAAAGACCAGTCTTTCGCCACAAAAGAAAACAAATTGTGTGTTGTATTCAATAGTTCAACCAATATGACCACTTGTTTCCATGAGCACTGCTAACGACAACTAACTAGGCGGTTCAAAAACCAAATAATGACGTCAAAAGACCAGTCCTTTTGGGTCTCAGTGCGTTATGTTATAGCCTGATACTGAAATCCAAAAGGACTGGCAGTTCGAGCATGAGCACTCGGCGCATAGTTGAGTCCTTGGAAAAGGCTCTTTACCCACATTCTCTCACCGTAATCAGATGTAAAATGAGTACCTGGACGTTAACAACGTTGTCTTTGTCCTAAAAATTTAATATCGCCTAACAGGCGGCATATCCCGTCCTACATGTTAAATGTTGCTGTTGACCAGGGACCCCGTGTAAAGCGCTTTGAGCACATTTAGTGGATATTGCGGTATATAAAGCTCAATTTTTTTATTTATTTTTTAACGAGGCTTTCTAAAGACATGACATTTACTCTAATTTGATCTTTAAACTAAAAATGTTGACACTATTTAATTCTTATACAGTATATTTTATTACCATACCTCACTCTCATTATCATGTACAAAAGCCTAACTGTAATATTTCCTGTGATTCTTGACTTCTGAGTTCTTAAAATATTGAATAAATATGTTGTTTCAGTGTACTACAAACTGTTTTTCTTATTCTATTGATACTTGATTCGATCAATACGCTTATTAACGCTTATCAAAGTTGTGGGGTGGGGGGGGGGGGGGGGTTCCCGATAGCTCAGTTGGTAGAACTCTCGCTTCACACAAATAGTGACCAAGATCGATCCTGGTGCGGTCGAGATTTTTATCTGACCCCCCCCCCCCCCCCCCCCCCCCCCCCCGATCATCCAGCAGTGATTAGGTACCTGGGTCTATTAGATCTGGAGTCCTATTCAAGGGATGGCAAGTACATAATTGGATTCAATAGTCTGATATCACGTCGCCCAGCAACGGCGGCCATCGTGGTTCTAAACAAAGAAAATCGGTACTTTATATTCTTCATGCTGGCAAGAACTGTTCATATGTTTTGTGACCAGAATGTGTAAAAGTCAAAACATGATCAGATCTATAATGTTTTTTTTCTCCTCTGGATACGCTTTTATGCTCGTCGGAGAAATATTTCATAAGGGCATCCGCCATTGTTCCGATAGTTTAGAGGCAGTTACTAAGTTACCATGCGTCATTACGAACGAAGTGACGTTACGACTGTTGAAGCGTATTGCTTTGTCTGTTCCGTGCTATAGAAACTGGGATAAACCATAGCCTTCGTTATCTTATAGCCTGACACTGACCAAAACATGACGCCAAAAGACCAGTCTTTGGCTACAAAAGAAAACAAATCGTGAGTTTTATTCAATAGTTCAACCAATGGGACCACTTTTTCCATGAGCACTACTAATGACAACTCACTAGGCGGTGCAAAAACCAAATAATGACGTCAAAAAAGACCAGTCCTTTTGGGTCTCAATGTGCCGCCATCGTTAACATATTATAACCTGACACCAGAACCCTCTCGGACTGGCAATTTGACGTCATTTTTTAGGTTTTCGTAGCGTCGATAGAGTTTAGTAGAGCTCAAGGAAGCAAGTTATTTCATTGGTTGAACCATTGAATATAACTCACGATTTGTTTTCTTTTGTGGCAAAAGACTGGCATTTTGACGTCATTTTTTGGTCAGTATCAGGCTATAGATAGTATGCGCTTGGCTAAGAAGCTCATAACATTGCCATCCGGAAGTATAACGGACCAACACACAAAACTATGTGTAACCATGAACTTTTATAGTCTGGTTCGTACAGTATAGTGAAAAGTACTCATAAACGTGGATGGCAAAAAACAATGACAAAGACCTGATTGACGTCATTTTCGTTCTATCTATAACTTTACGATGGCCACGGATAAATCCCGGCTCAGGTGTAAAATATGAGTACCTGTTTAGTAACAGCTATAGATAGAACGAAGTTGACGTCACTCAAGTCTTGCTTTTTGCCATCCACGTTTATAAGTAGTTCTCACTAAACTGTATGAACCAGACTATAAATGTTCAAGGTTACACATCGTTTTGCTTGTTGGTCCTTTATATTTCCAGATGGCAATGTTGTGAGCTTCATAGCCAAGCGCACAGCATCTACGCTCAGATCTTAGCCATTGTTAACTTATAGCCTGACACTAAAACCCACGTTGACCCATATTTTGACGTTATTCTTTTCTTTCAAACTCAATGATTTCTTTTTCCTTCATGCGAATCATTTTATGCTTAACGAATTATGACCAGAAATTCATATTTGAATCAATTGTTAAATGAGCAATTAAACATAACAAAAAATAATACCAAATTGTGAAATGAGATTACAAAAAAAATCTACTCAAGTAGGTAGCTATTGTTTATTCAATCACTATACACACACACACACACACACACACACACATGTATATATATATATATATATATTATATAATATATATATATATGTGTGTGTGTGTGTATATATATATATATATATATACATATATATGTAAATATATATATATATATATATATATATATATATATATATATATAAAATATATATATATGTGTGTGTGTGTGTGTGTGTGTGTTATTAAATATTAAGTTATATCTACAGCTTTCTTTGTGATGTCAGATTTTTTTTAAAAGACAACGTCTCCTCTTACTAATAGTCTTTGTGTAATAATATTAACAATCATTTATATCTATAATACGAAACAATATCAAAGTTAATGATCGTATAATTCCATGGCGTTCTATTCGGCAACCGACCTCTCCTCAACCCAGCTACAGGTCGCTCCCAGCATTTGCACTATTCAAGTAATTTTAATTTTACATTATCAAATTCAAATAAAGAGTGGGGGGAGATGTGTACTTATTAGCAGGTCTGATAACCTAAATTGTTATGGGCTCATTGTTATGGAAAAACTCTACAATCAACGCAATATTTTGCGGCTATGTGGTCTAGTGGTATGACACTCGCTTTCGGATCGGAAGGTCCCGAGTTCGAGCCTCGCTCGGCGCATAGTTGAGTTTTTAGAAAGGCTCTTTACTCACATTATCTCACCCTACTCAGGTGTAAAATGATTACCTGGCCGTTAACAGCGTTGTCTCTGTCGGAAGAAAACTGTAATATCGCCTAACAGGCGTCATGTCTCGTTCTACATGTTACATGTTGCTGTTGGTCAGGGACCCCTTGTAAAGCGCTTTGAGCACATTAAGTGGATATTGCGCTATATAAAAGCTCAAGTATTTAAATATAAGTATAATATAATACGGTCCATTCCAACAATGTTAAATCAAGCCTATAAGTCAGTGTGTTCGGTTATCCGACCTGCTTGTACGTACGCGTCGATAAGGTGTCATTTCATCTTAACCCTCTCCTTACCAAATACAGGAAAATCGTCACATTTGTTGCGATACAATGAACAATGAATTATCAGATAAATCTTTGTTTTATAAAGCTTGTTATGTTTTTATTTAAAAGACAGAGATAAATCTAAATTGGCAAATTGATGACAACCATTGGGTGTCTCCCATTCCTGAGGTTAAAAAGAAAAAAGAGAAAACAAAAATATTCATATCTAGTATGTACGTATTTCTAAAGAATTTGCGTGTAAAAAGACAAGTTCTGTGTTGGGTGGGTATAACATTTCTGGAAAAATGATGAATTTAGTCGATAAGGAGAGAGTTAATCTTACTATAACTTCTTGAAGAAATTTTAAAGTTTTCTGACCAAAATATAAAACAAGACAATATTTGTGGCCCATCGCAACACAGCGTTGTTATGTGGGGGTGAATTTGGTGTTGAAAAAACAAATTTATCACCAGAAATATGCGATTTTGGTTACCTTTATCTGTTTTATTGAGGAAAAAGAATGTGCATGTAGTTTGGTTTGGGTTTTTTAAAGGAAAAGAATAAAAATTCTTATTTCCTCTAATTTTGACTGCGCGGTCACAATCGATTTTATCCATAGAGATATGCGATTTTGGTTAGCTCTGTGTGTTTTATTGAGGAAATGGAATATTATAGTCCTTTAAGGGAAAAAAAAAAAAAAATTCATATTTCTTATAATATGACTGTATGATCATTTTTCGTCATCTGGTTCACTTCGACATATACGAGACTGAGGCGGTGGATCACATTTTCTCTGGGCACCACTGTTATTTTTTTTTTGGGGGGGGGGGGGGGGAGGGGGGGTTGTGCTTTTGTTTTGTTTTTGTATTGATTTTTGTTTGTATTTTTTGTTGCTGTTGGGTTTTTCTTTGTTTTGTTTTGTTTTTGTTTTTGTTGCTTTTTTGTTTTGTTTTTTGTGAGGACCCCCACCATGATGAATGCAGTCGATTTTATTATTCTTCATCGATGACCTGTCGAATCCAAGGTAGATACTCCTTGACAGATACAAAAACAGCAGGGAAGCTCTCCGGCCTATGACGGCTTGTTAGAGACACAAGGCCCGCTAGTTTGTAACCTTCGGTGGTTCGACACACTAAAGGACTACCGCTGTCTCCCTGTGGAGTAAATGGAATAAAATATGTATTTTTTTTTTAAACAGTTAAATGCCGAACTCTGGAAAACTATGTACATTTATTTAAAAATTTGGCCAGAAAACAGTTAAATGCTGAACTCTGGAAAACTATGTATATTTATTTAAAAATTTGGCCAGAAAACGGGTCCTTAAACTTGAGCTTTTATATAGCGCAATATCCACTAAACGTGCTCAAAGCGCTTTACAAGGGGTCCCTGACCAAAGGCTACACGTGACATGTAGAACGAGATATGACGCCTGTTAGGCGATATTACCATTTTTTCCGACAGAGTTAACGCTGTTAACGGCCAGGTACTCAATTTAACACCTGAGTACGGTGGGAGAATATGAATAAAGAGCCTTTTCCAAGGACTCAACTATGCGCCGAGCGCGAGACTCGATTCCAGGACCTTCCGATCTGAAAGCGAGAGTAATACCACTAGACCACATAGCCGCACAAACCCCTTCAAAATCATTTAAATAGATCGATATTTGGTTTGACAGTTTTGAACAAGTTGATGGTCATTTAAATCGATCGATATCAGAAGGACGAGTTTTCTGGCCAATTTTTTATATGCATGGTTTTACAGAACACGGCAGTTAATTGGTTAATAATAATATTATTGTGTTTGAGGGATGACACTCGCTTTCGGATCGGAAGGTCCTGGGTTCGAGCCTCGCTCGGCGCATAGTTGAGTCCTTGGAAAAGACTCTTTACTCACATTCTCTCACCGTACTCAGGTGTAAAATGAGTACCTGGCCGTTAACAGCGTTGTCTTTGTCCGAAAAATTGTAATATCGCCTAACAGGCGGCATGTCCCGTCCTACATGTTAAATGTTGCTGTTGACCAGGGACCACTTGTAAAGCGCTGTGAGCAAATTTAGTGGATATTGCGCTACATAAAAGCGCTATTTTTTTTTCGTTGTGTTGGAAGTGGTAGTAGTGATTGTGATAATGTTGTTGTTGTTGATGATGATGATGATTGTTGATGATTGATGATGTTGATGATGATGGATGATGATGTCATCATCACCGTCATCATCATCATCATCATCATCATCATCATCATCATCATCATCATCACTGTCGTATTAATGGTGTCGGTAGTTCATCGGTAGCTTCTTGTCCTTCAGCAAAACCAAACAATGTTAAACGTGGTCAGTGACCAGATGAGTGACAATGATCGGAAAGCTATGGTCCTGGCGTTGTGTTTGAGTAAGGCACTTAACATAATATAATACGTGATGAGAGGTGTTGTAAGATTGTTTGGACTGCTTTGAGAATGTATAAAGCATTATGAAGGGCATTAGCTATGGTGAATTACTGTAAATGCGCTTATAATAGTTGATACAATGCGGGGAAAGCGGTGGTTTTGGTAATGATTGGGATGTTCAAGTGGGTATTGATGATAATGATGGTGGCGGTGTTTGTGGTGGTGGTGGTGGTGGTGATGGTGGTGGTGGTGGTGGTGGTGGTGGTGGTAGAGATGATGATGATGATGAGGATGAGGAGGAGGAGGAGGAGGAGGGGAGGAGGAGGAGGAGGAGGAGGAGGAGGAGGAGAAAGAAGAGGAGGAGAAAGAAGAGGAGGAGGAGGGCGAAGAGGAGGGCGAGGAGGAGGAAGATGACGACGACAACGTCCGTCGACAACGATCTTACCTGACAAACGCCAATCCCACCATCCGTGTGGCCCGCACACAGTCGTCTATTCATAGAGATATTACCGTAATGGTAGGCACAGGTGGACGAAGGTCGAATCGGCATCTGAATACGTCGAGCTTGACGAGATGGACCTCGACCTTTAGAATGAATACAATTGACACCAGTCAGGTTTCTTCTATAGTTATTTAGACTGCCCGATAGATCAGTAAGTAGAGTACTCACTTCACACGCAAGGGATCGAAATCAATCAGTCCGCGGAGCTTCTATGACACTGACGCCTGTGTTATTTCGATCTTTTCTCGAGATAGGGTCTTAACCCTCTCCGTACCAAACATAGGAAAATCGTCACATTCGTTACGATACAACCAACAATTTTATCATTCTGATTTCCTATGAACATCACAAAATGTAAAGAAAATTTTTTGTTACAGCTATATAAACTTGACACTGTATTATAGAGCTCGTTTTACTGAACAATATTGTGTATAGAATGTACTTGTTGGTTTTCTGTTTGAGTCAGAAAATTCTATTTTTGTGCTGGGTAGACGTGACGTTTTGGGGGAAACTCTGAAAATGGGTGGTAAGGAGAGAGATAATTTTTTAAATTCCCCTTGAGGAGGAATGGAAGGAAATTTTGATCGACCCTCTTTAACAAAGAACAAGTTACAGAACAATGACGCTTCAGACAAAAGTATTTCTTCACCCAACCACAACAAAATAATAACAAACATAAATTCAATAAGCGAAACAACGTATGACAGAGACACAAATCTCAACTCGTATTCTTTATAGTATTATACTGTTTTCTTGTTGGCTAGAGAAAAGGGAGGGGAGAATTGTTTAAAGCATTGCACTGTGACCAGGAAGGCCCTAGGTTCGAGTCACACTTCAGTCACTTTTGGTTTTTTTTCCTTATTAACCCCCCAATTTGCTCACTTTGGACAACATGGGTGATTACTGTTGAGATCAGACATTAGTTTCATGGATTATTTTTATTCCTTGATGGAATGCCAAGGCTAGGGCATCTTACGATGACTCGCGGAAGGGCGTAATATTTTTTTTCAGAGAAAAGGTTAAACTATTACTACTTTCATGCCATGCCTACCAGCCGGATTAGGTCGTCTTCAATTTTTTAAAATAAATAGTAAATAGTAAATAATGAATTTATATAGCGCCTAAACATCCACGTTAATCGTGCTCTGTGGCGCTTTACATATTAAAAATGTTTTAAAACAACAAAATTAAAAATCACGACACTACATAATAAGCATGAATACAAAAAATAAAATCTAAGCAACATCTATTTCATGAAAAATAAGCCTCACGGAACAACTCAGTCTTCAGACATTTCCTATTATATCACAGTGTTTTGACATAGTGGAGGTCCTACTAGATCAGTTGCAGAGCACTCACTTCACACACAGATATAACCAAGATCGATCTGGGGTGATGACGAGATATTTTTCTGACACCCCCCCCCCCCTTCCTCCCCCGTCCCCCTTTCTGTCCATCCTGCAGTGATGACCAGGGTAGCTGCTAGCGCTCTAAAATCAGTCGGAAAGTACTTTGCGATAGATTAGCGTCCTATGCAAAGGGGAGGAGTAAGAAATGGCTATAGATAGAATGCGCTTGGCCAAGGAGTTCACAACATTGCCATCCGGAAGTATAACGGACCAACACACAAACTCTGTGTCACCATGAACTTTTATAGTCTGGTTAATACAGTTTAGTGAGAACAACTCACAAACGCGGATGGCAAAAACAATAACAAAGGCCTGAGTGACGTCATCTGCATACTATCTATTGTCCGCTTCACGCTGTGAAAACCGGGATGAACTCCAACTCCGTGGGTTTAATGGCTCTGAAGGATTTTATTTTGACGCAGTAATGCATGGAATTGCCTTGTATGTAACACAGTACAACATCGTGCATTTTAAACTCGTTTGTGTCCCAAGAATCTGAAGGGCTGCTAGGCATGTATCTGAGATGGCTATGGGTTGAGAGCTCCAACGTTCTATCACTACTGTAGCTCGGTGACTTTGTGGTACGATCTCTCGTCCGGTCACAAAAGTAAAGCAAAGTTGAGCGTGATCAGTGGCCAGATGGGTGACAGTGATCGTGTAAAATTCAAGTCCCGGGGTTGTGTTCTTGGGCAAGGCACTTAACCTTCTTCTTACTAGTCATTTTCAGAATTTTCCCCAAATCTTCACACCCATCTAACAAAAAATACAGACATTTTTTACTCAAACAGAAAAGCAACAAGCACATTCTACACATAATATTGGTCGCCAATATGAGCTCTATTACAGAATGCCAAGTTTTTTTTTATAGCTGTAGCAAAAAGACATTAAATCTGGATGAGAAAAGAGACGACAGCATCGTAACAAATGTGACGATTTTCCAATAGGTGGAAAGGAGAGGGTTAATACACATTACCCCACTGGACTGAGGTGTAGAGGGAATGTGCTATATATAGGCAGTGACGGATGATGTAAGAGTATTCGTACAACAAGAACGCCTATCTGGCGACTGGCACTGTATGAAATGAAAATAGTATGTTTCCAAATGGTCCGCTAGAGAAATAAATGAAACATCGTGAAGCTCATTGAGCATGGTAAATTCATGAGAATGCGCTACATAAATAAACATATATATATATATATATATATATATATATATATACATACATACGCTAAACATAGAGTATATATAATATATATATATATATATATATAGTTTGTTTAGTATATATATATATATATATATTATATTATATATATATATATATATATATATACTCTATGTTTAGTGTAGCATTAGCGTACCTGAGGCGGTGCATCCCCATCCCATGGTGATGCATTCACTCCTGAGATTGGGGAAGGAATTGTCTGTCTCGCTGGGTAAGGGCACGGCGGAGATGAGGTAAGGCAAAGATCTATTGGGAATGCGACGAGATAGTTTGACCAGAGCTATGTCGTTGGTCAAAAGACCTGTGGATTAAAAAAAAACTTGAGCTTCTATAAAGATCAATATCCATTAAACATGCTCAAGGCGCTTTACAAAGGGTCCCTGACCAACAGCAACACGTCACATGTAGAACCAGACACGACTCTTGTTAGGCGATATTACAATTTTTTTCCGACAGAGACAACGCTGTTAACGGCCGGGTACTCATTTTACACATGATTACAGTGAGAGATTGTGAGTAAAAAGCCTTTTCCAAATACTCAACTATGCGCCGAGCGAGGCTCGAACCCAGGACCTTCCGATCCGAAAGCCAGTCGCCATTCCACAAGACCACATGGCCGTTCTTTACATTCGAGAAATATATTGTTTTACTTCTCCAACAAAAACAAAAATGAAAAACGCTTAGACCAGTATCAACTCTTAAATTGTGAATATTTCGAGTGAATAAAAACACAATACAAGTAAAAACGAAGTTTGATTTGCTGGAGGGGATCTAGATCCCTAAAACATGAACGTGTTGTTACATATCATTCTAAATAATAATAAACAAACGTTAATCAAATGAGATTACAAGGGTGATCGACAAATCAATGCATGCTTGAGAGATAGATTGATAGACAGATAGATCAATAGATAGATCGATAGATAGATAGATAGATAAAGAGAGAGAGAGAGAGAGAGAGAGAGAGAGAGAGAGAGAGAGAGAGAGCTTTATATCATTTGGATGAATATTAAGTTCAAGTGAAATTTTTTATGAAAAGCATTGAGTGTGTGTATGTGTGTTAGTGTTGGGATTATGTGTTATAAGACAATGTGTGTGTGTGTGTGTTTGTGTGTAAGTGAGTGAGTGCGCAAGTGCACGCCTGTGTGTTTACCTACCTGTGGTGTTATATTCCGGGTGGATGACAATTCTGTCTACATCCACCTCCCAAAGACGAAGATCCTGAATTCTAGTTACTCTCCCCACCAAGTCCAACAGCCGCTCTCGTATACCAGCCTTATACAAATTAAATATAGATAATAATAATAATAATAATAATAATAATAATAATAATAATAATAATAATAATAATAATAATAATAATAATAATAATAATATAATGAACTTATATAGCGCCTAGTTCCAATTTAGAATTGCTCACTGGCGCTTTACATCAACACATCATGTATGATATAAAAATATAGAACTGGCATGTTAAAAACCACACAAATTCGATGACAACATAATATATTATAATACAATACATACTAAGAGTCCAAATTATATGCCCTACAGAAAAGCTCAGTTTTTAACCGTTTTCTAAAGATAAGTGGAGATAAAGATATATCGAATAAACTTTAGTCATCCATCAATCAATTGGTTTTACAAAAGTGAAATACAAGAATGAATAAATAAGCGTTATATAAATATTATATTTAAATAATTTCATAAAGCAATATATTAAATTAATTTTTAGTAAAGGGTTTAAAAAAATATTAGTGGAGCACCCGTAACATTTGAGGGGAAATAAAAAATATGTATTACAAATTTTGGACTCATGATTACCGCCGAGCAGATATTCTAGATAACCACTGGAATCAGCGGGCAATAGTTAATAGAATTAATTTAAGAAACGATTGCAAGTTACTCGTAGATATATCAATCTGTGAAAGAAAGAATTAATTTTTTTAGATTTGCCAGTAATTCGGTGCTCGGTGATAACATAGGCAGTACGGAACAATGTTGATCGCCAACCTTAATATTTTAAAGAATAGACTCTTCTTCTTCTTCTTCTTCTTCTTCTTCTTCTTCTTCTTCTTCTTCTTCTTCTTCTTCTTCTTTTTCGTATTATCATTATTATCAACATCATCATAATTATCATTATCATCATCATCATCATCATCATCATCATCATCATTATCATCGTCATCATCATCGTTATCATTATCATTATTGTTATTATTATTATTATTATTATTATTATTATTATTATTATTATTATTATTATTATTATTATTATTATTATTATTATCATTTTAAATCTATCGATCCAACATCATTATCGACATCGTCCCCATCTACATCTTCTCCTTTGATTTTGTCATCCACACAATCATTACCCGTAATCTGACAGTTCCCATCCTGGCCTCCCAATTGCTGGCTCTCCTCGCTGCTCGTCTGGTAAATAAATAATTAAATTATATTAATGAATAAATGAAAAAAAAATCAATAAATAAATGACTAAATAATGAATAAATAAATAAATAAATAAATAAATAAATAAATAAATAGAGAAATAAATAAAACAGAACAGAGTTAGAAGCAATACGGAATGAACACCTCCCCCCCCCCTTCACACACACACACACACCACCACCACCACCTCAGTATGGTGTTTTCTTACTCTGACAAAACAAGTTTCTTTGGTCAAGAAACTTCCACTTCAAATATGTATCAAGATGACCTCAGCATTGTCAAAAAGACTCAAACCTGAGACTGTCATCTGAAAGTTTTTTTAATTTGAAATCATTTTACCAGCGTCATTGTAAAAGTCATGGCGAATCATAAACCTATAAAAATAAAATAAAATTCCCCTTTTTCGTCCCCAAAGGAAACTTTTCTTTAGGGTCTATTCCAAAGGATGACTGAATAACCCAGGCGTCAGCCGCAGTGCAGCTCTGCAAAGTGATATAGCGCGAGGTGACTTGCTCAAGGCCACATAATAAGGTAGTCGAGCTCGGTACAAAAAACATACCATTAAGCCAAGTTGCCCCCCCCCCCCTCCCCCTTTCCCCTTATAAACAAATACATATGTACGTAAATTAAGTATAAATAGATCTGATTAGTATTTGATTTGAGTAAAAGACTCCACTCACACATCCGAGAAGCAATGAGCGGCTGACAATAGCCACTGGTCATCGATGAGCACACCGCCACAGTACATGTGGTAGTGATTGATGGGCAAAAAGCCTAGGACTCTTCTGGTCACGATGGTCGCTCGTAGGAGGACGAGAAATGGAAACTGACCTCTGGAGAAACTGCTGCCGCCGATGGTGCGTTTGTGTCGCTCTGTGAAGTAAACACGCAATATGTGACCAGTTGTCTCAAAACAGTGTTATATCCACGGGAACATGGTGCTTAACCCTCTCCTTACCACCTATTGGAAAATCGTCACATTTGTTAAGATACAACCGTCACTTTTTTCATCCAGATTTCATTTCTTTTTGCTATTTATAGCTATAAAAACTTTACAATCTGTAATAGAGTCCATAATATTTGGCGAACAATATTATGTTTAGAATGTTCTTGTTGCTTTTCTTTTTGAATAAGATATGCCTGTGTGTTGAGTGGGTGTGAAGTTTTGGGGGAAATTCTGAAAATGGCTGGTAAGGAGAGGGTTAAAATTCAATTTCAAGCTTATCTTATCAAGATTGAGTGAAAATGTGTGACATACTTGACTTAGGGGCCTGCTCGATTTTTGTGCCGAGGAATCTCCATTCCTGTCTGTTTGATGCCATAATGTGTCTGGTGTTGTTGAGATTCATGGTTGATGTTAAGCAAACGTTAGTCTTAACCCTTTCCTTACCACCTACAGCAAAATCGTCACATTTGTTACGACACAATATACATTTTTTTTCTTATTCAGATTTATTTTGCACATCAAAAACTTTGAAGAATGATCTTTGTTTAATTAATAAGAACATAAAGTTGTTTTGTAGAGAGATGAGATTGAGTTTTAAAAATCTAGTTTTTTGCTGGGTGAGCCTGCTATTTTGGGGAAATACTGAAAATGGTTCGTAAGGATAGAGCTAACAAATCTTTTGAGATCGCTTTTGTATAAGATTGGCCATGAGGTGATTGGGTGCATTTTAGGTTTGGGTCCGAAAGCGGTGAAGTAAAAAATGTGTGCCTTCATTGAAAAGAATGAGTTTTGTTTCTCCAACTTCAAAAAGCATAACTTTTCTGATCTTGGTCATTTTGATTTAATGGTCAATTTTCTTCATCTAAATCTTTCCGATGGGTTGGCCATGCCCTTCGGAAGGAACCCTGCAACAGGCTCTCAAATGGGACACGCAGGGTATGAGGAAAATGGGTCGTACAAAACAGACCTGGAGGAGGAACCTTCACCACACCAAGTTTTGTGCGTCTCCAATCTTACCTGGAGTGAGGCAAAGGTCTGTGCACAAGGACAGAAAAAGATGGAAGAGTGCTGTAGAGGTCATATTCTTCGCCAGGAGCCAAGCAGCATGTCAGTCGAGAAAGTCAAATATTAAAGTTAAAGACATAATATTATTGTTTTAAGGCGATTGGTAATATATCACGAGTAAATTATAAAAGGAAAAGCCAAAAATCGCGAGAGGGACTCAAGATCGTAACTATGTTTTTTTTTGGAGTGGAAGATGGCGTCGATTGTAGAGCGTTCCTCTCTGGCCAGGCGGAGGTGCCGTAACTGTCGGGTCGTGAGTTCAACAAAGCCATCTGTAGTGCAATGTGATATAGACGGGCGTAATTCAAATTCTTATCGCCGCAAAAGTTTTTATTATCTAATGCATTCTGGCACTTCTCTACTCACTTCATTTCTTGTTATTATCAACATAAGTGCCTGCTCCACCCACTTAACTGAATACAGAATATTATGAAAATGATAATAATGTAAAGTGAAAAGAGGTGGCCGAGTAAATAAAGTCTGACATTTACATTTGGAGGTCATTTTGTTGTTTTGTATGTTTGTTTTGTTTTGGTCTGTTTGGGGTTGTTTTTTTTTCTTGGGGGGGGGGGGGGGTTGTGTGGGATTTTTTTATTATTGTTTTCTGTTGTTTTTTGTTTGTTTGTTTTGTTTTGTTTTTGTTTGTTTTGTTTTGTTTTTTTTTGTTTTTTTTTGTTTTTTTTTTTTTTTGTTTTTTGCTGTTGCTTTGTTTTGTTTTATTTGTTTTTTTGTTTTGTTTTTTTTGGAGGGGATTTTGGAGGCAGGGTTTGTCGGCTCTGATGTTTTTGTTTTTGATTTGTTTTTGTTTCTGTTTTTTAAGCAAGAAAGTTAGGCATTATTATTCAGTTTACGACACAACATCACGGCTGACGCATGGGCCTAATTCTGTCTTTTCTCAAGAGAGACCCTAAAGACAAATTTCCTCTTGAGGTGCATAAAGGAAATGTAATCTTTTACGGTATCTAATTTTAAAGTGGATGATCTTGAAAACAAGTAAAGAAGACAGCTTCGAGATTATCGTTGTGAGTCACCATTGATGACCTAAAATTAAGGCAAACTGATTTGCGGTTTTTTAAATTTTGTTTTTGTTTCGTTTTTGAGGGGGGGGGGGTCTGTTTTTTTTTTTTGTTTTTTTTTTTGTTGTTATATTTTAAGGCCTTTTTGTCGTATTTTTTGGTTTTGGTTGTTGGTTTGTTTGGGGGTTTTTTCGGGGATTTTTTCTGTTTGGGTTTGTTTGTTGTTCTGGTTTTTTGGGGGGTTTTTGTCTCTTTTTTTGTTTATTCTTGCTTAATTGATTGTCTGATTTTCTTTCTTTTTTTTTTTTTGTTTGTGTTTGTTTTCATTTTTTAAAAGTCCGTTCGGAAACTATTTGGCTCATCAATTACAGAAAACCATTTTTAGTCAAAAGAGCCCATTTAAGTCTTTATAAATATATAGTCAAAACGACAACAATTGAGAAATAACAGTTTTTCACGTTTAAATAACAGAACACCTTCTTTTTTATGGCGACATTACTTTTACTCAAATTTTATAAGTAGTTAAGCTTTAAAATCTAATTTCAGGAGTTAGGTCCACCTCGACAAAAATACTTTTTGAGACGTTAGGTTACGACATATTAAAAACGAATTTGGTGTCAGAGCAAAGGAATAGAGACGTTGTTAAATATAGCACTAATAATATACCAAATTGTAAAATATAAAAGGTATCAGGAATAAAGACATTGTTAAAGATAGCACAAATAATACACCAAATTGTGAAATATAAAAGGTATATAATATACCAAATTGTAAAATATAAAAGGTATCAGGAATAGAGACGTTGTTAAAGATAGCACTAATAATATACCAAATTGTAAAATATAAAAGGTATCAGGAATAGAGACGTTGTTAAAGATAGCACTAATAATATACCAAATTGTAAAATATAAAAGGTATCAGGAATAGAGACGTTGTTAAAGATCGCACTTATAATATACCAAATTGTAAAATATAAAAGGTATCAGGAATAGAGACGTTGTTAAAGATCGCACTTATAATATACCAAATTGTAAAATATAAAAGGTATCAGGAATAGAGACGTTGTTAAGGATCGCACTAATATACCAAATTGTAAACTATAAAAGGTATCAGGAATAGAGACGTTGTTAAAGATCGCACTAATATACCAAATTGTAAACTATAAAAGGTATCAGGAATAGAGACGTTGTTAAAGATCGCACTAATATACCAAATTGTAAAATATAAAAGGTATCAGGAATAGAGACGTTGTTAAGGATCGCACTAATATACCAAATTGTAAACTATAAAAGGTATCAGGAATAGAGACGTTGTTAAAGATCGCACTAATATACCAAATTGTAAAATATAAAAGGTATCAGGAATAGAGACGTTGTTAAGGATCGCACTAATATACCAAATTGTAAAATATAAAAGGTATCAGGAATAGAGACGTTGTTAAGGATCGCACTAATATACCAAATTGTAAACTATAAAAGGTATCAGGAATAGAGACGTTGTTAAAGATCGCACTAATATACCAAATTGTAAACTATAAAAGGTATCAAACAGGCATATCAAAGCACCTTTTTTACTAATCATCTCCTATTTCTCTCCGGTCTGCCGTACTTTAGATTGAAGAAACCACTCCGGTCATTGGCGTTTAATGATGGTTTGCATGAATACGCTATATTAATAATATATAATGCAACCCAGGCCAGTCAGTGTTGGTAACGATGTGGTGATTTCCTCATTAATATAGCAGTACCTAGACCAATAAAAGTATTCTAATGTGTTCGGTAATCGATTCTATCCCTCGATATCAGTAAACAACAATAGATACCTATGTGTGACCTATCGTTTAATCTGGTATTGTGAATTATGCTGGAATGAGCGAGGTGGTGAACATTGAGTTTAAACTCAAATTGGTCAGAATTAGGAAACTAGCGGTTCTTGAAGATTAACAGATAATTAGGACTTCACGAAGTCCCAGGTTTGAGAGTTTTTGTCGAGATGAGCGTCATTTAAATCGATCGGTATTAAAAGGATATGTTTTCTCGTCATTTTTTTTCTCATTTGATTGTCATTCTAGAGTACGGCAGTTCACTGTTTAAGAAACAAAGCTTATTGTCCTAAATAGGAAACAAAAGTGTGATGTCAAAATACTGGTTCCAATCTCATTGAAAGTGTAAAATCACTCTTCCGGAGGACTGGGTACATACCTAACGATTCATTAAAGCCGGATTTTCATCGCTGTTATAGTGCTATAGATGAAACCGGTTAGGTCAGTTTTTTATGCTTCCATGGAGAAAATTGTGATTTGATAGAAATCTAGTCATTAAAGCGTTAAGAATTAACCTGCTTGTGCATAATATAGATAGTATGCGCTTGGCTAAGAAGCTCATAACATTGCCATCCGGAAGTAAAACGGACCAACACACAAAACTGTGTGTATCCATGAACGTTTATAGTCGGGTTAATACAGTTCAGTGAGCATTACTCATAAACGCGGATGGCAAAAAAACAATAACAAAGACCTGAGTGACGTCATCTTCGAACTATCTATAGCAACATAAGCCTCAAATTAACTGTAGGATATTGTTAAAACAGGGTGCCCCGATAACGCAGTTGGAAAAACACTTGCGTCACGCGCTTAGTGTTCGGTTTAGATCCCTTGTCAGTTTGGGTTTGTTTTTTGTTTTTTGTTTTCTGCCCCCCTTATACAGGGTGTCTTAGAAGTCGCGCAACGTGTAGATTTTTTTATGAAAATACATAAGAGTAACAATATAATATTAATAATAATTTATAATAAAATAATATTTCGTTGGGTTTTTTTATGTTCCAGATATGGGTGAAAAAAACTTGTGATACAAGAAAGAGTTAAATTGGGTTTTATGTTTGGGAAAAATGGGGTAACACACCTGCTATAGCTGAAGAATTCAACCGTATTCATAAAAATTATTTTTTAAAAATATTTTTTAAAAACATTCCCTTTATTCATCCCCAAGGGGAAATTTGTCTTTAGGGTCTATTCCAAGGGAAAATTGGAATAACCCAGGCGTCAGCCGCAGAGCAGCGCCGCAAAGTGAGCTAGGGCGAGGTGACTTGCTCAAGGCCACATAACGCAGCGGCGGGTGATTGAACTCGGTACCTTTCGGGTAGGAACCGAAGACCGTACCACTGAGCCACGCTGATGAGAAAACTCATTGAGCAATATACTATTGTCTGACGTTAAATTAAACGGTTCCAAGAAACAGTTTTATAAAGAGAATTGATGCATGTATCAATGCAGAGGGTGAACAATTTGAGAATCTATTAGGATTATGATGTGCGGCTATGTGCTCTAGTGGTATGACATTAGCTTTCGTTTAGAAAGGTCCTGGGTTCGAGCCTCGCTCGGCGCATAGTTGAGTCCTTGGAAAAGGCTCTTTACTCGCATTCTCTGACCGCATTCTGGTATAAAATGAGTACCTGGCCGTTAGCAGCGTTGTCTATGTAGGAAAAAATTGTAATATCGCATATAGGCGTCATGTCTAGTTCAACATGTTGCTTGTTGCTGTTGGTCAGGGACCCATTGTAAAGCGCTTTGAGCACGTTTAGTGGTTATTGCGCTATACAAAAGCTCAAGTTTAAGTTTAGTTTATTAATAAAATTGTTATTCATATGTATTATCATAAAAATCTATATTGTGCGCGACATCTGGGACATCCTATATATATATATATATATATAATATATATATATATATATATATATATATATATATATATATATATATATATATATATGA
>NC_088361.1:121734711-121839711 GCF_034508935.2 Berghia stephanieae
CGGCGCATAGTTGAGTCCTTGGAAAAGGCTCGTTACTCACATTCTCTCACCGTACTCAGGTGTAAAATTAGTACCTGGCCGTTAACAGAGTTGTCTTTGTCCGAAAAATTGTAATATCGCCTAACAGGCGTCATGTCCCGTCCTACATGTTAAATGTTGACCAGGGACCCCTTGTAAAGCGCTTTGAGCACATTTAGTAGATATTGCACTATATAAAGCTCAATTTAAAAAAAAAATTCAATGATGATGATATGGTGGTGGTGGTGGTTGCAGTAGTAGTAGTGGTAGTGATGATAATGTGGTGGTGGTTGTAGTTGTAGTAGTAGTGATAGTGATAATGATGTGGTGGGGGTTGTAGTAGTAGTGGTAGTGATGATGATGTGGTTGTTGTGGTTGTAGTAGTAGTTATAATGGTGATGATATGGTGGTAGTGGTGGTTGCAGTAGTAGTGGTAGTGATGACGATGTGGTTGTGGTGGTTGTAGTAGTAGTGGTAATGGTAATGATATGGTGGTAGTGGTGGTTGTAGTAGTAGTGGTAATGGTAATGATATGGTGGTGGTTGTAGTAGTAGTGGTCGTGATGACGATGTGGTTGTGGTGGTTGTAGTAGTAGTGGTAGTGATGCTATTGTGGTGGTGGTTGTAGTAGTTGAGGTAGTGATGTGGTGGTGGTTGTAGTAGTAGTGGTGGTGGTGGTTGTGGTAGTAGTGGTAATGATGATGATATGGTGGTGGTGGTTGCAGTAGTAGTGGTAGTGATGACGATGTGGTTGTGGTGATTGTAGTAGTGGTAGTGATGATGATGTGCTGGTGGTGGTGTAGTAGTAGTGGTAGTGATAATGATGTGGGGCTGGTGGTTGTAGTAGTAGTGTTAGTGATGATATTGTGGTGGTGGTTGTAGTAGTAGATGATGTGGTGGTTGGAAAACACATTACAGGTTATTATAATACATGATTACACACATTCTCTAACTTCATTTTTTGACAGCTTCGTTGTGCCATAAATATACGCAACAGTTCTGAAACATTTTATTGTGGATTTTGATATTGTTTGTTGTTTTTCTTGTGTCGTTATGTTGACATAGATACCGAATGAATGGTAATTACTACATTCTCAGCCAACAACAAAATGGCGCTGAATGCTTTCATTGGTGGACACTTTTTAGGCTTCGTACGTATTCTCATTCGTTTAATTCTATGGGTACTATATAAAAAAAAAATTACTGAAAAAAGTTTAATTTCTAAAACGATATTTAACGAAGAACACGAAGTCTTTTGTGAATTAAGTTAAAGAAAGCACATACTTGACTAAAAGTATTCTTCAAAACAAGCACTCGCAGACAACAGCCGAAAGTGCAGCGACTCCGAGCGAGCAAAACGACTGTTTGACGTTCAAACTAACAAAAAAAAAGATCGTGATTATCGTTTCCATTGATCTAGCTCACTTTTTGCCATTTAGATTTTTCCTTCAGGTCGCCATGACATCTTTGAAAAAGAGGGTAATTGACTATACTTTGTTTTAAAAGTAGATTTGTTAGTGAATAGTCAGCTGATATTTGTTAATGTTATTTTTTAATAATTTATTCTAAACTAAATTTACAGTTCCAGCAGAGACATATCTTGTCTTGATGAAATTTCAAACTCAAAGCATCTTAATTTGACCCAATCGCTAGACGGGAATTGAAATAACATTTAATTTGATACCTTATTTGTTCCTCTGCCTCTAACTCTAAGACAAGGCTATGATTATCCCCAGACACCTGTCTGGGGATAATCACAGCGCTAAGACAACGAGGTCTGAAAATGGCTGTCATTATCCCCAGACACCTGTCTGGGGATAATGAAAATTCGTTATCCCCAGTCCAGACATCTGTCTGGGGATAACCAAATTTCGTTATTCCCAGACAGATATTTGAACCTCCGCTCTTTTAAACAATTATCCACATTCCAGAATATGGAATGTTTCCAAATGCACATAGAAATAAGGAAAGTTAATAAAATATCAATAAAAACATAAAATTAACCAACATTAAATCAGTTGTTACTACATATACACAATATGCGTCGACTTCGAAGTGGGTGTCATGGCCGAATGGTTAGGTCGTCTGCCCTGGAAGTTTTACCAGAATCGACGTTGCCGGTTCAAATCCTGATGCCTCCACTTTTTTTTTTTACATTCCGTCTTCTTTTTACAGAACGGTGCAAGGTTAAATATCCCATCCATCCCCCCCCCCCCCCACCTCTTTTTTTTAACTCTCTCTCTCTCTCTCTCTCTCTCTCTCTCTCTCTCTCTCTCTCTCTCTCTCTCTCTCTCTCTCTCTCTCTTAGTTCCTTTCTAGTTTCTAGCAAATTGTCATATTCGTCCCCACTCCTATCTCAAAAAGTGTCTAAAAAGAATAAATAATTAAAAAGCAAACAAACAGAAATATTCAGAGAGCGACCAAATGGTCAGATAGAGGAGAAAAAATCAAACAATAATTTTTTTAAAAAATAAAAACAATTTTAAGAAATTCATGCTCAGAAACGGAACAGAAGGTCAAACAAAAAGGAGAAAAGAATAGACTCGCACAAAAAAAAAAAAAAGAAGACGGAATTTAAAAAATTTTTTTTTTAAAGTGGTGGAACCAGGATTCGACCCCCACAACGTCAATTCTGGTAAAACTTCCAGGGCAGACGACTAAACCATTCGGCCATGACACCACTTCGAAGTCAACGCATATTGTGTATATGTAGTAACAACTGATTTAATGTTGGTTAATTTTATGTTTTTATAGAAATTTTATTAACTTCCTTATTTCTATGTGTGCATTTGGAAACATTCCATATTCTGGAATGTGGATAGTTGTTTAAAAGAGCGGAGTTTCAAATTTGTGTCTGGGGATAACGAAATTTGGTTATCCCCAGAGAGGTGTCTGGGGATAATGAATTTTCATTATCCCCAGACAGGGGGATAGGCGTAGTCTTAACAATAGGTAGACAATGACAGTTGTAAAGAGTGACTAAGCGATATCCTTTGTTTTGGAATTGACAACTGTGCATTGTGACTAAGGAGTTTGTGAGAGCTTTTTGTCTGTTATCAGGCCTAATCTCTCTGACTCTTGATAACAAAAGAGTGAAAGTTAATCTAATATGAATGAGATGTCTACTAGCATCAAAGCTGCTTTTGCTTGACAAAATCTATACTATACTATCTCCGAACCATTAGCGTTACTGTTCCAAAAATCACTTGACTCAGGAACTCTTCCACCCGATTGGAAAGAAGCACAAGTTACACCGTTATTCAAGAAAGGAGACAAGAGTAATCCGGGCAATTATCGACCAGTTAGCCTCACCTCAGTGGTTTGCAAAATAATGGAGAGCATTATTAGAGACTATGTCATAACTCACCTAAAGAACAACAAGTTACTGTCTGAATGCCAACATGGCTTTGTTTCTGGCAGGTCATGTTCAACTAACCTCCTAAAGACTTTAAATGATTGGACAGAGTTTCTCGACCAAGGATCTTCGGTTGACGCAATCTACTTAGATTTTGCTAAAGCTTTTGATTCTGTTCCCCATCAAAGACTCTTAAACAAACTGGAAGCTCATGGTGTTCAAGGAAATACTCTAAGCTGGATTAAGCATTTTCTAGTAGGCAGGAAACAGAGAGTTAGCGTGCAAGGCACAGTGTCAAATTGGACAGAAGTTCTTAGTGGAGTGCCACAAGGCAGCGTCTTAGGTCCAACTCTTTTCGTAATCTTCATTAATGATTTACCAAGTATTTTGTCTAGCTCATGTTCAATGTATGCCGATGATACTAAAGTATACAGAAAGGTAAACAATCTAGAAAATAGAGACAGTCTTCAGTTAGATATTGACAATCTAGTCAACTGGGCAGACGATTGGCAACTGAAGTTCAACGCTGGAAAATGCACAGTGCTACATCTTGGAACGAAAAACAAAATCTTTCACTACGATATGAGACAGCATCACTGTAGCGACAGAACAGCTCTGAATAAGTCAAAACTTGAGAAAGATTTGGGAGTACATGTTGATACTAAATTAAAATTCTCAAAGCATATAGAAACACAAGTTAATAAGGCAAACAGAATCCTTGGACTCATCAGAAGATCTTTTACCTATTTAGATGCAGCAACTATGAAAATACTATTTACTGCATTAGTCAGACCCCATCTCGAGTTCAGCAACTCAGTATGGTCACCACAATTTGAGAAAGATAAGAAACTTATTGAAGGCGTGCTTCGCAGAGCAACAAAAGTAATTCCTGGGTTGAAAGATAAGCAATATGAGGATAGACTGAAACGTATTGAAATTCCAAGCATGACATACAGACGAGTACGAGGTGATATGATTGAAACATACAAGTTTACACACAGTTTGTATCAAGTCGAGAGTAAACTTTTCGTGTTTGCAAACAATGGAACCAGAGGTCATAATTACAAGCTGCATAAACCAAGGTGTAACACATCGCTTAGGCTACACTACTTTAATCAACGTGTGATCGACCGCTGGAACAGTCTCCCTGAAACGGTGACCAATGCTCCAAGTGTCAACGCCTTCAAAAATAGCTTAGATAGCCACTTAGCAGATTACATGTTTAGCATAGTTGAACCGCCCATTAAGATCCCATCAAAGGGTTAGACGTATATACAGGTCAAAAGATCTGTTAGGGTTAGGGCCTTCAATTTATCAAAAAGTTTATATATTATAGATACAGGTCAAAAGATCTGTTAGGGCTTTTTATTGACTTTTATCTCGATGAACTGAATGCCAAGATCAGCAAAGGCACAAAACGCCTAATACGCTGGAAAACTATACTATACTATACTATACTATACTATACTATACTATACTATACTATACAGGGCTGTCATATGGTCATTTTTGCTGATCCTAAGGTGTTGCGATTATCTGGAGTGGACTTCCTTAATAACTGCAATATTCCACTTCATAAGAAACTTTTGTGCTTTTTTTTTATGGTCTCCCATTGCTGCTGCTCGTTAGACTGCCTATCTAGACACAAAAGTATCATTGTAATCATGAAATCTGTCGCAAATCAACAGATTTTGTGTAAAATTAAAATGATCCCCCTGTCAACTGAGTGGCCTGTAATTTTCTATTTTTGATTTGAATCAACAGAGCGCACGAGAGCCAAGTAAATCAGATGATGACTCTTCAGATGATGACAACTATGTTCCTTATATTCCAATCAAGCAGAGAAAGAAAATGGAGGTTGGTGCTTTTTCACTACTGCCTGGACCAGAGTCTAGAATGTAACTGTGTATCATATCACTTGTTTTGTTTTTTTTTGCTGTTTTTTTTAAATTGTTACCGCCGTTTGTTGACTTTAGAATATTGAGGAGATAGCATGATGATCTAAGTTAATTATACGGATTCTATGATATTGGTCTTAGGCATTTTTTAAAGCTCTCCAGTTATTTGATAGGATAAATATGAAATCTGTGACTGGTTTTTTAACTGCATGGAAACAAAATAGTTTTATTTTAAGAATGGTTGGAAAATGGTATTAAAATGAATCAGTGCTGATGTTTTTTTGCGGATTAGTGGAAATCATCGATTATGGAAATAGAGAATGAATTTCCTCTTTTTCTGCCTCTTCCATGATTTTCGTGATATCCCACTTTTCTACTAATTTTTGTGAAATTCTCATTCACTTTTTATTTCAGCTAATCTGTCTATAAATGATTGGTTAAAACACCATGACTATGTAACAATGATAGTTAATCACCTCTATTTCTGTAAAAAAATGAGGATTGGGGCTGTTAAAATGGGGCTTAAAGGCAAATGTTCAAAATTTTCCTCCTTTTTCATGTTTTGTGACGGTCAGCACTGATAGACAGAAAACATTCTTTCATAGTATTATAATCTTGATATGACAATTGTAACATAAAATATGGGACCTTTTATTGTTATATGCTCTATCTGTTGAATATCTATGATTATTTTATGAACCCATCTAAGTTCAAATAGTGCTTAATACTTTGTAATTGTAACATTTATATTTCTATAAGAAGTGGTCTAAATTATATAATTATTATGCATTGACGTGTTGATCAATAGTCATAACATAATATTTTGATGAAAGTTTTAACACACAGTAACACACTAATCATGCATGATCCATCTTTATTAGATTTTGCCAGTAGTTAAATCAGGTAATGAAAAGGTTAATACTATACCTATCTCACCCTTAACATGATATGATTTCATAATGATTATTTCTGTTTTATGCAGAATTAATCAGATTAGGTATTATAAAATTTTTAACTGTTTATTTAGTCTTAGGGGGTCAAAATATAGGTAGTTTTAAGAATATGTGAAATTGTCTGTTTTCAATACTTTGCAAAGTTGTTTAGCTTGAGATAGCTCGAGTAAAATTTTGTAAATTATAACTGGTGTACATTCTTGTGATTTTATAATCTATAGCTTCAACAGCTTAAGCAAAAGCTTGGCCAAGTGGGCGTTCTCAAAGAAGAAGAAATGATGAAAAAAGAAAGTAGTGGAACAGACGAGGAGAAAGTCACCAAGAGAAAACTTCCCACTTTGGACAGCAGTGATGATGACGACAATTCAAAGGGACAACTATCTGACAAAGAGGAAGAGGATGATACAATTGTACCAGAAAGAGACCTGGGACCGATGGCACAAGTCAGTTTATTGGATCAACATAATGTATTGAAGAAGAAAGCAGAAGGTGTGTTATACATTTGTGTCTGTGCAATTGTGGGGTTTAGTAGTATGACGCTCAGCTTTGGAATTGTAGTTTCCAGATTTGAGTCCCGATGTGGGCATTGCCAAGTTGAGTCCTTGGATAAGACTTATCTCACATTTTCTTATTATATTAGATGTAAATTTAGTGGCCAGCTGGCAACAGTGTTATATGTCTCCTCTTACATGTTAAGCATTGCTGTTGGCTTGACCCTTTGATTACATTTATTGGATATTGCGATATATAAAAGCTTAGGTTTTCTATTTGCTTTAGTTACAACAAGATATGAAGTGAGTAGAAAAGTGCCAGAAGACAATAGAGAATAAAAAAATTTTCGCGGCGGTGGTGGGGTTTGAACCTGCGACCTTATTGGTACAACAACTCCGCCTGGCAGGTGAGAGCGTGGCTCTACCGTGTGAGCTATCCACGAATACAAAAATATTCGTTTCAAACCCAAGTCATATTTCTTAGAGACCTCTCTCACCCACTTCTTGGAGATCGCAGGCTCGCTCGCGCACAACCATCGCGAAGTTATTTTTGACCAGCAGTTAAGCTTAATAGAGTTGCTTTAGTTATATTTTTGGGGGTGTGGGCAATTTCATTTAGAAGGGGGATGTGGCTAATTTAGAAAAGAATGCAGTCCGCCTATGGCAGTTTTATTTTGTAACTTTGGTAACCTTTTTTTTTCCATCCCATGCTTTCCATTTTTCATTGTCCTGAATGTTAATAGATGTTAATCCCTTTGCTCGTGTAGCAAACGCTCTACTAACTGAACTATTGATATCCTATTGCTGGTGTTCAGGTGAGTCTTTGGTTGCCTCACACAAGACACACAGGTACATTTCAGCTGGAATTGCTTCTTTTCTCTCTTTGATTTAGTGTCTCAATTCTTCAATTTGAATTATCTTTCTTCTCCAGGCTAATGACGTGACATTAAGTGTTACAAGTGCAGCCAAATTTTTTTTTAAATAACAAAAACAGTTACTGTCAGTTTTGGTCTATTTCTTTTACTGTGTTCAATTTATAACTTTCTAGGAATTTATTTTGAGCAATAGAAATATCCTATTTTAAATTTCTTTTTCTTTTTCTTTCAGCCCGCAAGGAGACAGAGAGAGAAAAAATGTTGAGGGAGGAAGAAAAGATCTTGGAGAGCGTTGCTGAGACTAAAGGTGAGTTGGCCAATACAATTTTGTCTTTTTCTGCCCACAGTAATATGAGGACAAAATTATTTAGATATGGCATTGCACAGAGTTTTAAAACTTGAGGTGTAATATGATTCGACATAGATTTAAATTTCCTGTCTTCTAGAAAGCATCCTGTCGAGATCAAGATGATATTTTCTTTTAATTTATTATTTTCTTTTTTTTTTACAGAAATCTTTTAGACTTTTTCTATTAAATCAGTGTTGGATAAAAGTCATTTAATGTAAATGAGGACAATTTGATGTCCCATTTTATAGCCAATTTTATACCTTCAATTTTGTCAAGTAATAAAGAAAAAAAGATATCTAAAAACAGCAATTTAGTCACGCATTGACATTATATATTTTTATAATCCCCAATTCTTTTTGTACTTTCTGTTTTTAGCTTTGATGGCAGTTTCTGAATTAGCCAAGGGTATTGAGTACACAGAATCCATCAAAACAGGGTAAGTTTTAATATATGTTTCTATGTGTCATCATGTTTGGGTCTTATTTACTTTCTAAACCAAAATAGATAGTTGTTTTGTTTGTTTGTATGTTTTTTAAGTTATTGAAATCATTTTTAATAGTTTAATAGTTAAATATAAAGTTAAAAAGTTGAATTCATAAAGTTACCGGTTTGCCTTTGAGATAATTTTTTTTTTTTTTCACACAGGTGGCTACCTCCTCGTTATGTTCAAGAGTGGAGTGAGGAAACTTGTGAAAAGATCAGAAAAAAACACAGAATCCTGGTGGAAGGAGAGAACTTGCCCCCTCCTGTCAAGACATTCCGTGCTATGCGTTTTCCTTCTCCCATTATAAAGGCTCTGAATAAGAAAGGAATCGTCACACCATCCCCTATTCAGATTCAAGGAATTCCAACTGTGTAAGTTATTCCAGACCTGCAAACTTTCCTGATATTCTGAAGTCGAGATTTTTTCCTGACCCCCCTGTCTATGTAGTAGTGATTAGTTAGCTGGGTCTGTTAGATCTGGCTGAAAATCCTTTTTTATCCAGAGCAATTGTTTACGTAATTTTAACGCAATAAAAACTGTGATAAACTAATGGCTCTGACGGACTACTTTACAACTTAATACAGCCCAATCATTATAATCTATTTCTTTTTCTTATAGGTTAAGTGGTCGAGACATGATTGGCATTGCCTTCACTGGATCAGGAAAGACCCTAGTATTTACATTGCCCATCATCATGTTTTGTCTCGAGCAGGAGAAGAAGCTGCCATTCATCAGGGGAGAAGGGCCCTATGGACTTATCATTTGTCCGTCTGTAAGTTTTAATTTCATTTGGAGGGGGGGGGGGGGTCCCCATCTCCTTCATATTGCTTTTTATCTTGTTTTTAAGTTTCACCCATTTCAATAGCTTATAATCTCCTAAGTACATTGGGTTTGATTTGATAATTTCGTGATTTCTAGAGGAATATTTTGTACATGGCTATACTCATTGGTTTAAATGTTATTCAACATCAGATGATATTGCTCTATTTATATTGAAAAAAGTTCTTGTAAAAGGTTGTTACTACAGTCTTAGCTTGTATTTCTCGGCACAATAATCATCTTTTACAGGTAAATAATTGTTTTTCCTCCACTGAACAAAACACCCAGTTCATGTTTGTCACCATTTCAAATTGGTTGGGAAACAGTCAAGTGATAAGTTATTATTTTGGGCGATGATTTTTTCTTTTCTTGAAAGTCATTCTTAAGTACACTGATGGTGTGAACTTGCAAGCTTCATCTGATCCCTATTTGAACCATTCCCCTTTCTCTTACTTTTCTCATATGCTTTTAATTGTAAATCTAGATATATTTTTAACTATCCCATTTTCTACCTTTTTACTGGCTCTGAAATGACCTAAATATGTGGAAGTGCTTTTAAACCCAAAAAACAAAACAAACAAACAATTTAATCAAACGGGGCTGACTTTTATTTTATATAACTATTTGCCGAAGTCATATCCTCCAGAGGGGTTTTTTATTTTCTTTCTTTAATTTGTATTTTTCAATTTTACTAATTTTAGCAACAGCATCCATTTTATGTAGATTTGTGCATCACAGTGGCGTTGCCTTACTTATAATTGATTTTGCAAGGTCAATATAGGTCATATCTGCCAACCCTTCTGCTTTTGGCGGAATCATTCCTATTTTCACTCTTCCTTTTCTATAGTTCCGGCAATGTCTCTAAAATTCCGATTTTCAAAAATGATAATGATGATGATGGTAAGAAGAACAAAAATGGGGAGGGGGGGGGGGGGATTAAAAAGGTGAATTTTTTTTTTTTTTCATGTTTGCCAAAAGGGAATTAAGTAGGAAAATAAATTGCACTCCTCTCCCCTTCCCCATTCCATTTGCTATGATATGCAGTTTTGCCAGCTGTGCCAGAATACTGTCTTTATAAGTTTGGTGGTCATTTCGATACAGAATTTTCCATTGTTAAGAAATTCCTATTTGTCTCAAATTCCTATTTTCTAACCTTCTGATTCCACTTTTGGAATATGAAGGGTTGGCAGGTCCGTATGGATTCAAACCATCATTTGATGAAATTAATAATTCAATGGTTTTATGTTGATGTTTGTTTTCCTTGGTGATTTAACATTTTAACATTAAAATATTTATAACGGATTGTTGATACTTTTTTCATCAACAGCGTGAGTTAGCTAAACAAACATTTGAGATCATCCAACAATTTGCCGACTGTCTCACCACAGCTGGCTATCCTTCACTAAGACCATGTCTGTGTATAGGAGGAATGCCAGTCAAAGAACAACGGGATATGATCAATCAGTAAGGCTCTCTATTTCCCTGTCTATCTGTCTGCCTCTTTTCTTCATCTTTTACTAGCATTGTAGCACAGTCAATTTTCCTTATTTGTATTTGTCATTCCTTTGTTTTTCTCTTTTTAAAAAATCTTTAGCTTTTATATGGCGCAATATCCACTAAATGTGCTCAAAGCGCTTTAGGAGATGGACAAGCCAACAGCTACACTTAACATGTAGGATGAGACATGATGCCTTTAACTCACTCAACCCTAACCCCGACAATATCTGTAGTTTACCCGGGTTGCTTTTACCCTATGCCCATTTATTACATTTTTCTGAGACAAATTATAGACGTAGTATCAAAGTTTTAGTTTTTACATGTTATTGAAAGTTGAATAAAACTATATGGGTACATGCTCATTTTTAATACATTTTTTTCCAAATTTGAAAAGTAACAAAAACCTCTAGGATTGAGTGAGTTAAGGCACTGTTACAATAATTATTTTTTTTACAGTAAAACCCTTAAAAACATTTTTAAAACACAGATTTTGTTGTTTGCAGCAGGTCTGTGATTAGCATTAAAGATGAGGAGGCAGGGAGCTGAGACACTTAGTTTATATTTCCGTCATTTTTACCAGAGGTACCCACATCATGGTGGCCACACCAGGTCGTCTAATGGACATGCTGGACAAGAAGATGATAAATCTACATGTTTGTCGTTTTCTGTGCATGGACGAGGCTGATCGTATGATTGACATGGGCTTTGAGGAAGACGTTAGAACCATTTTCTCCTATTTCAAAGTAAGATTGATGTAACTTAGTCGCTAAGATTACTATTTGGAAAATGATTAAGAAATACATCTCCAGCAATGAATATTGAAACATTTCCTCTACCTTTTCATAAACTTAATTCATATTTTATATGTAATACTCGTAATAATAATTAACATATTTCTATAGTGCCTTTTGTCAAAACTTTAAAGTGCTTGAAAACCAACCAGATATTGTTTGCACAAAATAAAATAACATTCGAGACCAAATCAACTAATATCAAAACAATTATAGAATGTACAAGGCATCATTAATATATGTCACATAATATATTGAAAAATTTAATCAAGTAAATATTTAGTGAAAATTTTTAATTCAGAAAAGTGAGTGGAGCAGGCACTTATGTTGGTAACAACAAGATATGAAGTGAAAAGAAAAGTGCCAGAAGACAATAGAGAATAAAAATTTTTCGCGGCGGGGGGGGTTTGAACCTGCGACCTTATTGGTACGACAACTCCGCCTGGCAGGTGAGAGCGTGGCTCTACCGTGTGAGCTATCCACGAACACAAAATATTCGTTTCAAACCCAAAGTCATTACTAGATCCCTCTCTCACCCACTTCTTGAGATCGCCGATTCGTCACCACCATCGCGAAGTAATTTTGACCAGCAGTTAAGCTTAATAGCCAATATTCTCAACACAAACATATAACATAGAAACGATTGAGACATTGAGTATGCTCCGGTGTATGGGGTGAATTTTTAATTCAGAAAAGTGAGTGGAGCAGGCACTTATGTTGGTAACAACAAGATATGAAGTGAATAGAAAAGTGCCAGAAGACAATAGAGAATAAAAATTTTTCGCGGCGGTGGTGGGGTTTGAACCTGCGACCTTATTGGTACGACAACTCCGCCTGGCAGGTGAGAGCGTGGCTCTACCGTGTGAGCTATCCACGAACACAAAAATATTCGTTTCAAACCCAAAGTCATTACTAGATCCCTCTCTCACCCACTTCTTGAGACCGCCGATTTGTTCGTGCACCAAAATTTTTATTCTCTATTGTCTTCTGGCACTTTTCTATTCACTTTATATCTTGTTGTTACCAACATAAGTGCCTGCTCCACTCACTTTTCTGAATTAAAAATTCACCCCATACACCGGAGCATACTCAATGTCTCAATCGTTTCTATGTTATATGTTTGTGTTGAGAATATTGGCTATTAAGCTTAACTGCTGGTCAAAATTATTCGCGATGGTGGTGCACGAACAAATCGGCGGTCTCAAGAAGTGGGTGAGAGAGGGATCTAGTAATGACTTTGGGTTTGAAACGAATATTTTTGTGTTCGTGGATAGCTCACATGGTAGAGCCACGCTCTCACCTGCCAGGCGGAGTTGTCGTACCAATAAGGTCGCAGGTTCAAACCCCACCACCGCCGCGAAAAATTTTTATTCTCTTTTGTCTTCTGGCACTTTTCTATTCACTTCATATCTTGTTATTTAGTGAAAAGATATGTTTTTAGACGTTTTTGAAAATTTCCATAGAGCTAGGAAATTTTACAGACTGAGGGAGATAATCCCTCATTGTGGGCCCAAATGTTATAAATGACCTATCACCAAAGTATTTAAGTTTAGTTTTCGGTGATGTTAACAATTTGAAGTCATGAGATCTAAGATTTCTCATAGGTACATATGTAAGGACTAATAACAATTGTTACCACTTTGTTTGTGGTGGGGGTATTCTTTTAATTTCTTTGTTTTTTTTTTTTTGTTTTTTTTTTTAGAAATTTATTAATAATTTTTTGGGGATAATATAGATTTTAAGAGAACTGCAGTCTCTAATATCACAGTTAAGTTTTGTTTGTTTGTTTTTTTTCAGCTAGAGAAACGAATAATTCTTTTATCATATTTGATTTAATGTGGTTAATGCTACACATAGGTGTACTTGATGGTTACAGCTGTTTGATATAGTTTTGCTAGTCGCCAAATGGTAAGCATTTCCTTGAGAGCCACATACCATATTCAACTGAGAAAGAAGGAGAGCAAAGTCACAGCTTTTGCATTGATGGGAAATATAACTATCTAGAGGAAAATCGGACTAAAGAGACATTCACAATTTACACTGACATCTGGACTGGTAAGCTAATAAATGTATAAAGAGGTAAAAAATATACCAAGAGTGAATTGATTGCCATCAAATTTTCAGATCCGAATATCTCAGATTGAAAATTTGTTTTCAGACATTCTGTTGAAACTGATTTTCAAATACTAATTGTTTGGAATTGTTGATGTATTTATGTTTTTCCATCTCATTCTCATATCTTCAGGGTCAAAGACAGACTTTGCTGTTTTCAGCCACCATGCCCAAAAAGATACAGAACTTTGCACGTAGTGCCCTTGTCAGACCGGTAACTGTGAACGTGGGTAGAGCTGGTGCTGCTAGCTTGCATATTGTTCAGGAAGTGGAATACGTCAAACAAGAAGCAAAGATGGTGTACATTCTTCAATGTTTAAGGAGAACGCCCCCTCCTGTAGGTCTTATTTTGTATTCATTGACCAAATTTTCAGTTTTTGCAAGAAATTATGGTGGTATTACAGCTCATAGTATTAAGAGAGCAGGCATTTTATTCTTATCTTGCATTTTCTTCTCAACTCATTGATTTAGAAGGAATTTGTTAATCTTTTTTCCTCATTTGGTTGAAAGCTTTTACACTTAACATGCAAATCGTGATTTAAAAAAAAAAAGATTTAATTGAATTTTTAGAAATTTATTTATAATTTTTTGGGGATATATAGATTTTAAGAGAGACGGCAGTCTCTATTATCACAGTTAAGTTTTGTTTTTGTTTTTTTCATATTTGATTAAATGTGGATTTAATGCAGTTGGCAATAACTCTGTGTAGTGAGATAACAACAGTGCTCATATCGATGTGCTGTGAACTACCAGGGGTGACTCAAGTCGCCCACTGCAGTAGGTCCACATATATATTCACCGTCACATCCCTTTGATCCAAGCTTCAAGAATTTTATCTCCCATGCTTCTGTGAGTCTTCACAGCTTGTTTACATTTCAGTTTCACTTTTGTTTGACTGATTTTGATCAAATAAATTTCAGAATGGACCCTAGATCAGAATGGTCTCAGTCTGTTTTTGGTCAACAAGATGACGCGAGTAGTGGCAAGGAGGAGATTGGCATTTAGTAGTAATTAGGATTAGATTGACGACAAATGTGATTGTGACCAGACATTGTGGTAGGATGGCAGAGGATGACGATGTTTTTAGTTTTTTTTTCTGGAATACATTTATAAAAGTCAACTTTGTTCAAAATGGTTGACTTCCTGAAATTAACTAAAGAAATGAAATAGTTCCTTTCAAATAGCTATTAAATTTTCCAAATTGTTTTTCCTGGACATATTCTTCATACTATGGTCAGAGAAACATCACATATTTAGCGATCTTAAAAATTCTCTTGTTCATTCTTAGATGCTTCAAATTTGAAGCAATGTTTTTATTCATAATCCTTCATTTGACATAAATTTTATTCAATATATGAGTTCTTTTGTTTTTTAAATTGGAAGTCTTTTTTCAAGGATGAACCACTTTTGACCTTGACCTCAAAGATATTCAATAATGGCCACCGTGCTTCCAGATGTTTTTTTTCAATCAAAATAATATATTTTTATATAAATTTTCTTTATAATATAATACAATAAGCATGTCTTGAAAATTTCATAAGAATTGGTCGAATCATTTTGTCTCAATAATTTTTTTAAAAATACACCCATTAATTGAAGAACTTTTCAAAAACCCTTTGGTATTTCAAGGTACATCCTGTTAAAATAAACAACCTTTGGTATTTCGTGGAAATTGGAAAACGCCATGATTATAGTGTTCATTTTTTATATTTGTGTGTGTGTGTGGTTTTTTTTTATAGGGAATAAACTTTTTGCTGGTTGCTTTTACTCATGTTTGTTTGTTTCTTGTTCCACAGGTATTGATATTCGCTGAAAAGAAACAAGATGTGGATGCCATTCATGAATACCTGTTGTTGAAGGGTGTGGAGGCTGTGGCCATTCACGGAGGGAAAGGTCAGTCTATGTTCCATTTACATTGTAGTTGTAGCAATAAGTGTGGTTGGATATTAACTCCCTCAACCCTAACACCAAATATATCCGTAGTTTACCTGGGTTACTTTTACCCCATGCCTATTTATTACATTTTTCTGAGACAAATTATAGGCGTAGTATCAAAGCTAATGTTTCTGGGTGGGGATCCGACCTCCCATAGTGGGCAGGGAGGTACATGCTGTGTCTTCATCCCCCCATACCCGTTTTCCAATTGTTTCCTGTCATTGTCTTGGGATGAGATTAATTAGTTTTGTCCTGATCCTTGCCGGAGTTCTTTGGCTGGGAGGGAAACAGTTGAATGTATAGTTATAGTTTTGGGAGATGATATTTTTTTCCTTGTAAATCATCTCTCTCTTATGCATTGTATTATGTTTAGTTTACATATTATATTATGTGATTGGTAAACATTTGAGTGTATTCCTCTTAGTTGGGACCTGTGCTTGTGTCTGGATAAGACTTTTAGGTGATCTCAAACTAAGTACTTTGACGGTGTGCTCTTCGAATCTTCAACTCTTTCCTATTTGAACCAGTCCCCCTTAGTCTTACCTTTTCTTTTGTGCTTTAATTGTAATTCTAGAACTTTTTACTATCCCTTTATCTTCCTTTTTACTGGTGCTGATATGACCTTAATGTGTTCAAGCGCCGTAAAACCCTTAAAACAACAAAACAAAACAAAGCTAATGTTTTAAGATTTTACATGTTAATGGTAGTTGAATAAAACTATCTATGTGCATGCTCATTTTTAATACATTTTTTTCCAATTTTGAAAAGTAGAAAAAATCTCTAGGATTGAGTGAGTTAAGCAGTTGAAACTGGTTTTCAAAATGACATCACACTTGCTGTTAGAGGCATCATTTTATACGTTATCAGAGCACATTAATTCGATATTGGACTACACAAAAACACAGTGTTTTTTAGGGTTTTTTTTGTTTGTTTGCTTTTCTTACCTAAAGAAAAGCCCAGATTCATTATTTTCTGGTGTTTAAGTGTAACATGCTGAGACATATATTGCCCAAACTATTAATGATTCGTTATTCAGCATAATATTTTTTCATTTAATACATGATGATATGGGAGTGGAAAGGGGAGGGGGTAAATAAAAGAGCCCCGTTGTTTCTTTCAATTTTTACATTAAAAAATTTTTTTTTTCATCATTATTAAAATATTACTACTCTCTTTTGACAAAAAAGTTAATCCAGCAATGTTAAGCATGTATAGTGGCCAGATTGGTGATGTGGAAAATTCTAGCCCCGACATTGTATCCTTGGGTAATGCACTTAACACACATTTCCACACTCAACTCATTTGTGGATTAATACATGGCTAAAGGGGGATGAGGAATATTATATATTAGCACGAAATGGATACTAACAGGCAACTGGTACTGTATGAATTGGAAATATGGTTTCATATAGCCTACTGGGGGAATGATTGAAACATTGTAAAGCTCATATTCATATTGATAGATATTTATTTTTTCATTATGGTTACTTTGTGTTATTATTTTCCATTTCTGTTCATTTTGTTTACTATTATTCTTATTATTGTTATTATTGCTATTATTGATAATGATAATAAAGTAAAGCTGTCTGGATATATGTACTATAAATTCTGGCCAACCAAAAGTAAAATATGCATAATTTCTGTTAATTTTTCATACTTCTCACAGATCAAGAGGAAAGAAGTCGTTCAGTTGAGCAGTTTAAAAAAGGAGAGAAAGACGTTCTGGTTGCAACAGACGTTGCCAGCAAGGGTTTAGATTTTGAAGGAATCCAACATGTTATTAACTACGATATGCCAGATGACATAGAGAATTATGGTAATTGTCATTACAACATGCAAACATTCAGAGCACCCATATAATCAGCTTATTCGTTTTTTTGTTTAGCTGTCTTTTTTTTCTTTTTTCTTTTTTTTTTTTTGCTCAGCTCTACATAAGAAGATAAGTAGTCCAAGAGGGCTTCGAGGCAGATTGAGTCTGAATTTATCTCATTTTCTATAGCATTAAACGGACAAAGCAATTGCTTGCAACCCTTTGGATGGGATGTTTGTCTATCGCAAAGTATTTTCTCCAGATCTTGCAGGCCCAACTACCCAATCACTCCCGGATGGACAGTGGGTCCGAAAAAATCTCAACAGTATTCAGGATTCCTTTGTTTGTGAAGTGAGTGCTATACCAACTGAACTATCAGGAGGGGGCTCGACATATTTACAAATAAATGTTTTTATCAAGGTCCAGGACATATTTGAAAAATATGAGATGTCCCATTATCACTCTGAATTTTTATTTTGATATTACACCCATAAATGGACAGACAAATGCTGGGTCTGTTGTTATTTGAGATAAACAAATCAATATGCAATTTTCCTACAACTTAAAAAGTTCATGATGATTCACAAGACACAAGTAAATGCCCCCTCTTTATGGTTGTATGTATGTTGACTTTTGATTATCCAGTCCACAGAATTGGAAGAACTGGCAGGAAAGGAATGCAGGGCGTGGCCACCACGTTTGTCAACAAATCTGTAGGTAAGGTATTCTACTTATAATCTGCGATCATTTGAGGAAAACTCTTTTGGCAGGGCTGCCAAAAAAAATTCGAATGCTTTTTCTTTTCTCTTTACGATTATATGCTTTTCATCTAAAAGTCTGCATTATCAGTATCAAATTACAATATTAAAAGATATGAATTGTTTAAATTCTGTTCTTCATCTTAAAAGTTCGTTATGGCCCCATATCAATCCTTGCTACACTTCTGAATCATTACTAAGAGGGGTGTAGTAATGGTTTTGTGAAATTGCATGAGTTTGTGTGTGGAACTGAAGGGGATGAAATCTGAATTAATCATTGTGTATTGAGTGGAAGATTTTGAATAATATTTAACTCAATTCTTTCACATTTACAATCATCACGTAGTTCTCTCAATGTTCAACCCTTTGACTTATTGGTCAAGAAAAGAAAAAAGTTTACATTTAAGTTTATTGGAGTACAAATATTCATCTTAGTGTTAATTGCAGTACAACAAAAGTCTAAATCTTAATGACCATCTCTTCCCAGATGAGAGTGTTCTGCTAGACTTAAAGCATCTGTTGAAGGAGGCAAATCAAAAGGTACCAGCATTCCTGATGCTAATGGAGTCTGAGACAGAGAAATATCTTGACATTGAAGGTATGTGTTTGTTTGTCTCTTTGTTTTGTTTTGTTTTGTTTTCCTATTGGGATGGATGGAGGGTACTCTTTAATTTCATTTTTGTTTTTTTCTTGACTGGTCTAAGTTTATGAACTAACAAGATGACAGTCATGCATATTCAAACCAAAATTGATAGCTCAACAGTTTTTCTGTTATTGAGCATTTCATTGGAAAAGAATTATGGTGTTTTTACTTAAAAAGGAAAAATAGAAAAGACAATGATTGAACCTATTTTTTGTGTGTGTGTGTGGGGGGGGGGGGGGGGGGGGGGGTAATGCCTGGTTTTGAAGAGGAGGTGAGGTGTCTTGGTTTTTTTTTCTTGTTTTTCGTTTTTGGGGTTTTTTTTTTTTTGGTTAAATCTGTTATGTATGTAGGCATCCTGCTTGTAATAAAACTAATGAAAAATCCTACAGCTGAGATTTCTATTTTAATTTTTTTTTTTTTTTGACATTGTCACTTGTTTGATTTTTTAAAAACATTTTTACTCTGATCAGGGATGCTCCTTTTCCGGGTAAAGCCGGTAAACCGGCTTTTTGAAATCTTCCAGCTGACCTTGGTCAGCATTGATGAGTTGATATTTTTAAAGATGAAAGTATTGGTTGTTTAAAGCCAACGAGGGAATATAGATGAATATGTATCCTTTTCTATGATTTAAGAGTGATACCATTTGATGGAGAGAAGCTCTGCGCAAAATATTTTTATACAATATCGTCTTTACAAGAATACATTTCAGGCTTTTTTTTTATTTTAGCAAAGGGCATCCCTGACTGATAAAGTTGTTTGTTTTGTTTCTATTTTAGAAAAACATAAACTTTTTTGCTTTTCGAATTTCAGGTGAGGTTGGTTGTTCCTACTGTGGTGGTCTGGGCCACAGGATTGCCGATTGTCTTAAGCTCCAAGCGATGCAGACTAAACAAGCCCAGGGCGTTGGAAGGAGAGATTATTTGGCTCACAACAGTGCTGACTGGTAGACAGGGAGTGTTTTTGGTGTCTATATATAACAGTCTAACAACTTGGATCAAAAGAGACACGATAATTGTACTGAGAGCGGTGCTTGGATCAAAAGAGACAATAATTGTATACTAAGAGCATTTATTGGTTGTAAACTGATTATTTTGAGTTGGTCGTCAGCGTGGCAAAAGTGCTCAGCAGTCCAGAAATCATTTTTGATCCTTTGAGTCGTGGTTGAGCCTCAATTAACGGCATGAACTTTATCAAGATGGTGCAGCCCCAAGGATTGACAATGCTCAAACTCATCCACTACACTCAGTCACACCCTCTGTTTAGTGACCAAAGGAAGAGGGGGGGGGGGGGAGGAAACTCGGTGAAAGCTCATTACCGCATGAACTTTATCAAGAGGTGCAGCCCCAAGGATTGAAAAAGTGGCTCACAACTCATATACACTAACTCTCACACCCTCTGATCTTAGTACCTAGAAGAGGGGGGGGTTGGATCAGGTTGACAGTGATAACTCGGTTTAGCCTCAATTTAACATAGGCATGAACCTTTTATCAGATGGTGCAGCCCAGGATTTTACAATGCTCAACTCAATAACCCAATAACATCATGTTCACATCCTCTGTTTAGGACCAAAGGAAGAGGGGACTGGTGGGGAGGAATCGGTTGAGCCTCAATTAAAGGCATGGAACTTTATCAAGATGGATGCAGCCCAAGGATTGACAATGCTCAAACTCATTAATACCATGCATAAGGTCACACTTCTGTTTAGTGACCAAAGGAAGAGGGGGGGGGGGGAGGAAACTCGGTTGAGCCTCAATTAACGGCATGAACTTTATCAAGATGGTGCAGCCCCAAGGATTGACAATGCTCAAACTCATCCACTACACTCAGTCACACCCTCTGTTTAGTGACCAAAGGAAGAGGGGGGGGGGGGGAGGAAACTCGGGGAAAGACGATTCCCCACCTCTTGTTCCAATTGATTGAAGACAGATGAGCGAGGTGTGAAATATCATGTGCTGGCTTGTTGCTACTTAGCAACGGAATGAATTTACTCTCAACGCCTTATGTTGGATACTTCTCTTTTTTTTAAAGGGGTTTTGCGGTTAGAGCTCTGTTATTTTTGACAAGTTTTGCATACTTGGGTACATTGTTGATTTATTAATAGAGTGCCAGAAAACAACCCTTAATTTATGATGATAATGGTTATGTCAGTCTACTCACCCCGCTCATTTGAATTCACACTCCTCCTGACAAATAAACCCAATTTAAATCATCATTATTGCATCATTGCCTTATGCTTAGGACCAACACACAGTGTTTCTACTTATGTCATGGAAGACTGTGTGGCCGCATTGCAATGATTTTAAAGGATGCTGCCACAGGTGATGAAGAAGAAATGGTTGTTTGATAAAATGGAAATAACAACTGCAACAAGCAATATGAATATGATTTATGAGACGACGAACTTCTCAAGTTGATGATAAATGTCAATGTTGATGAAGTTAGTTTCACAATTTTCCTCCACTTGCTAGCTGTGTTACTCTCCATCCTGCCTCTTACAATGTCCTTTTTACTAGATGTTGACGATTCTGGTCATACTACTGCTTGGCATTTATATAACCAAATGCAAAATATTTGGGAAGTCCATAAAGATATACAAAAAAACCTCCTTCTGCAGCTATGTTCACTTGAAGTTCTAAAGAATATGTACATATAATTAAAACAAATAAGCTGATATAGCTTTTCCGACCGTCACAGCAAGCCTTTCCTGTTCTATATTATGTATGAAACTATTTCATGTGGGTATCATGATGAATCACCCATGAGGTCAGCAGACTCTTTATGCTTCTTACAAGCATTTCCACCTATATACAATAGATATATTTTCTCCTGTGTCGATACTCCTTCATTGTTTGGTATGTCATCAATCAAAAGAAGTTCAACATCAGTCAAATGCTTTTACAAATGACAGGAATGACCAGTAATCAATATTGTCTTGTTCGGCATCAATCATCCTGTCAAGGGCATGGGTGTTTAAAACATCTTCAACAGTTGTATAGAATTTGTTTTCTGCTGACATCCTAAAATGGACAAAGTGATGCTTTGTATCATCTTGCTGAAATGCTTTAGATGACCTCTGGACGGCTTCCCTGGGCCTCCGGATGGCTTTTAGTATTACCGCCACATAATACTAAAAGCCGTCCGGCGTAATTTGAGCTTTCGGAAGGCGGAAGACTCTTGGAAAGGTTCGTACAGGTCTAAGGGCCTCCGGACGGCTTCCCTGGGCCGCTGGATGGCTTTTAGTATTACTAAAAGCCGTCCGGCGTAATTTGAGGAGCTTTCGGAAGGCGAACGACTTCTGGAAAGGTTCGTACAGGTCTGAAGGCCTCGGATGGCTTGAGAATGCATTAGATGATCTCCGGACGGCTCTCCTGGGGCGCCGGACGGCTTTTAGTAGGACCGAAAGGGAATGTTATCCTCCATCATTCTCAGATACCTCAGTATAGATGGTTTCAGCATTGACAATTGTCATGTTGTCATGCCCTTCGAGACATTTAGTTATGTCACAGTCTTTGCAAATGCCTATTTAAAAAAAAAACAACATAATATGTACATTTAAACCCCTTTTCTTGCCATGCTTGGCAGCGTTCTCATCTGGATTGAGAATAAATGTATGAACTTGTATCTTCTTAATATGACGTGACTTCTTCAACTCTGCACCCATACTTCAGCTCTACATTCTCTCTCTCTCTCTCTCTCTCTCTCTCTCGAGAGAGAGAGAGAGAGAGAGAGAGAGAGAGAGAGAGAGAAGGGGTATTTGATTGAATTCTGTTAATTAGATACATCATGTATATCTTTGAAAATGTTAAAAATATTTGTATGATTAAAATTACTGATCAAAAATTGCGATTGCTTTATTTTATTTATCTTTAAAATGTGGAGAGAGAGAGAGAGGGGGGTATTTGATTGTATTTTGGTTAAGAATTTTCCGCCTAAAACTAAAAGGTGGTTTATCTCCGCCCATCACCATCACAATTCCGCCTTTGAAAAAGACTCACAACAACGACTACATCAAGATCCCTATCACCTCCAGTACTCCCACATCATCATCCATACCACTACTACTACTACAACCATCACCTCATTATCATCCCTACCACCACCACTATTGCTACAACCACCACCACCTATTAATCATCCCTACCACAATTACTACTACAGCCACCACCACATCATCATCCCTACCACCACTAATATCTGGGTGGGGTTCCTGACCTCCCGTAGTGGGCAGGGAGGCACTGACTCTATCTTCTATCGTCCTTTATCTATTTTCCAACTTGCTTTCTTTGTCTTGGAATGAGCTTACTTGGTTTTGTCCTGACCGTGGCCGAAGTCGGCTGAGAGGGAAACATTTGAATATGTATAATTATTGTTTTGGGAGATTATATTTTTTTCCTTGTAAATCATCTCTGTTATGCACTGTACTATGTTTTGTTTACATATATACAATGATTTGTAAACATTTGAGTGTATTCCTCCAATGGGGACCTGAGCTTGTGTAAGGATGAGTGAGACTTTTAGGTGATCTCAAACTAAATACTTTGATAGTGTGCTCTTGTAATCTGCACCTGTTTCCTATTTGAACCAATACCCCTGTCCTCTTTTTTTTTTGGCTGCTTTGATTGTAATTCTAGAACTTTCTACTATCCCATTTTACTGGCGCTGATATAATCTAAATGTGTTGCATGCGCCGTAAAACCCTTAAAAACAAACAAACACCACTACTATAACCACCACCACCACATCATCATCCCTACCACCACTACTACTACAACCACCATATCATCATCATCACTACCGCCACTACTACTACAACCACCATATCATCATCATCCCTACCGCCACTACTACTACAACTACCACCACATCATCATCCCTACCACCACCATACCATCATCCATAAGACCACCACCACATCATCCCTACCACCAATACTACTACAATCACGCCATATCATCACTATCACTGCCACTACAACAGCAACCACCACATCAATTCCACTGCTACAACCAGCACCACCACATCATCATCACTACTACCACAACTACAACCACCATTAGGTTTTGGAGCTTTACTTCAGTTGAAAAAAGGGGACTTTGGACGGTGTTTACTTATCGTATAGTTCTAATCAGTTATCGGTTTAACATTATAGGATATATAAACACAATGCCAAAAACCATTCGAATTCCCTTTTGTTTGCGGAAATTCCTCCGGGTGATATCTGAAATTCCTGTGTCAAATTTTAAGTTGGCGTCTCTGCGATCACCACTGCTACTACAACTACAACCACCAACACATCATCATCCCTATCACTACTACTACAACCACCACAATATCATCCCTGACAACACTACTACTACAACCACACCACCACATCATCATCCCTACCACTGCTACTACAATCACCATCACATCATCATCCCTACCACCCCTACTACTACAGTCACCACCACATCATCATCACTACCATTACCATAATTACAGCTGTATCACCACCACTACCACCGGCACGATGTTCATGCAAAAATTAGACCTTCAGTGATAACAACAGTATGTACCATCATCATCAACATTATACCCCTCCCCTCCTCATTACGATCAATTTATTTTTTCGTGTATCCAGCAACTGTGGTGACTGGCTCGTGTTCAAAATGACAATGCAAAGTCGCCCCACCAAGAAAAGTCATCCCAGTTGACAGTACTGCCTCAGGTGGGCACAGTGATTTTCAGGGCTCGGATATTGAAGAAACGAATTTGATGTCACTCAGATCTTTACTATTTTTTGGACAGCCCGTAAATTATACGTTCTAAGTAAATAATATCAATCAGACTATAACCGTTAAATGTTACAGACAGTTTAGTGTGTTGGTATGTTAAACTTGGCTGGCGGATGTTGTGATTATTTTACCCAAACGCATAGCATGAATTCAGTAGAACAAGGATCTAGTGAAGAGCTGCTGTCGGTAGGAAAAAAATTGTATTGTTAAAATACTTACGTATCAGTAGTTTCGTTATATCAGTCAAACAATAAGAAAGACGTTGATTGTCAATACTACCGAGTTTGTTAAAAATATTCACTATACTATAAGCGTGCTATACTGTACTTATACCAATGTTTTCAAGCTTTATATTCCTGTTGGAGCATACAGGAACACATAAACTTCTCACATTGCAGTTAGTTGGTACTCGTTGTTTTTGTTTGTTTTTAAGGGTTTTACGGCGCTTACAACACATTAAGGTCATATCAGCGCCAGTAAAAAGGAAGAAAATGGGATAGTAAAAAGTTCTAGAATTACAATAAAGCATCCAAGAAAAGGGAAGACAAAGGGGAATTGGTTCAAATAAGAAACAGATGTAGATTCCAAAAGCACTCAATCAAAGTACTTAGTTTGAGATCACTAAAAGTCTCATCCAGGCACAAGCACAGGTCCCCACTAAGAGGAACACACTCAAATGTTTTACAAATCATATATAATATAAAGAAAGCATAATACTACAGTGCATAACAGAGAGATGATTTACAATGAAAACAATATCATCTCCCAAAACTATACATTCGACTGTTTCCCTCTCAGCCAGGTCATCTGGCCAGGACCAGGACAAAACCAAGTAATCTCATTCCAAGACAAAGACAGATAGCATGTTGGAAAACAGATATAAGGGGACACTATGGTTAGTTGGTACTCAACAATAGCGATTCCACAACGGGGTAACTAAGTTACCCCCGACGTACGAATTGGTAGGGGTTTTTTTTTTTCTCTTTGGAAAATGGGGGCATAAAGTAACCCCCATTTGTAAAGAACATGTTGCGAAATCGCCAATGGTCACTATGGTATGCAATTTTTTGTAACCATTTGAGCAGAAACCTTTGTAAAGATTAACTTTGGAGGATTACTGAAAATTTCAGCGAAAAATTCGAATTATAAATTAAGCTTGCAACACATTAAGGTCATATCAGCATCAGTAAAAAGGAAGAAAATGGGATAGTAAAAAGTTCTAGAATTACAATTAAAGCACCCAAGAAAAGGTAAGACAAAGGGGAATTGGTTCAAATAGGAAACAGATGTAGATTCCAAGATCACACTAGGAGGAACACATTCAAATGTTTACATTATACATTCAAAACAAATATATAACATGTGCATTTCGCACAATGGATAGGGGACATCTAACAGTCATACAATGTTAAATATCTCCCCAAACTTTAACCATATATTTAACTACAAAACCAATCTCATTCCATGAAAAAGACAGAAAGCAAGTTGAAAAACAGAGATAGCGACATGCCACGGGACCAAGTTTTTATGTCGTTATCCGGAGGTGTCGTTATTTAGAGGTTTCCAAGATGGCGGACAAAGTGGGCGTGGTAAGGCCCGCGGGACCAGGTTTTATTAACATTGACAGGACAAACAAAACATTGTAGTGTATTCCTCTTAGACGGTTCTTGTGCGTGTGTCTGGATGAGACTTTTAGGTGATCTGAACTCTGAACTGAGTACACTGATAGTGTGCTCCCGGAATCTACATCTGTTCCCTATTTAGACCATTTCCCTTTGTCTTACTTTTTTCTTATGTCATTTCAATTGTAATTCTAGAATGTTTTTTAAAACTCCAATTTTCTTCCTTTTTACTGGCGCTCATATGACATAGATGTGTCACAAGCAAGGAATTTACCCAATGGAAACCGTACGGTGCTCTTATTGGCTTACCAACCAGCGGCCTCGATGAGAAAAATATCCGCCATTTTGCTGTTGGCTGGGAATCGCGTTACTATAGTAAACAAGCGCTGACCGGCCGTTCATGAAAACAAGTTGCTGCTCGCTCGTTTAACTCAAAATTATTCAAAACGATCTCTCTAAAATGATATAAATGTGACTTCTTAAGTTTTCTTCACGGTCAAAACCACACACATTCTATTACTGATCTCGCAAAAGAATGATGACAGTCGCCGAAGGTGAACCAAGGAACAAAACAAGAGAAGTAAAAGTTTTTGGAAACACTTTAGGTTACTACTTATAATATACTATACTCACTATAGACGTATACAATACACTAATACATAACTCTAGCTATAGTGGTAGTAGAGAAAGTTCAAAAGCTATTTTAAGGAAAATTTTTTTTAGCTAAACATATTGACTATCTAGCATACAGCTCTTACCATTAAAGTGGGAATGTTGTAGTATCTACTTACACGAGGCTTATACTATTTACTAGAATTAATTGAGTGCAGGATCTTATCTCTTTAGAATTAGGAGTAAATTATTTTGTAGTTTATAGTAGTGTAGTGAGTTTACTGTGAGTCGTATTATAATTAGGAGTCAAGGATACTTAGAATAACGTTAGATTAATATTCGATACATAAAAAGTTAATAATTATATGACATATATTAAATATCAAGCAACAAGCATGATAAAAAAACAAAAAATCAACACAAATAATTTTAACCCTCTCCAGGCAAAAATTTGACGGTAGCATTTAAATATTTTTTAGTCGACTAAAACATAGTTTACTTTACTAAGAACATGCACATTTTTATGTTGATAGGGGTTGACTGGTTGAAGATATTGTAATCCTGGATTAGGTCAAAAGAACAAAAGCAGAAGTAAAATAATCAATTTAAAAAACAAAAAACAAAAAAAAAACTGTCAACTTGGAACAAAACAGCACCAATGTCTAACTCTGGGACTAACCTTTAAATAACAAGTTGTTGGTGATGTTTTCTGGTCAAGTCTTTACAGGTGTTTAAAGAGTATTGTCTTAGTATGCTTTTGACGAACTGAGCATGTGTTGTTGAATATGTGTCTGTCTGTAGATAGTTTGCCGTGGTGATACAACATTGTTCTACAAAATATGGAACAAGCTTCTTTAATAATCTGTGTTACATGATTGTCCTCACTTTCAAAATGACTTTCCATGGCATGCTTATCTAAATCTGTAAAAATTGATGGCCCTAATCTTTCTGTTACTTTTATTATCACTTTACTTATTGTTGTGCTATTGACTGCTCTCAAAGGTCCCTCCTTGTGTGTAGTTAGAATTTCCCCCAAAAAAAGGTCAGCTGCTGTAATAACTTTATAAAAATCTTCAGATGGATATAATAATCCCCCCCCCCCCCCCTGTCTTTTCTTTCGGTAAAACTAGATGATGATGGTTTGCTTAAATCAGGATTGTCTAATGAGGCTAAAAAATCTGAACAAACAGAACATTTGATTTTGTCTCGTAATTTCCTTGCGATAAATCCAGACATATAATACAAAACATCTGAATGGTACTCTGAGGGCTGGCAAAGGGTTTTCGTAAAGATCACAGTTTTTCTGTCCAATTCAGGTTGAAAAGAGTTTGTCGAATTGTCAACAGTAAAAGATGAATTTTCTTGGAAAAGCTTATTTTCGGGGGCAGGTAAGCAATTAGCATTTTTGGAACTCAGCACACCATTCTTCATCAAAAGAGACCTGAGGGCATATTTAAATTGAAGGACATTCGGGTTATTATTCCAGCCACCTCTTCTTCGTATCCTTGAAAACAATGTCTCCAAATGATCTTGAGAGAGTCTGTAAGTAAGTATGTATTTGTAGTTATTGGCCAAAAGTCTCCGAGATATCAATTCTATGGATGTCAGTGTTGCCAAAAATCCAATAAATCCAGTTTTCCTCTTTGATTGTAGTATTGGCTTGTTAGTATTGTCACATAAAGATGATATATAATTTCTGGCAAAATGAATAAACTCTAATTTTTCCTCAAGATTTTCCTTTGTAATAGGGCTTTTAAATCCTTTTGTACAGAAACTACTGCTGTTGCATAAATCAAACAATTTATCAAATATACGAATAAATTTACAAGTCGCTTCACTTCCAGCAAATTCAGGCAACTTCAAGTCATCCCGAAGAATAGTAATGGCAGAAGCAACAGAAGAGCTTAAAGTTTGGGCAGCAAGAGAAACTTTCATTTTATTTTTCACATAATCAATATGTCTTCCTTTTAGCTTGTTGGCAAGGTTTAAATTACTTTCAAGCTGCAGCTTGTGAAGTGCAACAATATAAGACCAATCAATTCTCTCCTCTCCACGGCGCAAACATTTCAGGTCACCCAATGCATTTCTAACATTTTTTAACAAATGACAGGCATCAAAAATAAAGGGAATTGTTTTAGATGAATCCAAGGGGTGAGGAAACTCAGGATAAATGACATCTGAACTTATAGTGCATCCAATAGCAGTTGCAGTCGCTTGGTTAACATAAGCTCCATCACACACAACCCCTTGAACAGAGAAGCCTGCCTCAGACAGCCAAACTATCCCATCATTAATAATCCGTGCTTGCTGGGCTGCACTAATCTTATCAACAAGAAAATAGCCAATAGGGTGCTTAAAATATCGCTTTTGTCCAACGATGAGAAGAGTAAGACTTTCTGAAGCTAATGTGTCTGGTGATGCAACTTGAAGATGACCATGGTTCACATAGCCAGCATAGGTCTGGGATGCAGGGTCAAACACAACTTGCTTCCGAATGGACATCGAATCAAACATAAGGCAAACATCCTTCATCAAATCATCCTTTTTAAGTTGAGCTTGCAAGGTATTAAAACATCTGTAATAAATCCTGGGGAGACATTGTGGGATGCAGACCACCTACGAATGGTATCCGCATGAGGCAAATGCAAATACTTTCTCACATAATTATAAGCCTGAGCACTATAGAAGTGCAAGGAAACAGCAAAGGATTTTAATTCATCAGAAAAACGCATATTATTTTTGGACATATGGGCAGCTTTTAATTCATTTTCAATTAAAGTGAGGGTTTCCGCAGCAAAATTTTCTTTTAGGATGTCAACATTTTCTTCTTTCAACAACTTTTTCTTCTTCAAATCTTCCAAAAGGGATGAAATTTTTACATCTCGACGGGCCAACTTCTTCCTCATGCTACTGAGTTGTTGTTTTTGATGAAGCATCTTTTCTTGGCAAACAAGCAACTTATTTTGGGTCTCTTCTAAGTGGCTTTCAACTGAAGAATAGGCATAATTATGTTCATCAACTTTAGGGGTCTTACTGGGTGTAGCATCTTCAAATGGAGAATTGGGAGCAGCTCGTTTTCGAGGGGATGATCTTGTCTTTTTAATGGCAGGAGACTGTTTATGTTGGGGATAATTTGGAAATACAGATGGGACAGCATTCTCTCTCAATTATTTTTGGTCTAAGCCGAGATAATAATCTTCTAATAAAAAGTGGACACTACAGACCCTATCATTTTTTGTAGGTCTCCACTCTGACCCATCTACATTCTTCCTGCTGATTTTAGTAATCCACTTGGACAACAACTCGGGCTTCTTCCATGGAAAGCTGAAAATAAGTGAGGCATTCTAACTAGGACTATCTTGACAATTGGTGTACTATAGTGAAAAACAATCTATCCAGTTGAATTATTTTCTACTGGCAAGGGAAAGACTCCATGGAAAGTAAAGCAATTAGACGTCTAGTACTATACTAATATATTTGTCTTTATCTAGGTCTTCCTGTCAATATACTTATATACTTGTTGATATTCATCTCGGTTCATTTATCTCAAGTTTTGAAAAATAACCACACTACTCTTACTCGCCTAGAGTGGAGTGCTTATTATACTTTGGCCTTTGCAGTTAATTGCAATCGCAAGCTCTCCTCCTCAATTCGAAAACGCATTATAGTTATAGGTTATTATAATACATGATTACACACATTCTCTAACTTCATTTTTACCTCAGGGGAATAGTTCAGATCAGTCTTTAGATTTATTTATAAAAATACTTGGGAGACCTTCCATTCTTGTTCTAGTAGGGGGTTTGGGAGGGGGGAAACTTTTTTTAAAAAAAGTTTTCCCCCTCCCAAACCCCCTACTAGAACAAGAATACTTGGGATGTAGTAGCTTATGGAAGGTCTCCCAAATACTTATGAGATATAGACTCTATATCTAAATCTATCTAGATCCTAGTAGAACATTATCAGTCTCCGTCGCAGTCGTCAGTAGCCCAAAATACAATTATATAACTTCTTTTTTAGTTCATTGATTTATTTCTCTTACCTGTGAAACGACAATGATGTGCCTTTGACAGCTTTATTGTGGCATAAATATACGCAGCAGTTCTGAACCATTTTATTGTGAATTTTAATATTGTTGTGGTTTTTGTTGTGTCGTTATGATGACATTAGATACCGAATGAATGGTAATGTTTACATTCTCAGCCAACAACAAAATGGCGCTGAATGCTTTCATTGGTGGACACTTTTTAGACTCCGTACGTATTCTCATTCGTTTAATTCTATGGTCACAAGCGCTGTAAAACCCTTTAAAACAAGTGAGTTACATAAAATTCCTCATCCTCTTCCTCCTCCTCCCACAAAAACACTACTACTACTTCTATCACCACATAATATCACATTTTCCAAGATTTTGTGTTTACTTGCTTACACGTACATTTATACCTAGGTTTTTATTACTGCATATCAGCCAAGATTCGTCAAAAAAAAAGCTGCGTTCTCATTGGTTCAAGCAGGAATCGTTTTTATAAACTTTGAGTACTCATACTCGGTATTTTTAGTTTCAGATATATATCTACAAAAACTGCCGAAAATCGCCAAATGATGTCGTTATTCGGAGGTTTTATCAAAAAGTGCGTCGTTATCTGGAGGTTTTTTTTTACTGATCATAAATAGAATAAAACTCGGGACCACGGGTCAATGTCGTTATCAGGAGGTTGTCGCTATTCGGAGGTGTCGTAATCGGGAGGTTCCACTGTAGAAGATACAGCAGGTTACTCTTGCTCACCATGAGAGGTCATAAGACCCCACCCACCAGTCGTGGTAAAGATTTGATCTTAACTTTAACTCCCAAATCGTTGCAAATCAACCATAAGAAATTTTATCAAATTAACTTCTTAATATCAAACTAGCGTGTTATTTACAGTAACAATAATCTTTATTCTTTCAAATCAGATCAATAAGAAACAAAATGCACTGTACAATTTAAATGACATTGTGAATACATAAACCAATTCATGTTTATCATCGAATAAATGCATTTATATAAAGATCACTTATCATCATAATGAAATGAAATGAAATGGGAAAACAATATTCAAATCCAATAGCATTTGGAATGTGACTATCATCTCTATCATAAGTCTTGAAAATCCTTGATATTCCAATCACTATGAAGTTTTTAAAATCCTGTACAACATACTTTTTCATTTTTAAAAATATATGACTTAAACAAAAATTACCTAATCCAAGTTGGATTAAATTTTGTAAAAAAGGCAAAACGAAATGGTGCATGAGCTTGAACAAAACAAAAAGAAATGGAGATAAAACATATCATCAGGATGATTCTTTTACAAGTCAGCAATTCTTTAGATGATTAAAATAGGTACCACAAACTGATTCTCCTTTTAACAATTGAATCCAACAAAAATGTCCTTCAGTAATTTGGGTTTTTTGGGGGACTTTTTTGTTTGTTTTTGTTATAAATTATCTACATCAAACACCGGTTCTATAGAGAGCTGTATAAAATAAAAACCTCAGGACTATAAAAAAAAATTAGACCAACTTTCTTATTTTTAATTGGAAAACAATTTGATGTACATGGTATCTTAAGTAAACATAGGAATATAGATTTCTATTTGTAAATAATGAAAAAAATTCCCTAGTTTATCCAAAACAGAAAATGGATCATATGTGGTATCCGAATTATGATAACTAGTTTCCAGTTAGTCAATGATTAGAATAATTAAAATTTAATGTACTTAATAGTATGGAATATTTTCAAAACGTTATACAGTACTCGCTGGATGTTAAAACGTTCCACAATAGATAGAACGAAATTGATGTCACTCAGCTTTTTGTTATTGTTTTAGCCAGCCATTTTTATGAGTTCTCATCAAATTGTATTAATCAGACTATAAACGTTTAAGGTTTCACATAATTTTATGTGTTGGAATATCCGGCTGACATTGTTTCAGACCTGATGACCTAATGTTATCTATATAATATAATTAATAAGTCAATTCCTCCCAAGAGCATCAGATTTCGACATGCTCAGATTCTAGCATATATTTTTTTTGTAGCTTCTCCCAGGAGTGTGCTAGAATCAAGTACTGTAAAAGTAGGCCATAATGCCGAATTGCAAAGAAATGTTGGTCAGTTTGTGGTACCTAATTATAGATATACGCGACCAAACATTTGCCGCTACATATCAATTAGCAATACGTCAATATAACCATGACAAGTTGCTATGGCACAAGGTGGACAGGTGATGATACAACCCATATGATAAATATTTATGATGCCAAAAAAAACAGCATGGATGAGATCATAAGATCATGGACATTACCCCAATCTAATAATTTTAATTTACTGTCTTTTTTGTTGTTAAAACCCCTGACACATTTAGGTCTTATCAGCGCCAGTAAAAAGGAGGAAAATGGGATAGTCAAAAAATTCTAGAATTACAATTAAGCACCCAAGAAAAAGAAAAACAAAGGGGAAATGGTTCATATAGGGAACAGATGTAGATTCCAAGAGCTTACCATCAATGCACTTAAATTGAGATCACCTAAACGTTTCATCCAAACACCAGCACAGGATTCCACTAAGATGATTACACTCAAATAACAAGATATGTTCAAAACAAAAATAGAGAGATGATTTACAAGGAAAAAAAGATCACTTCCCAAAATTAATATCTTTATATACATTTGACTGTTTCCCTCTCAAAAGTCTCATCCGGACACCAGCACAGGATCCAACTAAGAGGAATACACTCAAATGTTTACACAATACACAAACAAAATAAAAAATATAACAATACACAACAGAGAGATATTATTGTTTTTAAGGGTTTTACGGCGCTTGCAACACATTTAGGTCATATCAGCACCAGTAAAAAGAAAGAAAATGGGAAAGTAAAAAGTCTTAGAATTACAATTAAAGCACACAAGAAAAGGTAAGACAAAGAGGAATTTGTTCAAATAGGAAACAGATGTAGATTCCAAGAGCACACTATCAAAGTACTTAAGTTTGAGATCACCAGACACAAATGCAGGTCCCAACTAAGAGGGATACACTCAAATGTTTACAAATCATATATATATGTAAACAAAACAATACAAAGAGATGATTTACAAGGAAAAAAATATAATTTCCCAAAACTAACTATACATTTGACTGTTTTCCGCTCAGCCAGGGCCAAGACAAAACCAAGTAATCTCATTCCAAGACAAAGACAGAAAGCAAGTTGGAAAACATATAGGGGGGTAGAAGATACAGTAAGTACCTCCCTGCCCACTATGGGAGGTCAGGAACCCCACCCAGTAACAGAGAGATGATTAATAATGGAAAAAAACATCATCTCCCAAAACAATAACTATACATTTGACCGTTTCCCTCCCAGCCAAGGCCAGGATAAAACCCAAGTAGTCTCATTCCAAGACAAAGACAGAAAGCAAATTGGAAAACAGATATAAGGGGATAGAAGACACAGTAAGTGCCACCCTGCCCACTATGGGAGGCCAGGCCAGCAAGCATGCGAGCCAGCATGCAGACTTTGTGATTACATAATGCTCAAGCATTTTAATGGCCGACAGGCGCATGTGATGAGCTTTGAACAATCAGACTTGTTTACAGTTTTTAAAGTTCATTATTGGTTGAACCATGTAACTGTCAATTCAGCCATGCATTCTCTGAGATAGATAAAGACATGCCCTTTGCTGTGATATCTTACATGCTATTGGTGGAGAAAATGATAAGGTATTATTAAGCCTGGAAAGGGTGGCTACCTGAGGGAAAGTCAACTCTCGTTTTGATTGTCACTTCTTGTTGAAACTTGAAATTTATATAACTTATCGTCAATATTTATGTAGAATTATTATGTTATTATGTAGAAAAATTATTGCAGTTTCTGAAACTACCAAAACTCAAATTTGATCATTTTGACCACTTTCACTTTAAAACCGATTTTCTTCGTTTTCCAAATCCCGACTTAATACCGCTTTGAGGCATGTGACCGGAGACCTGATCAGCTCATTATCCTTCTCCACCAACCACCTGCTATACATGGCTTTCAATTGAATCATTTTCAAAAACTTTGATCATGACTACATTAACCGTCACAATATTCACACTAGACACTTGACATCAATTAATTCATTCACTAAAATAATCGGATTTCTTAATTTAAATAAAACAGAGAAATAGGAACAAAATAATAAATATGCAAGTCTGCCACAAGGAACAAAAAAGATCTGTATATTATCTACATAATGCATAATAACAATTTGAAAATAATAAAAAATAAAGACAGTTCAAACCTTAGACTACAGGCCATTTACATTGGACACTACTATTAAATGTTTCAACTTTGAAAAACAGCCACTTGGGATTTATATAGATTAATTAACAAAAATAAAAAAGGTTTATGATTTCTAATTTTCCAGAAATAACTAATAATCTTGATAACAGCATATTTCTGGATCTGACCAATCATTGCATCAGACTCGTATTACAGATGTATACTTTGCGGCATTGCATTGCGACTGATGCCTGGGTTATTCCTGTCTAACCCTGGACCTTTACTTTAGGATAAATCTCCCCTTAGGAGATAAATAAAGGGTATTATATCGATTTTATTTGAAACCAACATAAATTGAAGCGTTTCCTGAATCTAAATAAACAGGGATAACAACAACTGAAACACTGAATTCTTTGCACTGCTAATTCACTTAATTCAAATATTTTGTTTTTTTTGTTTGTTGCTTTAGGTCTCTTCCAACACAATTGAGGTTATATGAGAGACCGCTGAAACAAAAAAACAAGCAATCTAACAAAAATAGTACAAATGTCAATCAAAATCATAACCTAAAGATATAAGCTAAATTATAAATAACCAAGAACAAACAGGCAGAGGATTTACAGGAAAAAAATATCCCCTGTCAAAAATACAATCACAAACCAAAGAAGCAGGATAGGCTAGTAAAGAGAAGAAGAAACGACATCACTATCGGATCGTACACCCATGCGAACATCATAGGTATATGATTCAAGGGTGATGCTCCCATCCAACCACCCGCTTAATTCAAATAGATGAACTTATCATTGATTAAATTATAAACATAAGAATTATACAAGTATAAAAATGAGTAAGAATATTAGGACAATCAAAACCCAACAGCAGTCATCCAATAAACAAATAAATTGCGTTTCATTTAATCATTAAATTGAGAATCATGACTATCGGTCTGCCCATCCCATTACAAGCATGAATCAAATCCATTTGATTCACAGCTAAAAACAAAATTTCACAATCTAAAACAATTCAGCATTCAAATACAACTTGCATGTTAACTGAAGGAAAATGTATTCCTTACATTTCACAAGCAGCCTCATTCATATCAACCATTTTCTTACAAAAACAACGACACACACACAAAGGAGAATTTTTTTTAAAAAAAGAAGAGTTTCAACTTATGTGAAATAATTATAATTATGATTTTTCAGAAGTCAAGACAAGCAATATACACATAGGCAAATTGCAACAAACACACACACACACAAACATTCTATAAATCATAAACAAATGTATCACATAAGGCCATTTTAGTTTTTAACTGTTCATCATACACGTTCATGAACAAATATACCTAAATTAAAAATATATATATAAAATAACCTTTTGAGTCTACCATTTTCATGACTAGGTTTTGAGATGAGTGGATAAAACTTTGCAGGTTCAAACCTTGATGCCCACATCATTATTTCTCCTTGATCAAGAAATATAGCCACTATTGCTCACTTTGCGGTACTGCAGTCTGGCTGACATCTAGATTACCTTGGTCTTTTTTTCAAGATAGGCTCAATTGATAAATTTCCCCTTGAGATGAATAAAACGAATTTGTTCTTTTTTAAAAATTAAAATCTATTAATTTCTATTTTTCAATTACTTATAATATGAGCACATCCCTAGCAAAACCAGGTGGTCTAATTCCATAATTATGGCTCAAAGCTTCATGGGAATGTTAGTGATGCGGAAAGATAGAAAAAAAAAGAGACAGCACATGAACTTCCTAGTTGATAGGGCACGTCAAGGGACTTCATCCATCATCTGAAAATTAATCTGGTTTATCATCCATAAGCACAGAAGTGCAAACATACAGCAAGGGACAATTCTATGACTGTCACCATCCAACAACTGAGTTAGATACCTCTCCCCTACTAGACATTTTTAATATCATTTGACATACCATTTCATTAATTCAGCCCCCTTTTAGCGGTTATCTAAAAAGATTCTTTTAAGAATTTCATGTGAGACCAAACTGTGCCTAAGTCACACATTACATAAATCACACAGTTATATATTGAACTTACAACAAATAATTATGTTCTATAAATGTCAAATTAGTGCTGTATCTATTTCAAATTTCAAATAAATTAACAATTTTCATCTTGCACGACTTCCACCACTACAAGATAAACACTGCACAATTTCAGATTTTGTTTGCGGTCAGAACTTAATTTCCTTTATAAAAAGAAGAAATGTTTCTTAACATATTCATTGATAGTGAAATGAAATCGTAAAATAAATTTAAGTATTATGCACAGCTGCATGATTTTATTTAATTTTTAAAAATATTTTTAAAAAGACAAAACATAAAAAAAAAAATGAAGAGGAAAAGAAATAACAATGACAAAAGCATCACAGCCAGAATTGGGGGAAAATAAATTTTACAACACACATTCCACATAAAGTTACTTGCTTTCATTTTTATAAAAATAAAAAACATACATTTACGTTTTAAAATAAAGAATTTCATAAAGAAGCATATGAAATGAAAACCAAATGTATGAAGAAAAAAAAAAAGGTAGAAAAAATAATGAAAGAAAATTCAAATAAAATTCTTGATCACCATGCTGTCCTTCTATTCACTTTCTATGGTACATCGACAGCTAACTAGAGGAGCTGAATAATGCTAATGCAAAGTGTTACAATGATACGAGCAGTAAATGGCACTGCTCACCTTTGTAGTGAGGAGGCATCAATTGAATCCACCACAGCTTCTTATCGGAAGCGAAGGGAGGCTGTTTGAGAAGACAAAAGTGTCTTCAAAAAGCTACTGTAGTATCAGCTGCTTAGTTCCTCATCACAGAGTGGTATGGGCAATTAAAACAACTTAAATTAGCTTAGTCACACATCCTTCTGACAATACAGCTCTTTCAAAGCTTTTAATTCCTCAATCAGGGTCTTGTTCTGATTCTCCAAAACCGCCACTCGGTTTTCTAAGCACTTCACATACTCCTTCTTTTTTCGTCTACATTCTCTTGCAGCCTCTCTGAAAGAAAAATACACAAACACTTTAGACTGTGTAAGCCTAAACATCTTTTTGACAGTACAATTCCTTCAAAGCTTTGAGCTCCTCAATCAATGTCTTGTTCTGATTCTCCAAAACCGCCACTCGGTTTTCTAAGCACTTCACATATTCCTTCTTTTTAAGTCTACACTCTCTTGCTGCCTCTCTGAAATAGGAAAGAAAAAACTTACTGTACTGCCCTTTTGAATAATATAAATAATTAAAAATCCCGAATATCTTACTAATTGAGAATGAGAAGCATTAATGCAGCTACCATTTTCCTCAAAAACAACCCAAAATGAAAGAATTAAACTTTTATAAAATCAGGTATTTTTTTACTATACTTACAATTCAGTTTAAAACAAGTCTTCATACATTGAAATAGTATTATGCTGAAAATATTTTTTATGGAATTGGTGGAAAATGTCATTGTCAAAATTTAAAGACTCTCAGATGAGGTAGAATTAAGTAAAAAAGTATTTTCTACAACAGAAAGGATCAACAAAATTTCTCTGTTGTCGTCAATCTGGAATTTAATAATGTATTTATGTCTTCATTGTTTTTTTGTTGTTGGCTGAAGTAGGGTTTTGAGCCCGAAATGTTCCATTTTGGGTATTTTGCTCTTTTTTTTTAAGCTGTTATATTCATCTCAATTTCCAATGCACTTAATAATAAATGAACCAGTATTTTCTCCTTTTGTGTGTGTGTGTGTATGTGTATGTGTGTTCTTTAAGGCTTCTACTTCCGTTATTGATTGTAACATTTTTTCGCTCAAAAGGGTCACTTCACTATAAATGGCATTTTATAAGAGGTATTCAACAAGAACAATTTTTTTTTTTGGTACATATTTCAATAAAGTCACATTTTGAGAGAGACAATTCCTCTAAAAAAATTAATATCTTTAAATTATTAAAACCGTAAAGACTATGTGATAATTTTGTTTTCATTTAGCTTAGCATCAATTACAATTTAATATCTTGGACAGCCCATTGAAGATTAGGAGTCCTAAGGGATAAAGGCAAACCTGACACCAATAAAAAAATAAATTTTAACACATAAAATAAAATCCTGAAAAAAATTATGTACCACACATGTTAGCACACCCTATACCCCTATAATCATACTTTGGTCTTCAAAATGACTGTCTTGATTGATGAATAATTATGATCACATCTGGTGACAATTTGAGCCATCCCATACACATACACAACTTCCACTTTTATTTTCTATATTGCTTTAAGAAATTATGTAAACCTGATAATTGATAAATATCATTAATTTGTTATGGTAATTCACAGTTGGAAGCCAAATTTCCTGATGGATGAATAAAGTTTATTCAATTTATTTGATTATTTCTTCTTTTTTTTTTTTTTTCCATATTAATTGATCTCTCAGCATAATTCAAGTTTTTCACTTAAAATTGTTTCATAATAAAAAGTACACACTGATTTTGGAAAGATTATTTTGTAATCCAATGGAGAAACAATTCCTCAATTCGGACAACTTTCACCTAAAACCTATCAATCGCCATTGTTTCCCCAATATTGACTGCCTACCTAACATCACAATCTTATTCAGAAAGATTTAACACAAATTTTTTCCTTTAGTCTTGTGAACTACTAATAAATTTCCTTCTCATTCATACATGCCCTGTATGTTTCTAACACAATATAAAACAGCCTCCATTCATAAAACAGGCATACTTGACTTACCTATTCTTTAGCAGTCTAAGTTCTCTTTTCCGAGAGCCTTCTTCTGATATGTGTTGAGGACTTGCAATGGGACTTCCGGACGCCATGACAACACTTTGAGTGAGAGGACCAGGCGCTGCTATTTGATAGGCTTGTACATTTGTACCTCCAACTGAAACATAAAAAACAAAAAGAAATCTTAATCCAAATTCTATTGGGTCTTTTTCATACAGAATGGAATGCCCTCAATCATACATCTTTAAACTTTATTGATTGCATTTAATGCTTTTAGTCCATAACTAGGGACCGAAAAATCACTCTCAACATGAAAATACTATGCAACACCAACAGATGATCAGAAGAAACACTGATCCAAGAAATTTTGAGAATTTAATGCAAAACTCAAAACCATGCTTTCTCGACAGTTAAAGGCTAAACTAATATCAATCTGATTCACATATCAGAATGTTTAGGGGCTCAAGAGTTTTCATGACAAATCAAAATATCCCCATGTATTTCTTTTAACTGTAATGACCACTCAAATGTTACAAACAAGGAAATCAAATTTATCTTAAATCAAATCTTCAAGACTAGATCATTTGTAGGTGCTGTCTTATTATAAAAATCTTGAATTTCTGATTCCTGTCTTCTACACTCAGCCATCTCTCTCCCGTAGCAGTAATTCCCACTTGAGTAAAATATATTTGGAAGTAGAATGTCTTTTAAGTGGTTAACAAGATATAAGCTCAAAGGAATTTTTTTTAATTAAACAAAAATTCTATGACCAAAGGCCTTGGCTTGGCTTGCACAAATACACAGAACTCTAAAGTCCTGAACCAATCACATCCATCAAACACACCAATCACCACGTATAGTTTGACTTACTACCTGGAATATAAAACTGCCCATCAGGTCCTTGTGCATACTGAACTATAGTGGTACCTCCTGTAGTATTAGAGGCAGAGGTAGGACTGGCATTGGTCATGGTAAGTGTTTGAAGACCTTGAGAGGCTGGGATGCCATCACCATGGGCTGTCAACTGTAAGGAGTTGGCTTGAACATCTGATATAACAAAGGATTGTAAAAATTAAAAACAAACAATTAAACAGTAACAATGTAAAGGAATGGACAAGGATTGACAGCCCAACACTAATGAAAGCTGAGTACAGATCTGGATGGATGGCTCTTACTTAGTCATCTCTCAAGTCTATGTCTCCTCTACTCTACAACATGAGAACTGAGAACTTAAGAGAACTGGGAATTCCAAGTCTCAGAATCTCGAAGACAAAACAGAAGAAATCAATGCAACATAAAATAAAAACAATAAAATGAAACAAAACAATATGCTAAAAATATCAACTTAGCATCAGGTTAAAACCAAGAAGACAATTACAAAGTCTACCACATTCCAACAAGCATTAATTGATTTTAGTCAATTTTTTTTTTTTCAGACAAACCTTTGAGTCTGCAATGTGACTCAGAATCATTTTCAGAAATTTTCTGTCTGAATTCATGGTCTACAAATAACGAAGACTCCCGTTTGTACTGAAATTAACTTCTTCCATTCAAAGCAGCGAGTGGAGTGTTTCCGTTTATACAGAAGGTGCTACTCATGTCTGGGCCAATATGCATCTATTATTATCATCATCATTGCCTTTTCACCCTGGGTCAGGGTGTAGGCCATAGACAAACAGTTTCCATCCCTCTCTATATTGAGCTTTGTCTTATCACTTCTCTGTATATCAGCTTCTTTAATTCTTCTTCATGTACCCTGTGGCCTTCCCCTTGATCTTTTGCCCTGTGGGTTCCAGTCCAATACTTTCTTTGTTATAGTGGAGTCATTCTTTCTAAGGGTGTGTCCAATCCACCTCCATCGCCTTCTTCCTATTTCCTCTCCCACTGGTTTCTCCTGTGTTCTTTTCCATACTTCGCTCTTAATCCTGTCCATCCATTTTATCTTGAGTGGCTTAAGCATGCATCTGTTTGCGAAAATCTGTATCCTTATACATGCCTACAATGCATTACAAGTTTCACATACATACAGGACTGACTTCACGGTTTCAGTTGAAAAGTCTTAGCTTTAGTCGAAGGGAGATATCTTTAGTTTTCCAAACTCTGTTCAAAGATGTGAATGCAGTCTGTGCCTTTCCAAACCATGCTTTCACCTCTGCTTCCGTGACTCCATCTCTGTCAATTATACCCCAGATATGGCAGAAAGTATCTATATCTTCATGTCCCTGATCTTTGACTTTGATCTGCTCCCTTTGACGCCTACCTATCCTTAAGACCTTTAATTTTGGCAGGGTGAATTTTCAAACCAATAGATTCCAAGAGGCTGTTTATAATTGTGGTTTTTGCTTGCATCTGGTCTTTGGTGTAAGACAGAAAAACACATCATCCAACTGTGCCCAGGGGGTCCACTGTATGCCATTTCTTCGACCTTTGGAGGTTTCCTTCATTAACCAATCAATGGCAAGGATTAACAGGAATGGTGAGAGCAAGCATCCCTGCTTGACACCCGTCTTAATTTTTTTTCTCTTCTCGATGACTACTATGTTACTAGTGTGCATCTGTGTGAGTGTGTCTATGTCAATATTACATTGTTATAAATGTGTAACCAAATGACAAATTGCCACTTTTTTGAGGACAATAAAGATATATTATTATTATTATTAATTTCAAAGCTGTCAGTAAGCTGATCTTCATGTGCAGCCCTGCAACTTGTTCCTTCATACATTTCCTTAATGAGGTTTACCAACTTCTCAGAGATTCCATAATGTGCCAGAATTTTCCACAATGTTGCTCTGTCAATACTGTCGAAAGCCTTCTTGTAATCCAGAAAGTTGACAATAAGAGGAGAGTTCCATGCGATAGACTGCTCCACTATGACTCGCAGAGAGGCAATCTGGTCAGTGGTTGAATGATTTTTTCTGAAAATCTACCTGTTCCTCCACAGTTTAGCATCTGTTAACATGATGTTGCATTATTAATTCTCTCTAGAATATATGGTTGAAAACCTTTCCTGGGATGGACAGAAGAGTGATTCCTCGATAATTATTACAATTACTGAGGTCCCCTTTCTTTGGAAGCTTGACAAGATGTCCTCCTTTCCAATCAATTGGGAATATCCCATCATTCCAGATTCTCTCAAATGGTGGGTGAAGGGCCACAGCATTTCTTTCAGCATCAACTTTTAGAGCCTCTGGTGGAATCTGGTCTGGTCCAGCAGCTTGTTATTGTTATGTAAACTTCCTTGATCTTTGTCCAATGTGTCCCTACGTCTATGTCCTCCTCGAGATCAGCTAGAGGTTGGAATCTATTACTCAATTGCAGTTTGAACTCCTCATTCTTTTCCTCATCTAGTGCATTCACCTGAAATTTTCTTCTTGTGGGTGATCTTTCTGAGTCGGAGCTTAGGCTTTGCCATTAGCATGTGGTGGTCTGATCCAACATCTGCCCCTCCCCATACTGTCACATCCTCCAAGTTGTTTGTTTGGTGAAGACATCATCGGGTCAGCAGAGTCCTTTCAGCTTTGTTTGTTGTCCTTCATAAATTCTGTCATTGCAGAAACTCTTCAGTCGCCCACGCTAAAAAAGACAGGATTTTCATCCCAGTAACTGCACTTCAAAACTCAAGTAGCGCATTGTCCCTATGATAGACAGCTCTCGGGCTTCAGATAGATATCAAAGGTACAGTAAACCTAATTAGTTGCACATCCCTCACTCTATGCTCACATTAGGCCTAAGTGTATCAACTTGTCAGTCGCATGCCTCTCGCTTTTGTTATAAAGTCATGGTCATAACTATCCTGTTATAGATGAAGAATGGAAGATGGTCTTAATTAAACACATGCAGCTATGACTAAGGCAGTAAATATTTGTCACAGTGATATTCACAGATAACTTACATGTGTCTTGACCATCTTGACTTTGACTGCTATTGGAGTCATCTTCCATTTTGGTCACAGGGGACGAAAGATCATTCAAAATTTTTCTGTTAACAAAAAAGAACAAAATAAAAAATAAATGATAAAAAACAAAGTGTGTTATTAGGAAAAAGGTTGACCATATGTGACACAGTGTGACAGTTTGGACCAGAATGTACATTTTGACATATCTTAATAGATCATTCATTTCTCCTTAATTTGATACCCGTTTCATCTATGTACCATAATTTTTGGCTGAGCTGACATAAACAATTGTTACATTTTAATATTTCTACATTCATAAAGAACTCACATGAAGAAAATATTCAAGTATTTCTCCAGTGAGGTAAAGCGCAGAATTCTTTTTCATGGCATGAGGTGAATAGCAATATCATAGATAGATTGCCAACAACCATGAGGAACTCTTGTATTTGAAAACTGCTGTACCTTTGAAGGATTATACTGTATAAAACATACATGGAATCTGGTGTTAAAGAAGTTAAGATTCAGTGACATTTCACATGGCATTGTGAGAAAACTGTTTGGTCTATCACTATCGGTATGCCAAATTCGTAATGTCACTTAAAATATAAGCCTGCATGCAAAAAATCACGGGATCACATATATGCGAGTTATTCCGGGCGCACGGTACTTGGAACGGACAATAGGAGTAGTAATGGTAGTAGTAGCTATGGTAGGGATTATGGTGTGGTAGTGGTTGTAGTAGGAGTGATAGTATGGATGATGTAGTGGAGGTAGGGATGATGCTCTGGTGATAGTGGTGGTGATAGAGTGGATAATGATCTTGTGATTTTAACAACTGAACCGTATTTCTAACCACAAATTGTTCAAGACATTTTTTGCAATTTGCCGGAAAATGAAACACTTTACCAGAGAGCGAAAATTTTTCATCTCAAAATGCCAAAATTCCTGAACACGCTGAGGACCATCATGGATGGATGATGATGATGTGGTGGTGGTTGTTGTAGCAGTGTAGGTGGTGGTAATGATGCCAATGTGATAATGGTTGTAGCAGTGGTGGTAGTTAATGATAATGCCTGTCGTGGTGACTGCACGTGGTAGCGACAATGATATGGTATTATGGTCAAAGACATCGGTTTTAAAATAAACGAGTGCAGTATAAGAAAGGAAAAGATAATAGCAGGCCTGCCAACTTTTCATAGTGCCAAATGAATTGATCTTTTATAAATTAGAAGCAAGTTGTGATTTGTTTTTTAAAAACACAGCTACAACATAAGCCACTATACCATCACAGTAGTTACTTAAAAAAAATAATCTAGACCCATTTGTCTCAACACCCCCCCCCCCTCAATTTCGATCAACAACTCAACAAAGACCACCTCGGGTCCTGTGTCAATTTTGACATTTGACACCAAAGAAATGAGTATTCTTAAGATTGCCAATCCAATACTGAAGGACTTGAGCTTTTATCAAATGGAAAAATCAGCAGAACATTTCTGAGAAAATCCTCAAATCCCGGATCATCATTGTTTAATGAAATTAACAGCAGTGATGATAATGGCAATTTGTCAAAAAGGAGGAAAATGTATCGGTCCAACAGTCAAACGCAAACAAAATCATAACATAAAATATTGTTACATATATTATATTACTACTTCTTGTGTACATCCATTCTTAATAGTAGAGGTATAACATACTTTAGGGTATGTGAATTTTTAATGAACTGTCCTTTCCTTAAAACTATTTTACAGACATACCTTACATTCAAGAGATTTAAAATTAACTTTTGGTCAAAAGGCCTGAAAATATTTGTTTTTACTTGCTTTATATTTGTTACTGTAGCCTAGTGGTAATGGATCTTACAATTAAGACTCTAGTACCAGTATCTTTAACAAAGTAAAATTGTAAAACATTGTAAAAATAAAGGTAAAAAGAGTCAACTAAATTTCTCAGCCCCTATAATTATAATAAATTAATATTATCCCTCTATAACCAGATGACGTTTATAAAGTTAACATGAAGATTGATAGAAGAATGGTTGAAAGAGATATAATATATGGATAAGGGAAAGATAGAAAATGAGAAAAAGAAAGAGGGGGAGAGAGAAAGAGAGAGAGATGAAAGAGGAGTATGTGAAAAAGAAAGAGGGAGTGAGAGAGGGGTAGCTTAAATGATCAGGTTTTTTCCCGATTAGGGGGAAGTTAAAATAATTTTCTTTAAAACGCACCTATAACTGTACTACCATGCTTGGCCTACTTACAAATATAGTCTAGACTCATTTACTCCCCCCCCCCCCCCCCCCCCCCCCCCCCCACCCACTTCCTTTTCAACCATCATTGACATCTGGCGCTAGTTTGTCTAGACTGACATGTGTCAATATAACACAAGACATGATGGTGATATTTTTTCAGGGATCCACCACTTGGCTGGAGCTTTTATCAGAGGAAAATGTTTGACAGGGCAAAATCTGCTGAAAATATTTCTGAGAAAATGCCAAAATTCTGCGGAAGATTATCCACTGTACTGTAACAGAGCTAACAAAATTTCACTGTTGGATGGAAACATTACCTATATGAGGGTCTCCTAGCAAGGACTTCTCTTCTCTTTTTGGTATCAGACTCGGTATGTACTAAATCTTCCCCTACTGCAGCCACCTGTCAATAAAAAATAAAAATTGGTAATTTGAGACAAAAAGCGTTACTTGTATTGAATGAGAATTCTTAATTATTCATCAAACAAATGCCTAACTACAACGCATCAATCAATCCAATAAAAAATATACAAAACATTTGTTTTTGTTTATGACTGGACTAGATACTTGAAAATAAAACACAATCTAAAGAAAGCATAAATAATAATTAGATATAAATTGGAACAACCCCAATCATGTTGACCATGTTAAAATGGAGATGACAAGAGGGTGTAGATCATATGATATTATCTTATATGGTGGACATGACAAGGCAATTTATCAGTCATCCTATCCAATTTGACAACCATTTTCGAAATCTAATTCCAATGTTAATTGCAACAAAGGTAGTCTTTAACGTCCTGAAGAAAAACTTCCATGTATTTCTTCTTTGACATTTTATAGATATGGACTGGGACTGGATTGGATTTTTAGAGAAGAAACCGTAATTAGCCAATTTTACTTTTTTTCTACTTCCGATACTGGGTAGAAGAGGTGATTAACCACTTTTCATTAATAAGCATGACAATCTTTGATGTTGACCAATATCATACAGTTCGATTCTTAAAATTAAGAGGTAATCAATGAAATCTTAAGAAAAACTGTTCCATAATGAGGCAAACTCGAGACTGAAAGAGATGAACAATGACCCCTTAGAAGTATTATCACCTTTTTTTGTACACTACTGGGTGTGACAATCAATATATCAGTCAAGATGAAAACAAGGTAAAAGAATCGGTCTCTCACTTTGTCAACAGAATCCTTTCAGAAAATTGTTAGATGAGTGCCTACTGCTTACCCTAACGACTTGAATGGCTTGAAGATTGCCTCCTGCCTGAAGGACTGACGAATGATTAGCTGGAATGGATTGTACTTGAATGGCCTGGTTGGGGATGCTCACATGAACCATGGATATGCCCTGGCTGCCATTTTCAAGGTCACTTGTACCCACACCAGAGCCTTCTGACATTTCTAGAGAGGGCAAAGGAAACATTTCAAAAATTGAAATACCACACTTCAATAAGAGTGTGATTTCATGTTCCAGCTTAGCACAGATAAAGCAGAAAGATGGTTGGACACATGAATATGATGTGATAAACGAAAATAAAACGATATTTGGATGAAGAGAGAAAAAAACCACTGAGGGAATAAACAAGGAAACTGGAGTTTGAGTAATGTTAGAAACCAAGTACAAGAAAACTTTATCGTATAAATAATTCAAGAAAATAAAAATAAAACTTGCTATATATATTTAGTAGGGCATCCAATTAGTTCCATCCTGACGACAGTGGGTCTTAAGATATATAAGAAGGGGGGTGAACTGAAACCATTGATATTCATGCTGTGTTAGTAAAAAACATTAAGGATTGAAGCACAAAGCATATGATAATGGATAGATAATGAAAATAAAATTGTTTAAGGCTACAGTGCCAGAAAAATACCAAACAAACAAATCCCCTCAAAATCAGTTTCCATCGCATTGGCAAAACTTTTGCTACTTTGGAAGCACAAGAACAAATCCAGTTAGCCAAGCTACTTCATGATTTGAAATTTGAATAACTAGTTTTATATAGGCCTTAAGCTCCATTTTATACGGTCAACCAATGTAAATGACTCAAGCTTGATTTAATGTCTTATTAATGTCCGCATCAAATCTCAACTGAAGCTATCATCTGTCAAAGGAGCAGAGGAGAGAAGTTGCAAGCTGAATGACTATGGAATGACTATGTTGCATTCAATTTCAATCAAGAGGAATTGAATCAAGAGTGAGAGCAATGGTAAACTTAACCTTAATTAAACTTTTTTTTTTAATTATAATTTTTTTTTAATTTAATAAAATATTTTTAAAAACAACAACAAAAAAAACCTCTATAAACAGGCAGGCATTTATTTTGTCACCATTGATACTGATAATCAATTTAAAATCAACTGCACCATTAATTCTGATCAAATTCTTATTTCAACTAAATAAGAAAGAACACGAACATTTATAAAGCTCACATACACACAAATGCCCAAACAGACACAAAAGAAAACAGCGATAAAGATAACCAAATAAGTGAGGAATATTGATAGACTAAAATGATATGGGCAATTAATGTTCAAATCTCTTTTGTTTTGTAATTAATTTTGCTACACTATTTTGAATGGTTTCAAGTTTTTATATCTTACTTTTAGTTATACCAGTCAGAAAAAAATTACAAGTATTTCCATGCTAAATTCAAAACAGTGTTTAACACCTAGCCAAATAATTTCACATAGGCAATCAATTAATTTTTTTTTATAACATTAAGCAAAACATTCATTTAATGTTACTGTTGGCACACCAGTACTAAAAAAAAACCTCTAAAAACTTCGACTAAAGCTAAAACAAAAACAGCTTAAACAATAAACAGAAATAATTAAATTATATAGATTTTTATTTTTTTCTATATGACTATGTCTAAATTTTAATTATTAATATTTAACAAGGTAACCTGCAAAATCTCAAACTAAAAATACCCAGAGACGCCAACTTTAAATTTGGCTCACAAGAAAGGAATTTCAATGTCGAAAGAGGAATTTCCGCAAACAAGAAAAGTGAATTGGGATGGTATTTGGCATTGGGTTTACATATTGTGCAGTGATAAATAGGTATCTGATTAGAACTATATTATGATATATAAATATAATCCCAAAGTTTCCTTATTTCAAATGTGGTGGTTGTAGCAGTCGTTGTTAGTGGTGGGTGGTTGTAGTAGAAGCGGGGGGGGGGGATCCTTGCAATATGACCTCACCGGAATCTGACGGAAGTTGCCTGTAACTCGGATTTTTTTTGCTCCAGACCGGATTTGTTCCCGGTGAAACTAGACTTTGGCATGACTGAATACCCTTATGAAAAAAATCCTACTTATCAATTTAAAAAAAGAATTCAGCAGAAATACGTAAAAAGCGCACACCAAAATAAAAACAAAACAAGAAACAACAAAAATCGGATATATGGCAGCATCCACTAAACAGGCTCATAGTGTGCTCTACGCACAAAATGAACACCCATACATTTAGATTGGGAGTCAAAGTTGCGACTTTCATTGAATGGCAATGTACAAAACTCAGCCTCTTTAGTTACTGCGAGTTGTTTACGATGGGACGCTAGTTCAGATGTGACTAAATAACCAGCATTAGTTCCAGCACATTTGAATCATTTCGAAATATATGAGGTCAAACTCCAGATCAGAAAAAAATAACGAAAGAACCCAGCTGCCTTAACTTAGATAAGGATCAATACCCAAGCACAATTGTAAAATAAATGACATAATGTAGGAACTGCTTGCTATCCTTTAGATAGGATGCTAGTCTGAAATAAAGTACTTTCTGCCTTCATACCCTAAAGACCTGGCCACTCAGTTATTTTTGATTAACTCCCTTTGCTTGAGACGCCAGTATTGTACAAACTAAGGTGTCACAAATCTCACCAAAACCAAAACTAAAAAAAAACTTTAAAAAACATTGATCTCTTGCTTCTTTTCTCAATTTAAAACAAATGCAAAAATATATACATGTCAACCAATACCCATTTTGATCCAGTTTTAGTGGCATAAAGAATGATTCACTTAACTTCTACACATATACTGCTTCATTATAGCCACTACTAAATCTTATTGTTCCTATACATAGTCTATCATGAAAGCATTTCATTAGAAAAAAAATTGTTAGAAAACGAAGTGGCACTTCTAAGTCTTTTATTTCTCCAATCTCAAAATTATAACTATTACAAGTCGATACCATTTTTCCAAAATAAAATAATAGCAATGCTTTTTCAATTTTCTAACAAATTGGGATGAATCATTGTGTGTCTTTAGTCTAGTTATAAACTACAAGTAGTGTGTATTCCTATGCAATTGTTTTAAAAACGACATCACATCTTCAACCGTAAAAATCTACTAGTTATAAAGAGGTCAAACAATCATGTTGTCATAGCAACAACATGGCTGACATGAGTATAGAGTGTGTGTATAAATTCGTCCCGTGCTTTTTCTTAGCAATATAAACAGACATCAAGAGACAAACCAGATATGAAAAAAATTACATGATGAATTAATAAAAACAACACGTCGTTTGATATAAAACCAAGGCTAGAAAGTCATCCAAAAGAATTGCAGTTTAATAAAAACCGAAAAATGAGGTGTAAAAAATCCAATAACAAGGATTTGGTGAGGTTTTTTTTAATGTGATACCTCGGCCATCAAACAACCCTCATTAAAACAAAATGGTACGTACAAATAGAGATAAGATGTTTGTCTTTTAGACAGACTCGGTTCAAATTTTATAATAACAATAATATGTCGGGGTTTTTTCGCTGCTGTAAAGTTTTAAAAATACTTATTTCTACCTTTAATGCCCATTTTTTTTTTATTGAAGTAGTATAGGAATAAAGCTGAAACCTTCCTCTTTAAGACGATATCAAATTTAGCTCTGTAATTTTTTTTGATGGTCGAGGTATTAATGGTTGAATGACCCGGTTTAAAAAATAGTCCTTTTCTCCACGCGTGACACAAAATATATAGATTTTGTTTTTTCTGCCACAAAAATTACGTCTATTGTGGTACCTAATGTTACAAGTGTTATATAATCAACCAAATTTAAAATCAATCATTGCTGTAGTGATTCACCCAATGCTCGCCTTGTCATCACAAAGTTTTTTTAATCCAACCAATTGGTGAAAAAAAATATATTTTGGTCTGTGCATTTCAGACTTTATCCAACCTCACTGGACACCCGTTTTAACAAAGACAGAAAGCAAATTCTCAAACATGCAAGAAGACTGTGAAGCTTTCTACGAGTTACGAGTTAGAGATTAAAAGAGTGCAACACATTTATTTATCAGTGATGAAAATAGCAATTTGTCAAAAAGGAGTAAAATGTCTCCATTGATCAAACACAAGCAAATTGTAAAAATAACAGGAACTTTCATAGTTTTGTATTATGACGAGTAATACATTACTGCTGCAAAAGTACATCCATTCTTATCATAAGACATTATAAATTATAATGTACTTTTCGTAAACATTTAATGATAATGAATTGACCTTTCCACAAAACAACTTTAAAGGCCTACAATATTATTCAAATCGATTGCTGCATAAAGAGATTGTGATTAAAAATTTGACCAAAGTCAGAAAGTGCTGTTTTGATTACTGTAAACTAAGCAAATCACCGTTGCTTTGGCTTTATTATAATAATATATTATCTCCTATTGACTTAAACGGATGGTTGAGAAAGAAATAGGAACTGATAGAAGAAGAATTCAAGAGGAAATTCTGTTTTTCCCACATCAGAGTAACTGCCCGTCTAGTCTAACACTAGATCAGATCTATCCAAAAAAAATTGTCCTGACACTAATTTTTTTTGGACATCGGTAAAAGTTGTTGGAAAGGGTTTTCCTTTCTTTAGACCACACTTTGACTTTTATTCCTTATAAAGGATTTTAATTCTTTTCTACTAGACTAAAGACTAAAGTTAAAGTTAGTAAACCTGCCTACTATACTATCGTAGGAGTAGGGCTTAATTTTTATTTAATTTGGGAAAGAAAGTTTCATTTTTATTCTTTTTGGTAATGATTGGGGTGCTCTCTCTCTCTCTCTCTCTCCGTCCAGATTTCAATTGGATTTAATCCAGATTTGAATTTGTGAGTTGAAACAAAATCCTGCCTCAGCCTCCGTGACCATGATCATCGTCATCATAGTCATAGTCCTCAGTGACTCAGGCTTTATAATTTATATGTATAAATATAAAGGATACTCTACTGACAAGAACTCTCAACTCCCAAATGATAACATCACGAAACATCATTTGAACGGTTTATTAGGCATAGACTCTAAGACGTCCCTTATCGTGCCATTCATTGTTTTGTTTTGTTTTTCTTGGAACAAGAATACACAAACCTTGGTGTTCCAGACTTGAAGCACGGTAACCCTGTAACTGTAACTGTAACAATTATTATCATCATCGTGTTTCGATTTATCACTGAACAGTCACCCTCCTCTTGTCTTAGTTATTTTTTGTTTGTTTAGTGACAAAGAATTAACAATATCTCAATCACAACCATGCTCCACTGTTATGGTTCGCCAAATAAGTGCTTACCAATTACGTACTTTTCGTCACCAACTTTGCTGCAATTGGAGTGGATAAATTTGCAGAATACGTAGACGCCACGTCAAATTACACCATCAGCGTCACAGGAACGAAAGTCAACATGGCCGCATCTTACAGAAAAAAGATTGTATTACTTCGCTAAACTGAAAATTCATCGATATGATTGGCTAGTCCTTACTGACTGACGTCAATGGGTTTATTGCTGACGCGATTTTGCTATTTTAAGAATAATAATAAGTGTCATGCTTTTGCCTTTATCGCGTTCTAGCACTAAATGGGGAAAAAGATGAAGTAAATATAATTTGACGTTATTGAAACGATATCATTGACTATTGTATGGTACAAGGAAGAGTTCACAAGGCAGAGAATTTGGATCTATTTTGTGTTGTGGTAGAATTGACCGTTGGATGAAACAATCTTATGACCCCTGATTCATTCTCTTACCTCGCTCTTCTCAATAATCTAGAGACCTTATAATAAGATACGGTGAATCATATCTTTGGTTATATCAAAATAACAGTTAATGGTTTTAAAAATATTAAATGGTTAATTGATATAGGATTGGTGAGTGCTGAAGGCTTTACCCTTCTCTTCTCCTTGGTCAGATGATCAATAACATACATCGGTCAGCATTATCGGCAGTTGCGATTCTAACCCATAATAAGAAGAAGTTGAGAAAAGCGAAAAACAAATAAAAACAAAAAGACTTATCACATGTTTTTTAAAAAAAAACACTTTTATCCAAAAAAAATTCCGTTGGTTCACCACTTTTTGAAAGAGATAAGAAGTAGAAGTTGCGAAAATGTATCTCTTGCAGACAGCGATGAAAGCGACAGCGATATCCTGGGCACACTCAATATTCTGATACTTATTGTTTTTTCATCTCCTGAATAATTCAATCACAGGTTTGGTTTCGTCTTGTCTTTTTTTTTTTCTCCACCTCATTATCGAATCCGTCAACTTCATAGGTAGTGCCAATTTCAGATCAAGCATAAGCCTGCGCTCTTGATCTCTCATTTTGGGCGGAGAGTTCTGTCTCTCTGCTGTGTCTTATACCCCCTTTCCACATTCTTGTTTTCGTTCGTTTTGTATTTCTTGTTGTGATTTTATTTATTTGGAGGGGGTGGGGGGGGGGAGCAATGGACCTTTAAAGGGGGAGGGGAAGGGGGGGGGTCCTTAGCAGTTAACAGGTAGGGAGACAGTTAAACATAATATAGCTTCTTTTTTCTTATATTTGTTTTTATTTATGCCCCCTTGTAGATCATCTCTATCATGTGTACTATTACATTTTTCAGTATATAGTACTTTGTAGGGATTTGAGTGTGACATTCATAGTGGGTTCTTTTGCTTGTAACTGGTTGGGACTATGTCAGTCCCGTACACAGACTACTAGGAGTCCTGTATTATCTATGGTACCGTATAGGCATTGATTGCACGTACTTAGTGGAGTCTTCTACCTCCCATCCGGTCAGAGCTGTGTATACGAGACCGAAGTCGGCTTGGACGAATTCAATCCCTCAGGGGCGGGGAAATCGACTCCTCGAAACTGGGGGAGAAGTTGCCAGGCTTTTCCACCAGCAAGAGGAGACATTGGGTGGCAGCTAGTGACATCTATAGATGTCCTAGGTGGCAGCATGCTCACTTCATCAGTGGGGACCCGTTGTGGTCAAGAGCCCGAAACCGCAGAGCATCTAATTGAACGGTGCGTTGTGACGAAGCTTCCGGGCGGGTTTGCGATGGTACGTAAAGTAGGAGGACCTTTGCGTCCTGGATAGATCGTCATAACATAGTAGTGTGAGCACAATTAGAAGCTGCTCAACCTCCCATACCCAAAGTGGGTGAGAGGTCACTCGCTGTGTCTTCCATCCCTCATATCTATTTTCTTTTCTATGTTGCTCTCTGTCTTTGCTCTGGACTGAGGTTGCTTGTTTTCCCCCCCTGGTCATGGCTGGGATTCTTAGCTGGGAGCGAGGCAGTAAATGTATTATGATAATAGTGCCTTTTTGAAAGATTGAATTGTTTCCCTTGCAAATCATCTCCTTTATGTACTATTTATTATAGTTATTTGCTGTGTAAACATTTGAGTGTGTAGGGGGACTTTTGCTCGTACCTGAATGGGATTTTTAGGTAATATCAAAATGGGCTCATCGGTGGATTAGGCTACTCTATTTGAACCAGTCCCTTTTGTCTTGCCTTTTCTTTGATGCTTTGCATTTCAGATCAACAACGTATCTCTCTATTTTACACTTTTTACTGCGCTGAAATAGCCTTTTAAAAAGCCGTAAAATTCCTAAAACAAAAAAAGAAAGAAAAACAAAGCAACAAATAGATGGCCCGTAGAACCTTCTGTTCACTTTTCGACCAGTTCCCTTTGTCTTACATTTTATATGATGCTTTTAACTTTAGATCTGCATCCTTCCCCCTATCATTCTCCTTTAACTGGCACCGGGATGCCTCAAAAGTGTCCCAGCTCAGTAAAATTCCTAAAATCGAAACATTAAATAAAAAAGAAATTGATAATTCAGTGAATTCTATGTAAATATTTTTTTTTCTCTCTCGTTATCCTCTATATATCGATTCCATCAACTGAAATTTTTTTTTTTTTTTTTTAAGGGTTTCGCGATGCTCGCGACATCTTATTAAGGCCGTTTCAACGTCTGTAAAAATTATGATGATAGAATATCTAAAGTTAGGAATAACTATTGATAGTTCCCTCAATTTCTCTCAACATATTAATATAATATTTAAGAAAGTTGCCCAAATATTATACATTCTAACGAAATTGAGAACATTTCAAGTAGGGAAGAAAATTATGAAGAGTTTATGGCTCATTGATTAAAAGTGTAATTGCGTTTGGCTGCACTATGTGGTTTGGCGGATGCCCACTTATAAATCAAAAATGTCAAAATCTATCAAAGAGGCAGCAAAAGTAATAAACCATCCTCTTAATGGAGTAGAAAGAATTCATGGAACATTTTATACCATGAATTTAATCTTTTACCATCTGGGAGAATGTTTTGCCAGATTAAATGTAGAACTAACAAGTACAAATCAACGTTCGTTCCATCAGCAATAAAAAATGTTGAATATATTTCATATGGTACAGCAAAACCAATGACTGATGTGTTGACTGATTGACTGATTAATTTATTTAATGTAAGATTAATTGACAAATTGATAATGATGATAATATATGGTGTCGAATTGTCACAATTGTAACAATTGGAAAACGAAATGGATCTGTTTATGTTGTGTATATCGCAGGCATGAAAGAAGGAGAGGAAGAGAGAGAGAGATAGAGAGAGAGAGAGAGAGAGAGAGAGAGAGAGAGAGAGAGAATAAGTAGGAGTAAAATATCTGTTCAATGTTATAGTTATCATAAAACGTTGCAACACGTGTAACAAAATGACAAATTACCATACTTATGGACAATAAAGATCTATTATTATTATTATTATTATTATTATTATTATTATTATTATTATTATTATTATTATTATTATAAAAGATTTAGATCTAGCTCACACACACACACACACACACACACACATACACACAAACGCATGTGCACGCACAAACACACTCACAGTCTTTGTTCTGAATTGATTGTACGCCTTTCCCCCTGGTCCTGGGGCTTAGCTGAGAAAGAAAGTCAAAGGTATAAAACCTATTTTTAGGAGAGGGTATTTTTTTTTCTTCTTCTGAGTCATCTCACTGATATGTAAGATTGCAGTTACAATGTTTTGAATATATATTGTACTTCGTAAGCATGTGAGTGCATCCTTTATAACGAGATCCAGTCCCCTTTGTCCAACTTACTGTTTCTTTGGTGCTTTTAACTTCAGATATATACTTTTTCACTGAATTGACCTAATAGCAAGAGCCAAAAGAAAAAAAAATAACAAAAAGACCCCCCCCCCCGATTGATAAAGAAAAACAAAAAAACAAAAACAAAAACAAAAAACGCAAAAAATCACACACACACACACAAAACAACAACAAAAAATGACCCCCCTCCCCAAAAAAAAAAAAAAAAAAAAAAAAAAATATATATATATATATATATATATATATATATATATATATATATATATATATATATATATATATATATAAAACCACACAAACAAACAAACAAACAAACAAGCAAAAAAAAAAAAAAAAAAAAGAAACAGACAACAACAAAAAAATACCCCCCCCCCAACAACAAAAAAGAATTTAAAAAATAAACAAATAAACCCCACACACAAACCAGTCGTCTTTGTTTTAATTTCTCCTGGACACCTTTAATTACAAATATTTCACTATCCCATTATCTTCCTTTTTTATAATTACTGGCGTTGATATGACCTAAATGTACGCGATGAAAAACTCTTAAAGACAAAACAAACCCTCTCAGCAAAAGACTCCAGACAGGGCCCAGGCAAAAACCAAGTATTCTCATTCTAAAACAAGGATATAAAACTACGCCAAAAGGACAACAAATGATAAAGGGCACAAGGGGAATATTGTCTCACTCTAGAGAAATACGTATTCAAAATTTTGGCCAGAAAAAAATTCGTTCTTCAAACATCGATCAAATAAAATGACCCTCATCTTATCAAAAGCTCTCAAACCTGGGACTTATCTCGATATTTGGAGGACGAGGTTTCCAGACAAAATGTTAAATATGTGTTGTTGTTTTTTTGTTTGTTTTTTATTTTGTCTTTTCAGAGTATGGCAGGATATAGCAAGACTGTGGAGAGATCATGAGACAATTTGCTCAGGGACAAGGGGAAAGGAGGGGGGGGGGGGGGATGTCAACATTTTTCCTCAGAGGGAATCATCTAATTAAATTCTCTTTTGGGGTTTGTAATCGCCGCTGCAATGTTCTAGGATGGCAAACGTACTGTGCCATTAATATAACATTCTAATCGGCTATGTGGTCTTGTGGTATGACACTCCTCTTCAGACTGGATAGTTCAGTGTTCGAGTTCTGAGCCGTGCATAGTTGTGTCGCTGGAAAATGATCCTTACTCACATTCTCTCACTGTACTCAGGTGTAAAATGAGTACTTGTCTCTGTCCGAAAAAAATTGTTGTAACATTGCCTAACAGGCATCATGTATAGTCCAACATAATAAGTTTTGCTGTTGGCCAGGAAACCCTTTTAAAGCGCGTTGAGCACGTAAAGTGGATATTGTGCGATATTAAAATGCTCAAGTTACTCTCCTCACGATCAAACCCCAAGGTCTGCGATAAAAAAAAAAAATGCAAATCTTTTTGCAAGGATCTGTTGTCCACAAATCAAGGGATACTTTGTTAACTGTTGACACTCTGTTAACTGTTGAGCTGTTAATACGAGCAATGGTAAAAAATCTCAGGAACTCATGTATGGACATACGTTTTGGAAAGGCGATCTCCACCCAACCCACCACAGGACATAACTTTTATTATTGTAGAGAGTGTTTTATTTTGTGAGCTCCTCGTTATCTTTCTATCCTGGCGTGGATGAAGACTATGCTAGCTTTTCGGATGTCGAAATGACAAGTGGGAAAAGTTAAAGCTTCTAAACAATCCAAATCGTCGTCCTAACCTTCTTCTAATCGCCTTCTAACTTCAAACTCAACCTCTCTCCCTGCATGAATTAATTGTATTGAATCATTTTAAAAAAAAAAATCCACAGAAGTTGACTTCCGCCTCCCGACCGGAACGACAACAACATTTGCTTGCCCACATTTCCACCTTTAGAAAAAATTGAGACAAACGTGTTCTCACATTTGTTGCAATCTTTTCATTCAAATTTATAATATAGAGTACAATCTGAAACATGTCAGAGGGAAGTTCAGACGGAGACAGCTGGATTCCTCACAAGGAAAGACCCGAATGGAAAGATGTTGACCCAGTGCCACAAGACGACGGACCGAATCCAGTTGTGCAGATTGCCTACACTGATCAGTGTATGTATTCATCTCATCACCACAGTTTCAGTTAGGGGAAATGCATACATTGATTTTAACACCAAAAGAAAGCTTTATACCTGTTCTTTAAAGTAATACCAGAACCGTTCAGATACTGTGAAAAATAATGCAAGTGATCAAGTCAATCATTTGAGCAAATCAAGTTTTTAAATTTTGTAGATTAGATGGTTATTCAGAGTCGACCCTGGATAACCATGTGTACAGATATTTAGAGCCGAGTAGCCGATCGAATTATCGAGTTGAGTTCTTGCGAGATGAGTTTCTTTCAATTTACTACGGTTATTTTGTGACTTTGGCAATTTTAGTGCCAAATTCTTAAAACTTGGCGATTTTTCAACTTCAGTCGCTTATATTATAAATAGGTAGCGTCAATTGCCAAGGACCTTGACAATTGTCAAATCGTCAATTGCCAAGGACCGTGTCAGTTTATCAACTACGCATGTGTACTTTTAACTGCCACGGAGTACCTTTAGTGTCACGAAGTGATGCATTGCCACAGAGTGATGTTATGTATTAATAATATTAATATTAATTAATACTCTCTTTTACTCTTGTTTCTCTCTGTGTGTCATTTTCTCTTTTTTTCCTCTATTACACACACTCTCTCTCTCTCTCTCTCTGTCATTTTCTCTTTTCCCTCTCTGCCATTTTTTCCTCTGTGTATGTATTTCTCTGTCATTCCCCCCCCCCCCCTCTCTCTCTCTCTCTCTCTCTCTCTCTCTCTCTCTCTCTCTCTCTCTCTCATATTTCCTCTTTTTGTTACGGACCTTGCCAGTTGGTAGATCATCAACTATTTACTATTAATGCCACGGATTGATCTTGTTGCACAAATGTTTTACGTTAATTATTCCGTATTAAGACGATGTGCAGTATATTTCCTTTAAAATAAAGGAAATCTTATTTTTCTTTTTTAATCTAGGACATCTTGGCAGGGATTTGCCACCTCGTCCTTCTGTTTTTTTTCCCCCGCTGAATCCGAAATCAACAGTAATTTTTGTTTGATATTATTTTAAATCATCTTGGAATTCGTGAAAAGACATAAAAATTAAAAACAAATGCCAACAAGTGTGGACTTGATCCTTTCCACAACAAAGAAAAGAAAGTGACGGGGTTCGAGATTCGTATGCGCGCAAATCGAGGCTTGACTGAAATCACCACATGCAGCTGATTGAGGCCCGACTGAAATCACCACATGTGGCTGAAGAGTTCCAATTTGACTCCTTGGCAATTGATGAACCGTCAACTACCAAGGACTCACTCCTTGGCAATTGACACTTCCTTATAAATAAGAATCTTTAATCAATTGCAAAACATATTCCATCAACAAAGCAAATTTAAATTAGCTTATAAACAATCATTTCTTAAATCGATCAGCCTAACTTATTATCTCTATTACCAAATGATATCTATAAACATAATATGAAGATAGAAGGGTGGCTGAGAGAGAGAGAGAAGAGAGAGAGAGAGAGAGAGAGAGAGAGAGAGAGAGAGAGAGAGAGAGAGAGAGAGAGAGAATTAATGAATTGATTTTTTTAAAAAATTGTTTTATAATTAGACACAAGTTGTAATGAATTCTATTAACAAATTCAGAACAATCAAACAAAAACAAAACAAAACTTTAAAAGGAAGAAGAAACAAAAAGACACGCTTATAAACCTTATAAAATCGTCAAATGAATGTATTATCATGTTACAGCTAAAAAGTACACAAATATTTACACCCATTTGCTCCATCCCCTTCCCTTTCGATCATCTTCTCATTCAGGGCCACCATGTGTCTTGTGCTGCCTTTGACATTTGGCGCCAGCGTGTCTAGACTAACGTCATAAATAAAGGAGTGTCACCAAAATTCATGCAACTGAGCAGAGGTGTCAAAAAATGATAGAAGGCATATTATTGTTTTTTCCCCCCTGATCTACCACTGAGCAGAAAATGTTTGACATGACAAAAAACAACGGAACATTTATGAACAAATCCTAAAATCACAGAAATCCGCGGCATATTATAATCACTGGTCCCCACTATATTTTTAAAAATATTTCTTTTTTTTATTTTTTCAAAATCTCGACAATTTGCAAAAAATTGCAAATTTTGCGGCCGCCATGCAAATCACCGATGCAAAAAACTGCCATAAAAGAAGAGACAAGAAAATACCAAAAAGTAAAACGATTTTTTCCCGTAGGGTTAAACAGAGATGGGAGAGAAGAAAAAAAACCCCAGAAAAACCGTGTGGTTGGTAACTGGAAGTTCATCACTCATAGCTGTCTACAGTTATTCAGAGTCGACTCCCTGACTCTGAATAACTGTAGACAGTTATTCAGAGTCAACTGTCTACAGTTATTCAGAGTGGACTCCCCGACTCTGAATAACCGTAGACAGTTATTCAGAGTCGACTCTGAATAACCTCAGCCTAAATTTTTATCCGAACCAGCACTTCAACTTCACAACTGACTTCACTTTTCCAATGGCTAATTAATATTCGGCACCTGTCAAGAGGCTGGAATCAGACTATTTAATTGTAGTATTTAGATCACATTGTTTGTACGCACTTATGCCATGCTGTCTCAGTCTTAGTCTTTCTATTGATGAAAATTAACTTTTTTTTCTTTTCCCCAGTTAAAGATGTCTTTGACTATTTCCGAGCCATAGTTAAAAGCAATGAAAAAACAGAACGGGCTTTGAGCTTGACAAAAGAAGCTGCAGAGTTGAATCCAGCAAACTATTCAGTATGGTAATGACGCACTGTGTTAATTTTAATTTTAATTTTAATTATTGAATATTAACCCCCTACTTCTTTGCTCATTCTCTATTATAATTATAGTAGCAGTAGTACTCTTTGACTTTTGACACTGTGCATTTCTTCTGTGGATTATCTCCCCTTGTGACATTTTGGTTGTGAGTATATACTTAACTCACTGACTCCCACAGCTGAAACATTTCGTTTTTTAAAAAAAAGTTGACCTTTGACTCTTGACTGCCATGGCCGAACCCCCTCGGTTTCATATTTTTCTATTTTTTTCTACTTCTGACAGAACTGTATTGACCATGGCAGTTTGATGGTGAGGTGGTTCATTTTTTTATCTTTCATTTCATACCAAACATGATGGGGTACTTTTTAATGTTGAAATTGTTTCTAGCAGGCCAAAGTAATAGATAACCTGGTATTTTTTGTTTTAGTTTTCCAACATGATGAGAAACAAAAACAATTATTTGTAATTCTTGAGTGAAAAACTCAAAAAAAATGATTATCAAAAAATTATGAAACTACAATCCACTCCGGATAATCGCAGTACCTTAGGATCTGTGAAAATGTTGCGATTAACCGAAGTTGAATTTCCAGTCCACTATCGCAACATTTTACACATATATGGTAAACTCAAACCAGTTGTTGGAAACATTGTTTTTAGTTCACCACATACTGAGCAATATGATTGAAATAAAAACCATATGACAGCCCTGTTTATATTTTTTCTAGCAAAAGCAACATTGATGCAAGTCGACATTTATTCAGATTTGATTAACTTTCACTCTTTTTGTTCTCAACATTTTTAAGAGTCAAAAAGATTAGCCTTGATGAGAGACTATAAGCTCTCACCATACTCGTTGGTCACAAAGCACAATTGTCAATCCCAAAACCTGGCTGGGGTTCCTGACCTCCCATGCCCATAGTGGGCAGGGAGGTACTTACTTTGACTTCTATCATCCTATATCTGTTTTCTAACTTGCTTTCTATCTTTGTCTTGGAATGAGATTACTTTTTGTCCTAATTAATGTCAACAGATGACATCACGAACCCATACTGCAAAGCCCCATCCTCTTTTGTCTATATGATAGAGTGGTGACATACTAATGTAGCATCAAATCCCGCTCACTCTCGATTTTTTAACCTGTCACGATTTCTTCCACGATGAAAGTTAATCATGATATTTTGTTTGATTGATTTCTTGAATATACCACTTGTTGAGGGCGAAAATTTGTTGAGATTAACCGAAGTTTGTTGCAATTAACCAGTGAAATGTTGCGATTAACCAAAAGTGAACTGTACTTGTTTTTGCTTTAGTTATTATGATGGTGATTCTTTTCTGTTAAAAGGACATAAGTTTTTCCAGTTTTTAGTTAGAACAGTGGTCCAAGGCAGTGTTGACTCCAATTCAAATTTTTTTTATTGCATAAAATTGCCTCCTTTTTAAAATATTACTGTTCTTGTTACCTACATACATGTTTTGTGTTGCTTGAATCTGGAAAAAATATTAATAATAATTACATTGTACCATCCACTTCAGGCATTACAGAAGGAACATACTTCAAGAGTTAAATAAAGATCTCCAGGAGGAGCTGAATTACATCTCACATGTCATTGAAGACAATCCTAAAAATTATCAAGTGTGGTGAGTTATTTGAAAAGGTTAATATATAATCATGTGCAAAATTAAGTTCACACTTATTTCCTATTATATTTTGGACCCAATCCAATCTAATTACGTTGTGTTATATATCATTTGAAAAGTTTATAAATTGCCTTTTTAATTAATATAATTATTTTTCTATCTTTCTATTTTATCAAAAGATCCAATGCTTAGAGTTTTAACAAAATTTCGTTTATGCAAAACTGCGCGGGTAAGTATTTTAGGGAAAGCAATGCTGAAAGCAACTGGAGACACTAAAATGAGAGGATTTTTATACCAGTTTACGAATTCAATAACCTTTAAATAAACTTGAATTAACATGGTTTGATTTAAAAAAAAAAAATAACATTATCAATATTTTTTCTTTAATATTAAGTATTTTTTTGCTAACAAAAACCATACCTGGACCAAGTGTTGAGAAGCGACTTTTCTTTTAGAATTTCATCTTTAATTTTATTGGGCTAGAATATTCCTAAAATTCTTTTGAAATTTGTTTTGAAATGATTCCTGTTCAATTAAAGTGTCCGCATTCTTTTTTGGTATTTTAAGTGCAACTCCATCTTTATGCTGGTCATCTGATCTAACTGAGCAAACTATAATGTCTCCATTTCCCATCAGTTTCCTCACCGCCCCAGTCTTGTGAGATTCAAATATCCCAAGAAAACCTCTAATTTGTATTGATATAGATTGAAATAATGTTCTGACATTCCAAATCGCAATATTGGTCTTATGTTTTGGTGACTAGCTGTCAGGTTGAAAGAGTCCTTTTGGCTTTGGCCTCCTGCTGTCATCAAACCAGTGACCTGGCCAGCTACCCTGCTGTTAACAATTTTGGATTTGTTCTTAAAGGATATTTCTGTAACACTATAAGATCCATTGGTGGGTGATGTGACATATACTAAACAAAATGCATCTTAGAAGGACATTTAAACACTTTTTTGAGGATGGAGGGGAAAAGTCTTGAAACGATGGGCCATATATTTGTTTGTTTAAAGGGCTAACATAAGGCCCATGCTGCGTAGTGTAAATTACATGTTATATCAATTTTTGGGTAGGTATTTAATTTGATATTTCCCTTATTTATCATCACTTTGCTCTACCATGAGTAGAAACCATTGTCCTTCAAATTGTGAATGCCTCTCTTTCTTATCCGAAAACATATTAGTAAATAATATGTAAATGAGGACCAAAAGAAATATCAGAAAACCATAAGTTTCACTGATTTGTCATTGGTTACAATGTCAGCTTTAGGTTAACCACTTGTGTCCTGAGTTAAAATTTTAAAGTGCATCAAAATGAGGAATTAGAATGGTGTAAAGTCTGGATAAAATATCAATTTGATTTAAAAAGTCAAAGTGACACACCTCTTGTCAGGAAGTGAGAGAACTATTGAACGAACATTAAAATGGAAAGAAAATATTTACAACAGTTTTTTGAATAAGTCTGGATGTGGTTTCTCATAAGAAATTTTCTCTTGATTTGTATCATTTAACGGATAATTTTCTCCTCAATACCACTAATGTTGCTTCAAACGTCCAGTAAGATGGTCAAGGCAGCCATCTTGTAAATGAGAAAAAACTGTCAGTTGTTTTAATTAGTAAACAACTGAAAAAATAAATGTTAAAGACAGAAGATGAATTTGTCCGCATCACACTCATGCCGTTAACTCAGAAAGAGATCTTTTACTTGTTCTCAAATGCTTGATATTTGTTTGCTGATGAAAACATTTTCTTCCCACAGATTTGTTATCACATAAATTGCTTAAATTGCAAAATAGTAAATTGTTGTTACTTATTTTTATATATCAAATATTTTAATAGCAAGTTTAGAAACCTGTGAATCAATATCAAAACTGAGATAATGATAGTTGACTCTCATTGATTCAAAAGGTTAAGGCTTTCTACTTTATTGTTTAGGAGCCAATTTCATTGTTCATTAAAAATCAGTTTTACCGATTCTGCCTGGAATGGTCCATAATAGAATTCTCACTCCTCCATTAAATTTGTCCTCATCCTCTATAGGCATCACAGACGAGTTCTGGTTGAATGGTTGAAGGACCCGTCCAAAGAATTGCCCTTTACAGAGAAGATCTTGAGAGAGGATGCTAAAAATTATCATGCATGGCAACACAGGTGGGTGTTTTGATTTGCGGTGTTGTATAATGAAGTCATTTTCAAAAATGGGAATTTCCAACCAAAGCCAAGTCTGGATGCCGTGAATAGAGTTATGGAAAATTTGTCATTGCTAACTTTTTACTCTCCTTTAAAAAATAAAACCAACCAAAAAAAACCCAAAAAAACCTCAATCACTAGGGAGTTGAAAAGTATTATGGAATGCTTAATCCACATTAGTTTACATCAAGTTTGAACATTTTTAAAATTACCAGAACCACATTGTCCATAGATTCACCTCTTTGTAGATAGCTGCTCAATTTTTTTTTTGTCTGTTATTCTTTGAATTTTAAATATGATTTTGGAGTGGATATGTAGGATGGGGGTGGGGATGGATGTCGAGAATTTTAGACAAAAACATTACATTCAATAGTTACATTAGTTTGACATTTTCACGACCTTGCATTTATTTTTAATTTTGTTTAATATTTGGTGATTGGTGACAGACAGGGGGGTATTCAACCTTTTTCATTATGGGATAAAGAGCTGGCATTTGTGGACAAATTAAACTGTTAGAATATAGTTGGACATTCATTTAATATCCTCATGATGTTTTATTATTGTCAATTTTATTATGTATTTAATGACAGACAATGGTGTATTCAACACTTTTCATTATGGGATAAAGAGCTGGAATTTGTGGACAAATTGCTTCACGAAGATTTACGGAACAATTCTGCCTGGAACCAACGCCATTTCATCATTAAGAATACTACAAATTACAAAGATGAAGTCATTGACAGAGAACTGAAGTGAGAATTAAGTTGTTTGTTTTTAAACAAATTTCTTTCCTAATTGGTTGAAATATTTACAAATTACAACTCTTTCACTTGGAAAGTAATCCTTCAGGTCTTAAACTTATCTGAGTTTATGAAGCGTTTAAATGGACAATATCAGCTATAGTATGTCTGATGAATTAGTTTTTGCACCATGTATCTTGAAATATTTTTCTTCTTTCTTATATAGATATAATACACATGCATATACATATATATTTAAAAAAATTTTTTTGCTGGCTCCTGCAGACTGTCCCGGAATTTCAAGTTTTGTTCCAGAAATTTGAAGAAAAATAAACAGAAGTTTACCTTTGTTCTGGAAATGAAAATGAACACTATATTACAACCTCTGGAATTAAAAATTTAATGAAATCGTGAAACACTAAGTGTTTAGATTAGGGAATACCTTTGTTATTAATTAGAGAAATAAGTTTGGATCGAGTTTAATTATAAGCATGTGATATGAGTATTATACCAAAGGGGCTGCTAAGTAAACGAATTTGTTCACATCAGGGTGATGGAAATTAAATAAAATTTGCCCACATTGTAGTGATCTGGGTTAATTTGTGATTCAAATAGGCATGACTTAGCTTTGATGTCAGACTTAGAATGTTAGAATTTGGAATTAGCATTATTTTGCAGGACTGATGTTAAGTTGTTTACAATCAGTTTAGTTAAAACAATGCCAATCAGACTTGTTTCAGCTATTTTGCCTTTTAATGTCATTAGACAAATACATTTTTTGATAGTTTTCCATTGATTTCAAAACAAAATATCTTGATACTCCATCTATCATTTTCCACAAGGTACACACAAGGATATATTCAAAAAGCCCCAAACAATGAAAGTGCGTGGAATTACATGAAAGGGTATGTAGTCTTTTTCTGTGAGAGTCACCATTGTTTGTCCACATCATGTATGTTGGTTGTTTCGCTGACTGTATTCGATATATGAGCAAAGAAAAGTAAATGAAACATGTGGAAGATGAGGATTTAATTTACTGAAATACTTGTGTTTTAGTAAGATATTTAAACATTTTAAATTGCATTTTACTCAGGAATAATTGTTTGTAGATTTGCACCAACTTCAGAGATTCAAAATTTATTTCACCGTCTAACTCCTGTCAGGCACAACACATGTGATGTGTTTCTAACTTTTAATATACTGTGCATTTTTTAATTATTTTTTTTCTTGTTATTTCTTTTTTTTCTTTTCTTTCTTTCCTTCCTTTAATTCGATGTTTTTGAAAATTTCTTAGTTGTCGTTAAAAGACATGATGCCGATAAGACACTTGTGATCGATTAGAGACATTGAGACAGTAAAATAAAATTATGTCCCGTTACCTCCATCTGTGACAATGATGGATTTTTAACTGTGCAATTTTACTTAATTGAGTAAACAAGTGGGTTACAAAAATCATTTAATGTATAAATGAGTGGATTGTGGGTGAAATTAAAAACAAAAAAAAACATCTAAACAAAATCCCCACTTACGCAGTTAACTGTTGATTGATGATCTTTGGCCATCACATCACCTGTCTTTGCCATGATGCTTCAGAATGGAATTGCTGTTGAACTCATGAAAGTCAACCCTCCCCATGATTTATTGATTTTTGTAAAAGTCATTGTTCTACCCCTTATATTGGAAAACCCTATCATTTTTTAGGAAAGATGTAATATTTGAATAATGATTTAGACCCATTGAATAAAAAATTTATTCAATGATTGCATAACATTTTCATTTAATCTATTGGCTTAAACATAGAATTTAAAATGACGGCTGTAAACATAGAATTTAAAATGACACCTGTAAACATAGAATTTAAAATAACAGCTGTAAACATAGAATTTAAAATGACAGCTGTAAACATAGAATTTAAAATGACAGCTGTAAACATAGAATTTAAAATGACAGCTGTAAACATAGAATTTAAAATGACAGCTGTAAACATAGAATTTAAAATGACGGCTGTAAACATAGAATTTAAAATGACGGCTGTAAACGTAGAATTTAAAATGACGGCTGATTGGTCGTCTGAAATAATCTTGTAGTGCATATGAATACAATTCCAACATTTTACATTTTTGGGGGGTCAAATCGTCGTTCAAGCAGATGGGGGGAAACACAAATTGTGAATCGAGGTACTACTACCATGCAACCAACACCATTTAAATTATCATCACTAGCGCTACTACTCTGACCATCATCACCACATCGAAATCATTACTACTACTTTAACAACCACCACCACCATTTCATGGTGACTAAATCCATTATAACAACAACCAACACCACATCATCATCACAACCATCACTACTACAACTACCACCATATCATCATCATTACCACCACAACTATAGCCACCACCACCTTATCATCATAACCACCGAAGTTACTAACTACTGTATCATTATAATTTTTTATTTTACATTTTAAAAGGCACTACTTGGTTTTGGAGCTTAACATAATTTGAAAAAAAGAGGGATTTGGGATGATATTTGACATTGTAATTGTATTATATACGTACTATCATCTTGTATAGGATTTTGTATGTGGAAATTTCCTGTTTCAGCATTGAAATTCCTGTGAGCCTACATCTCTGATGTAGCAGAACAATAAAAATTCTAACCTTTGAAATTTATTTTGGATAGGTGAATTCATGAAATATTTACAAAAATTAAAGTTTTGTCTCATGATAAGAATGGATGTTGGTACAGTCCTAGTAGTATTGAATTACATAATATTTCATTACAAGGCCTAGGATATTATATGTTGATTTTGCATTAGGTTTGAGTTTGATCGATAGACCCCTTAGGTTGACTGATGGGCTGGTTTTGCCTTGCTGGCTTTTTGTTTTGCTAGCTCAGTCCCGACAGACTTTTCATTTTTTCCAGCTTTGACCATGTCGCCGGGAAACAAAAAACTTTTTGCTTCTTCCGTTTTCTGGAATATTGAGAGTAATAGATTCAATTTATATCCTCACAATATCATCATAACTTTATCATTGTTCTTTTTATTTTATATATATATATTTTTTTCTGTTTGTCTGTTAAAAATTATTTTTTTGTTCGTCCTGCTCTCATATATCTTGCAATTAGCAATAGTCACGAGCGGTGTTCAAATTGCATTATTCATGCAACTGGATTTGTAAACGCAACTGTTATTTTGGGAGGAGGAGAGGGGGAAAGATGAATGGGGATATATATACTTTAGGTTTGTCACTATTTTCTGACAGGCTCCGTTTTTTTTTTTTTAAGGTCGCACCCTATTATTTTTTAAAGTATCGGTTGGCATATTGTATATTATTCCCATGGCTTAAAAGTAAATCCAGGTAATATATTGCATAATTAGTTCATGTAAATGCTCGCATCAAGAATGGCTTTGACATAAATATGAATTACTGGTTTAAAAAATTTTTTTTTATGATTTGATTTTTTTTTTTGGTTAATCACCATCCCATAATGATTTTGTTTTCATTTATTTCCACCTCTCTTCTTTTTTTTTCAGCATATTGCTGGATCACAAACTTTGTGATTTCCCATCCGTCCATGACTTTTGTCAGACTTTGTATGCCAAAGACATCAGATCCCCTTTCCTGATTGGCTGCTTGGTGGATTGGTATGAGGAAAATTTAGAGGATGGCGTAGAGAAGGAGGAAAATCTCAGGAAAGCGATACAAGTAATAGGAATCATGAGGCTTTATTCTTTACTCTTTTTTTTTTTTTCGAGCCTCGCTCGGCGCATAGTTGAGTCCTTGGAAAAGGCTCTTTACTCACATTCTCTCACCATACTCAAGTGTAAAATGAGTACCTGGTCGTTGACAGCGTTGTCTCTGTCCGAAAAAATTGTAATATTGCCTTACAGGCATCATGTCCCGTCTTACATGTTGCATGTTAATGTTGGCCAGGGACCACTTGTAAAGTGCTTTGAACACTTTTAGTGGATATTGCGCTATATAAAAGCTCCATTTAAAAAATATTTTTTGTATCCAAAATTATTGAGATTTCCCATTTCCACCACTCTTCACAGGGTTGCCAATTTTCCGTATATATTTACGGAATTCAGTATATTATAAACCCTCAGCGTATTTACCAATCGCCTGCTAAACTGAAAAATAAAGTAAATACATAATGTCTTTTTACTGGAGTTAAGCACCCATAAAGGGGTCGGCCGATGTGTTCAAAAAATTTTTTTGCTTCCCGAGGTGGCAACCCTGCAGATACATTAAACTGCAGAATGTTTTAGTGTTTTGGCATTATGAAAATCTTTTTTATCATCAATTATTATCATCATCATCATCATTGGCACCACCAACACAACTTCGTTTTGAGTTCTTAGATTGTTTGAAAAATATCTGATTTGAGTGTCACCCATTACATTTTGTCAAAATACAGGCACTTTGACAAAGACGAGTAAAAATTCTTTGCATAGGGCCAAACTCGTTAAAGATAATAGTTTGTAATATAGTGAATAATTGAAAAAGAATGTCTTAGTTCTTCCAAATGACTTAATATTTTTATTGATTTGTATAGAATGTTGCATATAAAATTATCTTTTTATCGCAATTACACTTTTTTTCTTTTCTTTTTGTTCCAGCTTTGCAACGAATTGGCAGATCGATATGACACCATTCGAAAGGAGTATTGGCAATACGTCTCTCGTTCTTTGGAATCAAACTATGGGAAGGAATCATCCAGTGGAGATGTGTAGTGACTTGTATAATTGACAGACTTAGGATATATTATTATTTTTCTCTGGCATGAATGAGATTGAGACGGTGTGTGGTTATGACTGAATGGAACGGAAAAATTATGGTTGAGTGCATGGTAGATGGTTGTGTTAACACATTTTAATTGGTGGATACTTAACATGCGCTTTAACATTTTGCTGTTTCTATGGCGCTTATATAGAGGCAAAACCAAGAAAAAACAATTGCAGGTATATTTATTTTCATTTAGTTTCAATTAAGTTGAAATATTTAAAAAAAACGTATTTCCCCATATTGAAACTGAAATTTGCATACTGTGTATACTCTGAAAGACTTGGTTCGAGACGAGTTATTTAATGTTCTTTAACATGACTTTCAACTTTAATTGTTTATGTATTTCTCCATTTCAAATTTGGTTAGTTAAATCCTACTCTTTATAACTTGTGTTCCTCAATGTCTTCAGTTTCTTTGTAACTGATTATTGAATGTTCCAAATATATAAAATCCTCAGGACAGAATGGATAGTATTTTGAATTATTAAACTCATGGAGAGAAGTTCTTCAACTTTAAGATTTTTTTGAATTTTTATTATTCATTTTTTTTATTACCAGTATTATCTTTTTGGTCATGTTTTATTTTGAGGGTTTTTAGTAATTTGCTAGTTATAACTTTAGTCTAAATTATAAATGCAAGGTGATGGGTATTTTGGCCTATGGTATTCATCAGACTATTCAAGTATTAGTAATTAGATTCAATAGTCACGCAGCCCGGCAACGGCGGCCATCTTGGTTCTAAACAAAGAAAATCATTACTTTTTATTCTTCATGCTGGCTAGAACTTTTCATTCCCTTTTCATATGCCTTTTGATCAGAATGTGTAAAAGTCAAAACATGATCAAATTTATGTGTTTTTTTTTTCCTTTGGATACGTTTTTATGCTCGCCGGAGAAATATTTCATAGGATAGGCTAGTACTACTAGTAAAGAGAAGAAGAAACGACATCACTATCGGATCGTACACCCATGCGAACATCATAGGTATATGATTCAAGGAGCTCCTTGAATCATATACCTATGATGTTCGCATGGGTGTACGATCCGATAGTGATGTCGTTTCTTCTTCTCTTTACTAGTAGTACTAGCCTATCCTGCTTCTTTGGTTTGTGATTGTATTTTTGACAGGGGATATTTTTTTTTCTGTAAATCTTCTGCCTGTTTGTTCTTGGTTATTTATAATTTAGCTTATGATATCTTTAGGTTATGATTTTGATTTACATTTGTACTATTTTTGTTAGATTGCTTGTTTTTTTGTTTCAGCGGTCTCTCATATAACCTCAATTGTGTTGGAAGAGACCTAAAGCAACAAACAAACAAAAAAAAAAAAAATTTCATACAGGCGTCCGCCATTGTTCCGATAGTTTAGAGTCAGTGTTACTAAGTTACCATGCGTCATTAGGAAGGAAGTGACGTTACGACTATTGAATTCTATTCCCCTTCGTCCTGGCCCCAGACATTGAGAATTTAAAAAATTTTTGGACAAAGTCCTGGGTTTGAGCCCGATTCTCAGATACTTTCGTTTTTTTCTCTGTCAGGATTATTACCAACCTCCCAATTTGCTCCCTTAAGACATAATGGGTGATTCCGGTTAACATCAGACGTTTGTGTGATGGATTATCTATATTCCTTCATGGAATGCCGTGGCAATGACAGAAGAGATCTTTGCATTCATTTTGCATTAGAGTACATTATTCTATATAATCGTCATTTATACTTGGAATGATGGATCAGTCCGACATTATTCAGTTGTCTGAGTGGGGTCCTTTGATCTCCCATGGTGGGCAGGAAGTCACTTGCTTTGTCTTCTACCCCCTTATATGTTTTCTGAGTTGCTTTCTGTCTTTATCTTGGAATGGGATTACTTGACTTTGGCCCTTTCCGGAGTCCTTGGCTGTGAGGGAGAGTCAATTATATAGTGTTCATCTTTTCTTTGCAAATCATGTCTCTGTTGTATTGCAGTGATGAGACTTTTGGATGATCTCAAACTAAGTATATTGATGGTATCCTCTTGGAATCTATATCTTTTCCTTATATGAACCTTTGCCTTACTTTTTCTTGGTGCTTTCATTATTAGACTATCCTATTTTCTTCCTTTTTCATCTAAAATGCCCTAAAACAAAACAAATATTCAGTTGACATCTTGAGCTTTAAACGTGGAGCTAACAGGGCTGATTTCATTAATTTTTTAAATCCCAGAGAATAGTAAGTGTTGTTACACTATCTTCTTAAGAAGCTAGTCTCATCGTAGTTACTAATCGTACAGTGAGTCAACTTAAAATTGGTTCTGACAACTGTAGGGTTAAAGTTGATTTTAGAATCTCTGGAACACTTGCTATCGCATCAAATATGCCTTCAATTAAGAACAGAAAAATTTCTTTGGAAAAAAATATAGGCAAAATTGCTGTTTCTATTATTGTTTTCTTTATCAAATTATCATTTTGCTTCTAGGCATCTGAGTTTTTTTTGTTGTTGTTTTTTTTGTTTTTTTTTAAATTTTACCCAATGATACTCAATTATTCGACAACCCATATTATCTTCTGTTTTTAAACTGTTTTTCTGGGTGGGGTTCCTGACCTCCCATAGTGGGCAGGGGGGTAGATACTGTGTCTTCTATCCCCTTGTAACTGTTTTCCAACATGCTTTCTGTCTTTGTCTTGGAATGAGATTACTTGGTTTTGTCCTGGCCCTGGCCGGAGTCCTAGCTGGGAGGGAAACAGTCAAATGCATAGTTATTGTTTTGGGAGATGATATTTTTTTCCTTGTAAATCATCTCTCTGTTATGTATTATTATATTTGTCATTTTCAATGTATAATGTAAGCATTTCAGTGTATTCCTCTTTGTTGGATTTTGTGCTTGTGTCCGGATGAGACTTATAGGTGATCTCAAACTATGTACATTGGTGGTATGCTCTTGGAATCTACATCCCCAGTTCCCCTATGTCTTTTTCTTGGGTAATTGTAATTCTAGAACTTTTTACTATCCTATTTTCTTCCTTTTTACTGGCGCTGATATGACCTAAATGTGTTGCAAGCGCTGTTAAACCCTTAGAAACAAACAAACAAACTGTTTTTATTCATCTTCTTACCGCAATTCCCACTTGTTATTTCAAATAAGCTTTTTATTTTATTGGTCTCTTTTTTTTTTCTTTTTTTTTTTTTTAATTGCTTGAATGTGTCATTTATCATAAATAACAAAGATAGTTCCTTTCCACCCAAGGCTATTTATTTGAAAAATTAATTAAAAAAAAAAACAAACTGCAGGGTTGTTATTTATATATATTTTAAAGTCATTATATTTTTGAATGGATGCTCATGTTATAAATTATAGAAATGTCAAGATGTAATAATTACATATTAATCATAATGGTATTGAAATTTGTCTATGCAGCTTTGATATCCAAAACTAGCTTAGGTACAATTTTGTACCAATTGTATGTTTATGGTGGTTTAGCTGTTTTGATATTCCAGTATAATTTATTATTATTTATTTCACCAGTGCTGGTACACCCGAGCAGACTTTCCTCGATCATACAGAATTTATGAACAAGTTCTGATTTTCTGATTGTCTTAATAGCTCAAATGTTAGATCTTAAAGCCCTTGATTCCCTTAAAGATTTATTTTATTTATTTATTTTCATTCTGATTAGGGAGATAGATTATCTAATGTGGTGGAAAATACAATAGACAAAAGTTCAAACATTACTGTGGGTTGAAGTACGACAGAAACATAACTACTTTTTTTCTCTCATTCTTTTGTAATCATTCCATCCCTTTCTTGAATATATTTTTCTTTATTTTGATGTATGGACATCTCAGCTATTTGTTACCTTATCGTTCTGGGTGGGTTTTTTTTTGTCCTCCCATAGTGGGCAGGAGGTCACTTACTGTGTCTCCTATCCACTAGCCCTATATCTGTTTTCTGTCTTTGTATTGGGATGAGATGACGTGGTATTGTCCTGGCCCTGGCCAGAGTCCTTGGCTGGGAGGGAAATATCTCATATGTATCAGTTATTATTTTGAGAGATGATATTTTTTTTCTTGCAACTCATCTCTCTGTTATGTACTGTTTGGCTTAGTTTGTAAATATTGGAGTGTATTCCTCTTAGTGAGATCTTGTGCCTATGTCTGGATGAGACTTCTCTATCTCTATTTGAACCAATCCCGCAGAGAGGCACTAACTGTGTCTTCCATCCCTCTATATCTGTTTTCCAACTTGCTTTCTGCCTTTGTCTTGGAATGAGATTACTTGGTTTTGTCCTGGCCCTGGCTGAGAGGGAGACAGTCAAATATTTAGTTAGTTTTAGGAGATGATATTTTTTTCCTTAGGGCCATCTCGGGGGACAGGTCTCTCTCTACGGTTCGTCTCCAAGTCTCCTTGGGGCGGCCTTGCTTCCTCTTTCCTTGGGGTGTCCATCGCAGAACCTTCCTTATCAGTGTTTCATCGGGTCTGCGACAGACATGCCCCAACCATTGCCATCTTCTCCTTTTAATGAGACTCTCCAGAGACTCCACTTCTGCTCTCTGCTCTCGCTCTCAGGTCCTCATTTGAGATTGTGTTTAGCCAGAATATCTTGAAGATTTGTCGTAAACATTTGTTTTGGAATACTTCAAGTTTTTGGATGATACTCTCATGGAATCTACATCTATTCCCCATTTATACCATTCTCCTTTGTCTTTCATTTTCTTGGGTCTTTAATTGTAATTCTAAAACTTTTATACCTACAATCCCATTTTCTTCCTTTTTACTGGCGCTGATATGACCTAAATGTGTCAGTGCATGACATAATCAGTCGGAAGGTGAAAATTTTGGATGTTTTTTTTTGTTTTTTTTGTTTTTCATTTTCTGAAATAATATGCTCCTGAGAGCATTTTAATGTTTATAATGTGAAGGAAATCGGGTGATTTTTCATGAAGTTATGATCAGATGTATGGAAAAGGTATCCGGCAACTTTTCTCAGATTTCATACTTTTTCATCTTGACTAGCTATAAAAAATATTTAGAAGTGAAATTAAGTTTAGATATTTCCCGAAGATGTACAAAAAGGGTTGATTCAATCATATGCCAGGAAATCATTTTGGATAAAAAACTAACTTGTCAATATCTCAGTTCAAAACTTTTCATCATCCGACTGATTATGTCATCCACTGTAACAAATGTGTCGCAAGCACTGTAAAACCCTTAAATTAAAGTTTAAAAAACATCAAACACACAGGGACGAAATCCCTTAATTTCCTCACTTTCATCCGTATAATGCCCTTTAAAAGACTTCATTGATTGACATTATTTTGTAGTGGAATACTTGCCTCTGGTTCACCTTTATTTCTTGTTTCTGAACATTGACATGGCAGTGATGTCAGTATCTATCCTTCATTGTAGTTACTTTAATGTAGGACTATAATATCAACATATCAACCTATTGCATGTTTTCTTTGCAAAAGTCTGGAAGACATTGTCCTTAATGACTCTTTGTTGAATGAGATATGCTGATGACTTAGTTATATCGACACTGGACTGGTAAAAGTCACATTGCCATTGGGTCCAAAAAAAATAAATTTAATTCAATGTTTTTTTCTAAAAGACAGAGGTTTATGCAAAACCTGAAATAACTTACACTACGAAGAGGAGAGTTTGAAGTGAAATTGTCATTACTTTTTTTATCTCCCTTCCTAGACGAGATTATACTTGTACATACAATTAAAAGGTTAAGTCTTGTGTAGCTGATGTAATATTATTGGTACCCATTGACAATCTTTTTCTTTCATAGAAATTAAAGGGAATTTATTATATAATGTTTTATGACTTGTTTTAAATGTTAAATCCATTTTAACTATTTTCATCGTCTTTCGACCAATCTCCCAGATCTTTATGTTATGAAATCTTTCCTATGTGTATAATTTTTGTATATTATATTATTTTATCTGTTTAATAAATTCTAAAGGTTAATTTGCTATCTTATCTAGATTATAGTTTGATTTCATTGAAAAATGCTGTCCTGGGTGAGGTTCCCGACCTCCCATAGTGGGCAGGGAGGTATTGTGTCTTCTATCCCCCTATACAGTAGAACTCGGAAATAACGAGTTCGACGGGTCCACTCCTGATTACTCGCTATTTCCGAGTTCTCGCTATTCCCGACTTGCCAGGAAAGGTCACTCGGCCGTACAAAAATATGGAAAGACAACGTGTGTGTGTGTGTGTGTGTGTGTGCCGCGCGTGCGTGCAAATGACTATGTGTGGATAAAGTGGGGTGAGGGCGGGGTTGAACACGTCGTCGTTAACTACGTAATGATGGTCACAGGTTGAAGTTGATCCACCCCTTCCATTTCCATCAAGATTTCGTGTGTGTGTGTGTGTGTGTGCGTGTGTGTGCGAATGTTTGTATGCACTAGGCATGTTTGATGAGGTAAGCAAGCGCATCACTCAATCACTGACCCACTGAAATGATGGTTCCACGCTCCCCTCTCTCGCTGATCGTGTCGTTCGTTAACGAATGCGACTCGCTGATCGATGCTGCGAAGTGAGGCATGTTGACATGGCTGTGAATAATTGACCCCCACGCGCACACAAACACACACACCCAACCCCCACCCAAATTTGTTTCGCCTACTATGTACTCTAGACTAGGCTACTATGTAATATTACTCGTAACGAAAAATACGAAAAGAAAAGAAGCTAGGCTAAAAATATTTAAATCGCCCTTGTCTGGTGTTTTGCTTTACTTCGAAGTCCTAGGCTGGGGCAGGAAATGCTCGTTATTTCCGAGTTGACCTCTTTTTCATACTCGCTACTTGCATGCTAATCTTATTGACTCAAATAAGAGAAAAAAACGGGGATTTAGATTTTACTCGCTATTTCCGAGTACGTTACTTTCATGTTCTACTGTATCTGTTTTTCAATTGCTTTCCTGGGTGGGGTTCCTGACCTCCCATAGTGGGCAGGGAGGCACTTACTGCGTCTTCTATCCCCCTATATCTGGGTGGGATCCTGACCTCCCATAGCGGGCAGGGAGGTACATACTGTGTCTTCTATCCCCTTATATTATCTGTTTTCCAACATGCTTTCTGTCTTTGTCTTGGAATGAGATTACTTGGTTTTTTCCTGGCCTGGTCGGAGTCCTGGCTGGGTGGGAAACAGTCAAATGCATAGTTATTGTTTTGGGAGATGATATTTTTTTCCTTGTAAATCATCTCTCTGTTATGCATTATTATATTTGTTATTTTTAATGAATAATGTAAGCATTTGAGTGTATTCCTCTTTGTTGGATTTTGTGCATGTGTCCGGATGAAACATAGGTGACTGGGTGGGGATCCTGACCTCCCATAGTGGGCAGGGAGGTACATGCTGTGTCTTCTATCCCCCCATACCCGTTTCCCAATTGTTTCCTGTCATTGTCTTGGAATGAGATTACTTAGTTTTGTCCTGATCCTTGCCGGAGCTCCTTGGCTGGGAGGGAAACAGTCGAATGTATAGTTATAGTTTTGGGAGATGATATTTTTTTCCTTGTAAATCATCTCTCTGTTATGCATTGTATTATGTTGAGTTTACATACTATATTAAATGATTCGTAAACATTTGAGTGTATTCCTCTTAGATGGGACCTGTGCTTGTGTCTGGATGAGACTTTTAGGTGATCTCAAACTAAGTGCATTGGTGGTCTGCTCTTGGAATCTACATCTGATCCCTATTTGTTCCCAGTTCCCCTATGTCTTACTTTTTCTTGGGTGCTTTTATTGTAATTCTATAACTTTTTACTATCCCATTTTCTTCCTTTTTACTGGCGCTGATATAACCTAAATGTGTTGCAAGCGCCGTAAAACCCTTAAAAACAAAACAAACAAAACAAACAAACATAGGTGATCTCAAACTAAGTACATTAGTGGTATGCTCTTGGATTCTACATCTGATTCCAATTTGTTCCCAGTTCCCCTTTGTCTTACTTTCTCTTGGCTGCTTTAATTGTAATTCTAGAACTTTTTACTATCCCATTTTCTTCCTTTTTACTGGCGCTGATATAACCTAAATGTGTTGCAAGTGCCATAACTGGGTGGGGATCCTGACCTCCCATAGCGGGCAGGGGGGTACATACTGTGTCTTCTATCCCCTTATATCTGTTTTCCAACATGCTTTCTGTCTTTGTCTTGGAATGAGATTACTTGGTTTTGTCCTGGTGCTGGCCGGAGTCCTAGCTGGGAGGGAAACAGTCAAATGCATAGTTATTGTTTTGGGAGATGATATTTTTTTCCTTGTAAATCATCTCTCTGTTATGTATTATTATTTTTATTTTGAATGTATAATGTAAGCATTTGAGTGTGTTCCTCTTTGTTGGATTTTGTGCTTGTGTCTGGATGAGACTTGTAGGTGATTTCAAACTAAGTACATTGGTGGTATGATCTTGGAATCTACATCTGATCCCTATTTGTTCTCAGTTCCCCTTTGTCTTACTTTTTTCTTGGGTGCTTTCATTGTAATTCTAGAACTTTTTACTATCCCATTTTCTTCCTTTTCACTGGCGCTGATATGACCTTAATGTGTTGCAAGCGCCGTAAAATCCTTTTAAAAAAATAAAAAAAATATCCCCCTATATCTGTTTTCCAACATGCTTTCTGTCTTTGTCTTGGAGTGAGATTACTTGGTTTTGTCCTGGCTCTGGTCGGATACTCTGGCAGAGAGGGAAACAGTCAAATGTATAGTTATTGTTTTGGGAGATGATATTTTTTTCCTTGTAAATCATCTCTCTGTTATGTATTATAATATTTCTTGTTTTGAATTTTTAGTGTAAGCATTTGAGTGTGTTCCTCTTAGTAGGGACCTGTGCTCGTGTCAAATGAGACTTATATGTAATCTCAATCTAAGTACATGGATGGTGTGCTCTTGGAATCTACACCAATTCCCTATTTGTACCATTTCCCTTTGTCTTACCTTTTCTTGGGTGCTTTAATTGTAATTCTAGAACTTTTTACTATCCCATATTCTCCCATTTTACTGGCACTGATTTGACCTAAATGTGTTGCAAGTGCCGTAAAACCCTTAAAAACAAAAACAACATAAATTGCTTTCTGCCTTTGTCTTGGAGCAATGATTACTAAGTTTTGTCTTGGGCTTGGAGGGAAACAGTTGAATGTATAGTTATAGTTTTGGGAGATGATATTTTTTTCCTTGTAAATCATCTCTCTTGTTTTGTACTGTTTTTAACATTTTAAACTTATGATTTGTAAACATTTGAGTGTATTCCTCTTAATGGGATCTTGTGCTGGTGTCTAGGTGAAACATTTAGGTAACCTCAAACTAAGTAAACCGATAGTGTGCTCTTGGAATCTACATCTCTTCCCCATTTGTACCATTCCTCTTTGTCTTACTTTTCCTCAAGTCCTTTTAATTGTACATCTAGAATGTTTTTACTGTCCAATTTTCATCCTTTTTTACAGGTGCTGATATGACCTAAATGTGTTGCAAGTGCCATAAAAACATAAAACTGAACAAAAATGCTGTTTTTTAAATTCATATAAGTGTTATTTGAATTTGCAATGGGCAGCTCTGTAAAATCTGGCAGAAAATAATTTTCTATAGACTTGCGTCCTTTCCAAAAGATAACAAGCAATTGTAACTATCCATTTAACGTTACAGGTATGGAGATAAAATCTGACTCTGTGGGCCTTAATCCTAAAAAGAGCAACTACATTTATTATTTGTCCTAGTTCCTTTCACTTTCTGTATGGAAAAGTATGAAGTTAACGATTATGTTCCCAACCTACAGCGATCAATCGGGACGTGGAATAAAATGAAGATCTGTCCTCAGACTCTTCGTTTTCTTCCATGTCTTTGGTCGATTGCTGCAGGTTGGGAATGTAATAGTTAACTTGCTAGTCTGGATAGCTAGGATGGTAACCAGCAGATTTATATCACAGAGTGACTTGGAAAGACCAAGAGAAATATAGCCAGTTTAAGATGAGAATGAGATATTGTCATAATAACTTTTCGAACAGAAAGTTGTAAACTCTCTAGTTGTAAACTCTCTTGAATTTGCGGGTGGTTGGATGGGAGCATCACCCTTGAATCATATACCTATGATGTTCGCATGGGTGTATGACCCGATAGTGATGTCGTTTCTTCTTCTCTTTACTAGCCTATCCTGCTTCTTTGGTTTGTGATTGTATTTTTGACAGGGGATATTTTTTTTTCTGTAAATCTTCTGCCTCTTTGTTCTTGGTTATTTATAATTTAGCATGATATCTTTAGGTTATGATTTTGATTTACATTTTTGTTAGATTGCTTGTTTTTTTGTTTCAGCGGTCTCTCATATAACCTCAATTGTGTTGGAAGAGACCTAAAGCAACAAACAAAAAAAATCTCTTGAATTTATAGAAACAAACTCTCAATTTCAATTCAAAGAGATCTCAGATTTCCTCTTAGGGCAGTGGAAAGTTGGCCATCTTTGGGCTAATTGAGTGTTCATCAGTTCACTTCTGTTCTATATCTCTATATCATATCTTTCTGGAATGGAAGGATTTGTTTCACTTGAGCCATGTGCGGAGTCTTTTACTGAGAGGGAAACAGTCAGATGTATTTATTATTATGGAGAATTTTTTTTTTCTTTCTGAGAAATCATGTCTCTATTTAGTTTTTTGTTTACATTTTGTCATTTGTTAGGCTCTTTTATATTTTTATACAATCATTGGAATGCATCTCTTTTGGTAGAGCTCCTGAGGCTGTCTGTGTGCGACTTTTAAATAGTTTCAGTTTCGCTAAAATGATACTCTTGGCTGGATCTAGTTCTGATTTTTGTTGAACTCGTAACCTTTGACTCACTTATACTTTGTATTTTTCTAATGAGCTTGTAAGCTTGATCTAAATAGGTTGATATATGAAGTAAATTTTGTACAAAATTTTTTAAAGTGAGCAACAGAAACCATTTTGACTGCAGTATGGATGTAGGACAGCTCTTAACAATAAACTTGCAAAGTGACGCTTTGCATTACCGTCTGTGATGTGTCACCTATTTTTAATTGATCTACCTTTTAACTGTGAAGGGTACATTTTTAAAAATTGTTTTTCAAGGGTTTCAAGGTGCTTGCGACACTCCATTAAAGCCATTTCAGCGCTTGTAAAAATGATGAGAGAATATTTAAAAGATTTAGAATCTAGCTCTCAAGCGGACAAAAAAAATTTAGTAAAATTTACAATTGTTGACCACCCAATTTTCTTTCTTTTTATATTTACTGGCTCCGATATGACTTAATTGTATTGCAAGCGCTGTAAAACCCATTTTAAAAAATTAAAAAACCCTTTCAGCAAGAAGACCCCAGGCAGGGTCCAGACAAAACCAAGTGTTCTCATTCTATAATAAGGATACAAAGCTACCCCTAAAAGAAGCATGATAAAGGGCACAAGGGGATATTGCTGTACTCTGGAAAAACACATATTCAAAATTTTGGCCAAAAAACCCCTCTTCTTCCAACTGGGTGGGGATCCTGACCTCCCATAGCGGGCAGGGAGGTACACACTGTGTCTTCTATCCCCTTATATCTGTTTTCCAACATGCTTTCTGTCTTTGTCTTGGAATTGGGATTACTTGGTTTTTTTTCTTGGCCCTGGTCGGAGTCCTGGCTGGGAGGGAAACAGTCAAATGCATAGTTATTGTTTTGGGAGATATTTTTTTCCTTGTAAATCATCTCTCTGTTATGTATTAGTATATTTGTTATTTTTTAATGTATTATGTAAGCATTTGAGTGTATTCCTCTTTGTTGGATTTTGTGCTTGTGTCCGGATGAGACTTATAGGTGATCTCAAACTAAGTACATTGGTGGTATGCTCTTGGAATCTACATCTGATCCCTATTTGTTCCCAGTTCCCCTATGTCTTACTTTCTCTTGGATGCTTCAATTGTAATTCTAGAACTTTTTACTATCCCATTTTCTTCCTTTTTACTGGCGCTGATATAACCTAAATGTGTTGCAAGCGCCGTAAAACCCTTAAAAACAAAAACAATCTTCTTCCAAATATCGATCGATTCAAATGACCCCTCTTGTCCAAAAAAAAAAAAAAAAAAAAAAAAATCCCCCACAAACCTGGGAATTCTCTCAAATCGATATTTGAAGGGCTAGTTTTCCAGACTAAATTTTAAATATGTTTTTTCTTTTCAGGGCATGGTAGGATATTATAGCAAGACTGGACCGACCGATCATGAGTCCACCTGCTCAATGACAGGGGGAGGAGATGGGTGTCAACATTTCCCTGCCCAAGGGCTGTAGTGTGGAAATGGAGATTTCCTCGCAGGGAATCATCCAAATGAAATTCCCTTTTGGGGTTTGTAATCTCAGCTGGCTGGGTGGGATTCCTGACCTCCCATAGTGGGCAGGGAGGTACTTACTGCGTCTTTTTTTTTCTTGTAAATCATTTGTTATGCGCTGTATTATGTTTTCTTTATACTATATATGATTTGTAAAACATTTGAGTGTATTCCTCTTAATGGGGACCTGTGCTTGTGTCTGGATGAGACTTTTAGTGATCTCAAACTAAGTACTTTGATAGTGTGCTCTTAGAATCTACATCTGTTCCCTATTTTGAACAAATTCCCCTTTGTCTTACCTTTTCTTGGATGCTTTATTTAATTGTAATTCTAGAACTTTTTATTATCCCATTTTCTTCATTTTTACCGGCGCTGATATGACCTTAATGTGTTGCAAGCGCCGTAAAACCCTCAAAAACAAACTACACCTGTTTCCTATTTTAACCGATTCCCCTTTGTCTTACCTTTTCTTGGGTGCTTTAATTGTAATTCTAGAAGTTTTTACTATCCCATTTTCTTTCTTTTTACTGGCGCTGATATGACCTTAATGCAAGCGCCGTAAAACCCTTAAAAACAAACAAATCTCAGCTGGAGGCGCTGGACTTGCAAACGTTCTGTGGCATTACTATGAAATTCTTTTCAGCTATGTGGAATTCTGTCATCTGCATTTTTTGCCAAATTGGGACCTAAAATTTGCCAAAATTTGCCAAGAAATTTGCCAAAAAGACCAAAATTTGCCCAAAAATTTACCGAGGAGAACCAAGCGTTTCAGTAAAAATTAACACGCGATACAGAAAAATATATATATAAAAGACAATTTATTAAATTTAAGGAGGCTACATTTATTAATTTACACAATAGCGTTGTTACAAAGATTTTAAAGGATCATTATCCGTAGAGAGTAGCTTCCCTTGGTTTGGGCCCAGGCAAAGCTGCAACATTTCTCAAGTTTCGCACTTTTTTTTTCGTTATTTTGTTTTCGCTTCTTTTTTTTCCCCAAAAATTTGCCACGCGATTTGCCAATTTTCCCAAAATTTGCCAGGGTTTGCCAATTTTGGGAAATTTGCCAACATTTGCGGATCGCCCTGATATTTGCGGCCGCAAAAAATGCAGATGACAGGGTGTGACACTCGCCTTCGGCTGGAGAGTCCAGGGCTTGAGTTCCTCTTTGAGCGTGCATAATTAGTCGTTGGAAAGGGATTTTTACTCACTCTCTCACTGTACTCTAGTGTAAAACGAGTACTTGGCATTAAGAGCGTTGTCTCTCTCCGAAAAAAAAAATTGGAACAATATGCAAACATATTATTTAAGTTGCTGTTGGCTAGGGACTCCTTTAAAGCGCTTTGGGCATGTTTAGTGGATCTTGTTCAATATAAATGCTCATTATTCTCATAATCAAAACCGAAGGTCTGGGTGGGGGATCCTGACCTCCCATAGTGGGCAGGGAGATAGTTTCTGTGTCTTCTATCCCCCTATATGTCTTCCAACTTGCTTTCTGTCTTTGTCTTTGAATGGGATTACTTAGTTTTGTCCTGGCCCTGGCTGAGAGCTAAACAGTCAAATGTATAGTTGGTTTTGGGAGATATTTTTTTCCCCTTGTAAATCATCTCTCTGCTATGCACTGTATTATGTTTTGTTTACACATTATTTTTGATTTGTAAACAATTGAGTGTATTCCTCTTCGTGGTGACATGTGCTTGTGTCTGGATGAGACTTTTAGGTGATCTCAAACTAAGTGCGTTGATAGTGTGCTCTTGGAATCTACATCTTTTTCCTATTTGAACCAATTCCCCTTTGTCTTACCTTTTCTATTACCTTTAATTTTAATTTTAGAACATTTTATTATCACATTTTCTTCCTTTTTTTCACTGGCGCTGATATAACCTAATGTGTTTCATGAGCCGTAAAACACTTAAAAACAAACAACAAAATTCTAAGGTCTGTGATTTAAAAAAATGAAAAGCAAAGAAACAAACAAACAAGAAAAAAAAAAAAATAAAAAAAGAAACCCCCGAGTTTCATTTTCAAATTTCATATTTTAATTTTTAATATATTCATCCAAAAATTGAATATACATTTACATAAACATATAGAAAAATGACTAGTAGAACGGGGCTGTATCAAGAATCGTAGGCAATTGTTTTAACAGATCATTTCTAATACAAATACAAGTATTCCATCCAAGATTCAATGAATTTGACACAAGCAATTAATTATCAATTAAATTTCATATAAATATCTATTCAAATATCAGCACTCGCCATATTATATCTACAATTCATATGTGGGCCACCGAATCAAAACGGTATTGTGTGGGGTTGATTTAATTGCTAAAAAAAAATGAATTAATAAAGAAAAATATGAAATTCTGATTGAATTTATACATTTTATAGAAATAAATTGATTATATTGTCTTAAAGTGACAGAACCTAAAATCTCATATTTATGGTCATTTTAACTTAAACCAGTTAACTATTCTTCTCGGAAGACACGTATTTAAAACCCGTCTTTCAAATATCAATCGGTTTAAATGACCCTCACTTTGACAAAAACTCTCAAACCTAGCACACCGACTCATTTTTCATGAAAATATGACTTAATCCGGTCCATCAGGCCCTTTCATGGGACCACATAATTTATTACAGTGTCACATTTAGGCACAGCAACTAAAACTTATCTTTACTGAATGTTGAAAGAGGAATTTATTATGATGTTCAATTGTGCACACATAGTCGACACTCATTGAACATCTTATAAATCAATGATCTGGTTAAGCCAACCACGTGACATTCACAAAGACTCGGATTTGATTCTTTAACTTACACAACGTTAGAATGTAGAGAGCGGTGGGGCCTGCCTGAAGCCTGGGATCGTGAAGATACCAACGAAACGGTGAAAATGGAAAGGTTACGGATGGGTACAGTACAGACAATGGGCGCTTCGGATACAAATCCTCCCGTCTGCAAAATAATAAACAAAGGAACGATGAAAACGTTTTAAACGTGCCTTTGTTTGTTTTGCTGATGGAGGGTTAATACCCGAAACATCCCTTATCTGTACTATTCCCATCCCGGAGCCTTTTCATTTTCACCGTTTCGTTAGCGTTAGAATGTAGAAACTTTGAATTATAATAATATTACACATCTGATTTTACGCAGCAACAACAACAACAACAACAATCCCATAAAGAATAATCCATATATATATATATATATATATATATATATATATATATATATATATATATATATATATATATATATATATATATATATATATATATAATATATCAAACAAACTCACTCAAGGTATACAAATTCAGAAAAAGAATCCACAATGAACTCAACGATGAATCAAACAATTTTTAAAGTTATTTCTTATGGCAGTCACAAAATTTGGGAAACGAGAGAGAGAGAGAGAGAGAAGAGAGAGAGAGAGAGAGAGAGAGAGAGAGAGAGAGAGAGAAGAGAGAGAGAGAGAGACTAAATCTAAGGCTTATACACTCATTTTAAAATTATCAACACATACTTATTCAAATTTTACAGATAAGATTGATATATCTATATAAAAAAGAACACAATTCAATTCACAATCTCTCTCTCTCTCTCTCTCTCTCTCTCTCTCTCTCTCTCTCTCTCTCTTCATATATATATATATATATATATATATATATATATATATATATATATATTATGAGTGTTTTTTAAACTGTATTATCAATCTTATTTGTAAAATTTGAATAATTTTGAATAATATTTTCGATAGTAATAAATAATAATTTCCATAATATTTTTCCTTATTCAAACTCCATAGCTTTGAGTTCCTTTTATGAAAAATTGAGTTTCCCGCTTCATATTTGGATTTTGTGGAAAATAAACGTAGCAAGAGATAAACATTCCCTTTCATTCAATGCATTGAAGAGGTAGTTTGTTTTCTACATCTTTAAAATTTAATGCAAAAATTGAAAACCATAAATATAAAAATACACGATAGATATATCTATAAATCATTTAGCACCATTTTACGATTTATCTTACTAATTCCTCTTGAACTTTAGATTTAAATAGAATACTTAAGAACATATTATATTATATATAATTAAAATGCTGCAATTAAGTAAGAGTGTGATTTATTTAGATAATCGTTTTCATTAAATCAGATAATGGATTGTGGTTCATAATACAAAATACAGTAGCTGTTTCTTCGATATGTATTTCAGATTATACTCATTATCATATCTGTACAACTATTCCGAATGAAAAACCTATGAATGATAAGTGGCACTCAACCTAAGCAATAACAAAATCAAATAAAAAAACATAATAAAAAAAAAACAAAAGAAAAAAAAAACCCACAAAAAATAATAACAACGAAAAACAAAGTATAGGAATATATCAATGTATTTTTCCATTTCATTCCTATTATAAAACACTTTTATACAAAAGGAATTTTGATCCAATAAGCGAACGTGCTTTTATCATGAGGGTTAAAATCCATCAATACGATGTCGTTGACATTCAAATGACTTCCGTCTGGAGACAAAACTAGAGTAGCCCAGCATCCCTTGTTTTGGAGGTGTCGAGTAAACGAAAACCTGATCACACCCCCTTAATACGACGGGACAATAAATACATATCATTACATTTGTACAACTTGATCCAGTCTAATGACCAAGAGGTCAATCGAGACACCGACAAGCATCGTTGATAAAGATATCTCCTGGAAATACTGAACCTTGCAAAAAGGCGATGTGTTCTATGGCTGTTATATAGGGCTAATAATTGGCAATATTGTTATATATCACATTGTTATACATCCGGGTTCATAGTTCTCGAATTTTGAAAAACAATTTTTGTATCGCCTGATGGTGATCTCATGTGGTAGATCAAAATACTTATATTATCGTCTTTGCCCACGTAGAAAGTTTACGAAAGTAAAAAAAATATAATTAAAAAAAAATAATAATAATAAAAATAATAATAATTTAAAAAAAGAACAAAAACACATACACACAAAAACAAGAAATTAAAGAAAAAACATTTTAAAAAACAATAAAAAACAACAAAAACCAAACAAAACAACAACAACAAAACACTAAATGGTTAAACGGGTCTGATCGAACCTGGTGCCTTTGAGTCTTTGGCCTCACATTCTGGAAGGGTGTCTTTGCACTCATTATGGATATAAACAGGTAGAGTTACCATACTGAGAAATGTGTATAGTCCACTAAATTCACGCAAAAAAAAAAAAAAAAAAAAAAAAAGAGAGAATACGTTTTCAGTTTTAAGATTCAGGAAAACAATTAAAAGTCCTAAAGCCACTAGCACTAGCATACGCTCTCCTCACCGCTCAAGGCGATCAGTTTCATATCTCGATTTTCTAATTCTAGAGTCAATTGCTGAACTTCCGTTTCCAGTGTGGTGTTTTTCCGTTGCATTTGGACGTAGTTCAATTGTAACTGTTTCTGATATCGAATGACTTTGTTCTTCTCATCCAGCCATTGCTCTTTCTCTTTTTCATGCCGGTCATCCATCCCTAGGACCTGAGTTCTAAGCTCATTTAGCTCTTCTTGGAGAGTTTGTATTGTCTTCTCCCTTTCTCCCATCATCGAAGGCTTCACATTTTCCAGATTGGACACTTCACACAAAGCGTGAGTCTGACTAGAGGTTTCACACATCACGGGTGGATTTTTCAATCTTCCAAGTTCCTCTTTAAGCTTTTCAACTTCTTCCTTGTAAGTGATTAATTCCTTGGCCTTTTCGCCGAGTTCTTTATTCTTCTTTTCCATGTCAACCTGATACGTGTGGAGTTGTGTGTGGAGATTAATCACTTCTTTGTTTTTTATTGCCAATTCTTCGTTGGATTCTGGAGAATCCATGTTTTCTCGGAGCTTCGATTGTAATTCAAGCTGACTGCGTAAGTTCGAAAGTTCCGAATTAGCTTCTTCCAGTTGATTTTTTAAAGAATCACGTTCTCCATTACTCTTTTCTTTCTCTTCTGATAAAGTCTTCTGCTCCTGTTGAAGTTTATAAACCTGCAAAGAAAGAACTTGCTCAGTTTTATAGGATTTCCGGCTTTGAATTTTAAGTTTTCTTTCGTATTCTTCCCTTAAGTCTTGCGTGTCCATTGCCCACGCATTTTTTCTTTCTTCATAAACTTGAAGTATTGCACGTTCGTTTCGATCCATCACTTCGCGTAAAGTGTTTATTTCAGCGTCTTTTTCTCGTAAAATTGCTTCTAGTTCTCCAACGCCGCTATCACTAGGGGACGGTGTTTGTAAAATTCCATCCCCTCCATGGTGCCAACCGCCGCGACTGCTGTTGCTGTTGTTAGCAGCCGTAGGAACCGAATCGGCTCGGTCGCTAGGCCTGGGAGCGAATTCTCCAATGAAACTGTCCTCGGCACAAGAAAGGCGGGAAGATGTGGCAGAAGTGTTGTGGTGGGAATTGGAGGATGCCCCAGATGCATTATGGGAGTTGTTAAAAGACGAAGAATTATTATGATGATTGCGATTATTTAAATGAGAATAGGACGAATTATTGTGGTGGTACGAGTTGGCGGACGTATTATGGGTGGAATTGGTGTTGTTGAGATTATTATTGTGTAGGTGTGAGTTGACGTTTTGGTGAGCGGACGAGGAATTCGTGTTGATGGTGATTGTTCTAAATCCCCCGAGAGGAATTGGAGTATGTTGGGTCAGGTTGTTGGTTTCTTGATGAGAAGATGGCTTACTGCCGGCAGACATTAGGTGTTGGGCTCGTCTTCCAACAACGGATTTTTCTGGGCTGATTCGATGTCCCAGCATGCCTGTACCAAGTTTGACGGCTTGGGGACGAGCTAGGTCGTGTGATAAGGTCACGTGATCGTCTCCTGAAGGATGTCGGGAACTGTGGGGACTCATATTGTTGGCACTGATAGGCTTGAAAGCGATTGGGCGAACCACATTGGGGCCTGGTTTCTGTGAAGAAAATGAAAAATAGAAATAAAATTAATATTAATGGTAATCGTATTTTAACTACCGAACGTTTAATGAATCAACCACAAATTTGGTTTCACTAAAAATCAGTTATTTATACACAATGTGAGGAAAACCGGGCGCATGACAAATTGTGATAAATGTACAGTAACATTCAAGGCATGTAAAAGGGGAAAAAATACATATCAAAAGTTTACTGAGTTTACCTTGCTAACCTTGTAACTTATCGTAGTTAAGAAAGAAAAAAAAGAAGTAAACTTTAACTCTGAACCAATGCCAACAAAGGCCGGCCATTAACCCTCAGAGCTCTGACACCGACACCGCCAAGACACCAAAAAGGCGAATGTCTACTTCACACTTTTCATAATTAAATCACATTACCGGAAGCCCCTTATTATTATTGTCATCTTTAAAACGATAGGATAAAAGGACCGAGCCATACGGAAACAAGAACCAAAGGGCTAAAAGTCTTGAGAGCCTTTTTTCTAGCCCGTTAGGCATGCCTTTGAACACAGCGGCATCAGACAGAGGGCGATTGTATTGGTCTGGTGAGCGAAGAGTCTTTTAAAACCTAGCCTGGGGCGAAACCTTAGGAGTCAAAGCCAGCCGCCCATTGTTGATGTTAAGCCGAGACCAAACCAAACGGCCATGCAGCGGAAAGCAAGCGTAAAATCATTTGACAAATTCGTCTGCTTCAACGTCTGAAAAAAAAGCTGGACGTCTCGTTGTAACTAATTGATAGAGCTCGTTTACGACCTTTTTATGGAACGTATAATAATATAAATGAGAAGTTGCTGAGGGTGGGGTGGGGGAGGGGGTGTGAAAAATTGGAGAAGGAAATTAACCATGAAAAAGAAAAGGGAGAAGGAGAGGAGCAGGAGGAGGAAGAAGAGAAATAAATAGGTAGGAGGGAGATTTTTTAAAAATGTGACAGCAACCTTACCCTAGATGGCAGTAACCCTAACCTTTTACAAGCTTAGGAAATAATATTATGATTTAAAAGACATTCAGCACGTCATTGAAGGTTAAAGGTTAAATGAAAATGCAAAGAACGTCATCGTTTCTTTCTAGATACCAAACATGAAATCCTAGTTTACAGATCGTGAAATCTTTTGGCACATGCAAAAGGACAAAAAGAGTTGTCCTTCAGAGCCATTAGGCCCATGGAACCGGAGTTTATTATCCCGGTTTCTGTAGCGTGAAACGGACCATAGTAATACCTTGCTATACTTTTGATAGGACACTGGTCGATCGCAAAGTACTTTCCACCAGATATAGCAGACCCCGCTACCCAATCAATGCTGGATGGCCAGGGGGGTCAACGACCTGAAGACCATCACGATGAAGCAAAGAAGGTGGATGAAGACCGTCCCATGTGGAAATCTGTGTTGGAAGCACTATACTCCCGAGGGAGTTCAAAGAAATAAGAGTAACGAAAGCCCGTTTCAACCAAATTTACACAGCTCTCTTTCGCTGTATTCATAAATTATTCAATGAATAGCCCAAAACAAAACAGAGATCAGCAGGTCTTAAACTCTCAAACCTGAGACTTCAAAAATAAACGTATCCCTTCATCGATCTCCAAAGTTTGAAAGTTTTTGACAAGATGACGGTCGATCGATATAAGGACGAGTTTTCTGGCCAAATTTTAACGTATTGTTTTTCCAGAGTACGACAGCATTATCCTCAATAAAACATAAACTTAGGCCACGTTGCTTGTATTGTTGACTATAAATTCAATTTGAGATTTTATACAGAGCAATGTCCACTAAACATGCTCAAGGCGCTATACAAGGGGTCCAAAGCCAATAGCGACATTTCACATGTAAAAGACATGACCCTTGGCTAGGCGATATTACAATTTTTCCGAGTGTCACACCACAAGACCACGACTTAGCCGCATTTAAAACGCTTAAATTTAGTTTGTCTTTGTACCGATGGGTCACGTTCTGCGATTACAAGATGTGTGGTTTAATTATTTTTTTTTTTTAGTTTCACGATTTGCCTCTGGTTGGCAGTAAGTAATGGTAAACATGTCATATTAATTCACACACACAAACAAAACGCAACCACACTTGCATTGTTGACTATAAATTCAATTTGAGATTTTATACAGAGCAATGTCCACTAAACATGCTCAAGGCGCTATACAAGGGGTCACAAGCCAATAGCAACACTTCACATGTAATAGACATGACCCTTTGCTAAGGCGATATTATAAATTTTTCGAGTGTCACACCACAAGACCACATAGCCGCATTTAATACGCTATAATTTAGCTTGTCTATGTACCGATGGGTCACGTTCTGCGATTACAAGAGGTGTGGTTTAATTTTTTTTTTTTTTTTTTTTTTTTTTTTTTGGTTTCACGATTTGCCTCTGGTCGGCAGTTAGTAATGGTAAACATGTCATATTAATTCACACACGCACACAAACAAAACGCAACCACATACACACAAGCATTCAACCAAATATAATATAACAACCATATCACGTCGAGAACACACTGATATTTTTCACAAATAGGTTTAAGGAATAAGGAATTTTTATGATCAAGCTCGTGTATAGAAGAATAATGACCTTTTAATCTTCTGGGGCCATTAAAATGTGATAAAGTATCAGAATGCCATTAAATATTAATAACACAGTTACCGGTGGCGAACGATAATATTGTCGCAGATATGGATGACAGTCGCATGCTGTGAGTGATATTAATAAATATCTTTAAAATTTTTAATTTTATTATATTTCTATATAATTTGTAAAATAATAAATTTAAACCTGAACATGTAGTGATTTAAAGACACGATTTTAGGAGTTCCTTTGTCTCGTTAAAAAAACAAAAAAAAAAAATAAAAAAAAAACAAAAAAAAAAAAAAAATAATAATAATAATAATAATAATAATAATAATAATAATAAATAATAATAATAATAATAATAATAATAATAATAATTATTATTATTATTATTATTGTTATTATTATCATTATAATAGAGAAGAGAATAAAAATTTAAAAATAGAAAAATTGAAGAACAATAGATATAGATATAGATTTTTTAAAAGACGATATATTACAGTAGGACAAAAGAGTTGATTTCATTTTCCTTTAGGTTACCTTTTTAATTATTATTTAAAATACAGTAAAACCTTATTAAACTACCGCGTTTTGTCATTTAGCAACAAGGGCGATACAAGGAGTTGGCGGTGTCATAAATTGATTTATATTGCACATAATACGGTGAGTGCTGGCCATTAAACTGTTGGCGCCGGGTGGGTGGGGTGTGGGAAAAGCGATGTTTTACTTAACACTGTATTCTACTCATTCATTGAGTGAAATCATAACATTGCTATCTAAGTCTTATAATAGGGAATGTGCACATACACGTTCAGCTAAAAGTAATTACCAACAGGTGTATAAATTAGTTTTTATAAATAACAATTCAAATGGAACGATGTTTTAAATAGTTTATATACGGATCAATTGCTATCTGAATTAAACGTCAAGAGGTTCAAATTCCATTCTCACATTTAGAACAATACTTGACAAAAATAAAATAAAAAAATATCGGGATATTCGCTTCAACGAACTATAGATAAGGATTTGACGTTTTAAAATATTAAAAAGAAAAAACGGAAGGACAATGGTGCGTGAATGAGGTTTTAACAATAGACCAAGTATTCCGTGAAGGATCGCTTTGTAACCAGATTGAAAATTATCGCACTCGACTAGTATCGGAATCGGAGTCGTGAAATGGCAAGGTTAGCAGGATCGACTACAACTTGATATATTATTATTATTATGCGACCCATCGTGCCGATCCCGAAATGTCGACATCAAAAAGTTGGAAAAAAAATGAGGTTTAAGTCAAAATGAATAGGATTATGACATTAAAGTGTTTTTTGTTTGTTTTGTTTTTAAAAAGTTTTAGAGACAAATTCAAATATCGCCCTCTATAATGAGGACAATCACTTCTACTCGAGTTTTAAAAGTTAGAGCTAAATTTCGATTTTAAGCATCAAGGTTACCCCATTATAACACTATTTTGGGACGACCTGTCACATATTATTATTACCAGTGGAATAATATATGGTTGTAAAAATCAGGTCATGATTGTGGTTGGTTTTGGGGGCATATCCATTCCGAGACCATTTGCCCTCTTGTTCCCATTCTCCGTGCCAAATGTTGACTTGGGATAGTCATTTATGGTCTGTTTTTTTTTCCTTTAAATGCATGTATGTGACTAATGATTTTTGTCTCCATCTCTGGCAGTCCTATCTCAAGTCCTCTTCAAAAAGGACTTCAAATCAAGCTAAATCGAGATCTTATAAAAGGCTTAAACTGTTTCAAGGCCCGCCGCTTCCGCAGCAAATTCTAAATACAAATTCTCTTCTTTAAACAGAAGCGTAAGTGGTAAGATTTTATACACATCGAAGGCTATTCTATAACTAAGGTGATCGAAAATCATCCACTTTCATTGTCTATATCAAACCTCAGCGACTAATTATCCAAAGCCAGCTGTGTGGTAAGCATCGTATTAAAACAATTTAGGTGTGACCAGAATGTCGAATTCAATGAAACTTTAACCCGTTGACTGCCGTACTCTGGAAAAAGTCGTATTTAAAAATTTGGCCAGGAAACTGGTCCTTCAAATATTGATCGATTTAAATGACACTCATCTTGTCAAAAACTCTCAAACCTGGAACTTCAAGGAAGGCAGTGTAGTTGCAACTTGATAACTAAAGGGGGAAAATAACTTGCGTATTATGTTTTGTTGTTTTGTTCGTGGCAAAACGCCCGAGCGGGGACTGACATCAAGACTAATTATAGTATTGTAGTTAGAAAATAAAAGAACACGATGTTTAAACGTTGGGCATGGTCTGAACGTCTTATATTTACGACAGACTAATTAATCTGGCCTTCTGTCTGTCGTGCAGATGGCCAGTGTTAGCGGTTGTTATAGAAGAGATCCATGTTCAGCTTTTTACCAACCCTTATTATATTATTCACTTTTTTTTCTTCTTCTTTGGTTAATAATTTCGGGACCCTAGAAGATCACTACATGGGCCCCGAGAAACGCAATCGATCTGTAAGAAATTAGAACCATTGCCAATTGTTTCAAGGTTTCAAGCGAAAAATGATGGAAGCAAAGAAGCAGTCGATGTATTTATCTCGATCTTTAGACAGTGACACCAAATGCTAGTAAGTCAAGTTGATAATAACGGGGTTGTTCGTAAGAATGATCAAGCTACTATTAAATTTTGTCTATTCAATATTGTGAACAAACCTACAAAGTTTCATTGAGAAAATTGTGATACTGAACAGTCCGAAACTTCTGAGCTGTTTTCATTTTAAATACTTTTTTTTATTTTTGTCAGAATGGTGGCCAATGTCTCGAGCACATGAATTATTACACTGAAAGTTTCCTCAGTTCGTGTACTACTACTACAGTCAAGTTGTTGTTAGAGGAGGACGGCAGTGATGTGGAGCCTCAACTATTTGAAATCAGGTCCAATGGAAACCATATGCCAAGTGGAGGGCTTAACAAAGGTTATAAATCCCAACGTTATCGATGAACAATGGCCAATAGCTCCTTGAAATCAAGCATGAAAGGTGGTGTATATAAGGTGTCTCAACGCTCAGATTCTTATCTTCATGGAGTGGCGAGATACGGTAATGTGGAGTGGTCCATGGTTTTCATTTTCACCTCTGACGTCGGTGCTGGTTGGGCACTTTAAGTGTTTGTTGTAGATTCGATGTCTGAATGGAGAAAATGGGTGTTTGGGCGTTTGAAGAAAATAGAAGGTAACCTCAGCACGAAAACTATGTAGTAGTGGGGGGAAAAACGCCTTTTTACGTTTTAGCCATTTAACGTTTATTTAATTTATCGATAAATTAACATGTCTTGGGTTTAAGAAATTTTGACAAGCCATTTTTACCGATCGATTTATGAAATAAGAGTTTGTGGCCAAACTAAGAGAAATGCTATGGAAGAGTGTAGAGGAGAGACAAGAGAATGAAAGAGAGAGAGAGAGAGAGAGAGAGAGAGAGAGAGAAGAGAGGGAGAGAGAGATAGAGCTAGATAGATAGAGAGAGAGAGAGAGAGATAGAGCTAGATAGATAGATAGATAGATAGATAGATAGAGAGAGAGAGAGAGAGAGAGAGAGAGAAGAGAGGGAGAGAGAGATAGAGCTAGATAGATAGAGAGATAGAGAGATATATAGATAGATAGATAGATAGAGAGAGAGAGAGAGATAGAGAGATAGAGAGATAGATAGATAGATAGATAGATAGATAGATAGATAGATAGAGAGAGAGAGAGAGAGAGAGAGAGAGAGATAGAGAGAGACCGAGAAGGGCAATGACTTCAAATAGATTTTACCAGAAACGTCTTTCCGGTGTGCATTCTACTGACGTTTACGGCTCGTGCGTCACTATCGGGTCATTTCAAACCAAATCACAATAAAATACTTCTTTTTTAAATGGGGGCGGGAGGACGGGGGGGGGGGGGGGGGCAAAAGGTCTGCACTTATCAGTTCATAAAATACTATTTTTTTTTTTAAAAGGGCAAAGGGACAAATTTTTTTAAAAGGATTAGAAATAGATTCCGAAATAGAAGCTGTCAGTTGGCAAAATGTCTTATTCTTTAGAGAAAACTTGAGACACACATAAAGATGTCATATTGACAGGTTGGAGGATTGGCAAAGCGTCCACTGCAGAACTCGTACAAAACACATTTTCAAATTAAAATTTGGCCGGAAAAAAAGATTACTTCAAATATCGATCGATTAAAATAATCCTTAAACTTATCAAAAGTCTAAAACCTGAGACTTAAAATAGAGTCCAAGATTTCAGACTTTTTCAGACTTTATGACGAGTTTACAGTCATCTTAATCAAATGTCATCTTAATCAATCGATATGTGAAGTGAAAGTTGTTTTGGTTTTTGTTTTTGTTTTTTACTTTTATTTTGAAGATAAAAAAAATGTTTTGACAAAGTGGGGCAGGGGAGTCGAAGACTTGACAAGACGAGATCGATATTCATTATTCTCTCTTCAGCTTTCAATCGCCACACCTACTCTTAAACTGTCCTTGGTGAACCCACCTTTATTCTGTCATCGCAGCGTATACGTTGTTCTTGTGTTACTTGAACGTGACGGATTTTTAAAGTACGTAATAATAATACAATAATAATATAAGAAACGATTATTGACCTTGTGAAAAAATGTATTATCGTTATTATTAGTGTTGCGATTTTTTCCCTTCTTATTCGCGCCTGAATTAATTACAGTAAAAATAAAATAATAATTTGAAAAAAAAAGTCTGGCGAAACCGGTTTATGTCCCGGTAACACAGAGAATAAAGAGAGATTAAAGAAAAATAAAATAAGATTTTCCAAATACTTTCTTTAATAATCCTCTATGAAAATGTGTCGTTAGGATCTTTCTTGAGGAAAGACAGGCGTAAACCGAATGTCGAAGCCGAAGCGCACAGTGAATACGTGATATGGCATTTAATTATTTTTTTTTTGCTCAGTGTAAAAATAAAAAACAAAAACAAAAATCCACACCCATAAAAGATAAAAACATAGATAATGAGGCGGCATAAAACCCTCAAGTCTACAGTCGAGACCAAGACAACCAAGGGGTTGTACTAGATATATCAGTACTTCATGTCTACTCAATAGCACGGACCACTTCAGTGCAGGCGTCGATAACCTCAATAAAACTGAGTTCGTGATCAGCCTTCAAATTCAAACCAAATTATAATTGTTATGTGTATCTTCATGGAAAGTCTTGTTAACCTCAATTCCTTTGAGTCGCAACAATGCCCCAATTACGAATTTGTTTACACATGTTAAACAAATTAAATATTATACACTGAGAACACCAGAGAAACCAATGTCGCCGGCACTCGAATCGGTGGCCAACACACATCTCACCCTTGATACAAAATTTCAAAAGTATATAGAGCAATATCCACTAATTTTGCTCAAATGCTTTACCAACAAGGGATACAAGCCAAAGACGAGACATGGCCCCAGTGAGGCGTTATTACATTGCATTTATTATCAATCATCATCATCATCATCATCATCATCATCATCATCATCATCATCATCATCATCATCATCATCATCAAAATTATTATTATTATTATTATTATTATTATTATTATTATTATTATTATTATTATTATTATTATTATTATTAATTATATATATATATATATATATATATATATATATATATATATATATATATATATATATATATATAATAATTTTTATTTTTTATTTATTTAAAAATATTTTTTAAAAAGTCGTCACCACATTGCCAATAAGCAATAATTTGTGAATTCATATTATGGCATATGGATTTCGTATACCCATAGAGGAAGGGTGATTATTATATGTCGCATCGAAATGCGAATGGGAATACGCTTCAACAGTCATGACGTCACTTCCCGCGTAATGACGCACGGTAACTTAGTAACTGGCTCTAAACTCTAAAAATAGAAACAATGGCGGGCGCCCTTATGAAATAGTTCTCCGACGAGCATAAAGGCGTACCCAGAGGGAAAAAAAAACCCTTAATCTGATCATGTTTTGACTTTTACACATTCTGATCACAAGACATATGATAAGTTCTAGCCAGCATGAAGAATAAAAAGTACCGATTTTCTTTGTTTAAAATCACTATGGCCGCCGTTGCTGGGCCACGTGACATCAGACTATTGAATCCAATTGGGAACTGTGGGAAGGGGTTAGCAAGTTAACGATTACGTTCTCAACCTACAACGATCTACGAACAACGAAGAATAAAACGAAGATCTGTCCTCAAAGTCTTAGGACAGATCTCCGTTTTTTTCCTCGTCGTTTGTCGATCGTTGTAGATTTGGAACTTATTTGTTAACTTACTAACGATGCGTGTGTGCATAGCTTGCAGGAATTTTTGTTTGCAGGTCTCATTGTCAACAATATTACATAAATCAATAAAATGTACTAATACGTGTTAATCTGTAAAGCGCCTTAAGCCTATTTGATTAGACTTTGGATCAGATACAAGAAAACGAAACCTTGAGAGGACCTTGGCGAAAGGAAGAGAGAGAGGAAAGATATGGGAGTAGGTGAGATTTTAATCAGATATACGTGAAAATGATTGCAGGAGAATTCGAGAGAAAAATAATGAGAAAAAGAAAAGTGAATGAATAGATAGCTATGGATAAAGATCAGATTTAAAAAGGAGAGGAGAAGTGATGACCGCGTTAAAAAAATGTCTTTAATAAGAACAAAACCTTGTAAAATATTCCCAAGCTTATAATAATATCATTACAAAAACGTCTGAAAAACGAAACAAAACATGGCAAAATACTTCATCAAATTTGATTTGTGCGTTAAGTACACGAACAAAGAAAGTCGGCGGGGCCGTGTTTACTTAACGTGGAAAATGGAAAGAAGGCAAACTGGCAGCGAATGACGGGTGGCCCACCGAGTCTGATGCAGACCACAACACCCTGCAGGTCGCGTCTGATGCAGGCGTAGGGTTAATGTTCTTAACAAGGAAAGACATGACGTTTTAACAGTAAGTAAACACACGTTTCGTCGCTATTTACTGTCATAACGCCAACTGTTTACGCCTGCCCGCAATCCGTGGCCGCAAATTGTGACTATCAAACAATGTTTTCCTTTTGGCGTAAACCCCCAAGAAATGGAAACAGATTCTCATCTTCTTGGTGAACATTATATCATTTTGGAGCATTCGTTCCATAGACAAAAAACAAAACAAAACAATATTATATAATATGGTTCATTGTCTCTTTGCTCATTGTTGACAGTTAAAAAACAAACGTGTTCTAGAATTACATTTGTATGAAGAAACCATGATACAGAAGACAACTACTTTGGGGTAAATGAAATCTGTATTATGCATTAAGTCACAGGTATTAAAATACAGTTTGGACAACTCATCCAGTTACATGACCTACACTGATTTTAGTCGAGAATGTATAAATTACTTTTGATCCAAAATGTCTGTTTATGAAAAATACAGCGCTGCGCACTTAACTGGGAAAAAAAACTCGTACTGTAATTTAAATCTTGCCCAGAAAACCCGTCCTTCAAATATCGTTCGATTAAAATGACCCCCCCCCCCCATGCCAAGATGAGGGTCATTTTAATCAATCGATATTTGAAGGACGTTTTTATTTTTTGGCCAAAGTTTTAAATACGCGTCTTTCCAGAGTGCGACAGTGCATTGGATTTAAGTTGAAAGAAGGTGCGAAGTAGTTTTGGTCCAAAATGGTGGTTTCTGAAAATACAGCACTGTGCGTTTCATATTCCTAGTACCCAGAAAACCTTTCCACATTTACGAGATAATAATATATGTATTCCAAATTCATCACTCTTTTTTGTTTACAGTGAGTGTTATAAATATGCCTCTAATCTATATATACATATATATTTTTGTTGTTGTTGTTGTTGACAAATTAAAAATAACATTTACTATTTCGGGTCTATGCCTACATTTGAATAGATGACCACACGATGACGCTCTAAAGACTAATAAAGTCATCGCTCAACTGACTGCCCCAAACGCTCAGGAGGGCTCATTGCCGGTTAATAATTCGTTTGACGCGGTGATCCCCGTCGCCGCGCATACTGTTTATGGCCACACAGATCTGTGGATAAAAATAATCTTCTATTTTCTTTTAAATCCCCAATATGAAAAAGACAACAAGCTAACTTTTCACCAGACCAGCATTTAAGCTCCCCCCCCCCTCCCCCCTCCCGTCACTCTACATGAGTTGCCACTAATCTATCGATCCGCCAAACTGCGGTCCGTGCGGTTCACTGGAGAGTTACATAGGGGGAAAAAAAAACAAAAAAACACGTTCGTCGTTTTCAGTCTGTAGTCCTCAATAAAGGTCGGTAATGGACAGAGGTTGCGTGACACAATAGTCACCGATCCAGGGTGATTGGCCTGTCCCTGAACTATACAGTGAGTACTATTATTAATGCCACACATGGCACTCACCGCTTAGAGGAGTATGTCGCGTAAATGCAAATAAAAATATGTTTAAGTGAAACACAATAAAGTGAGAAATAAATGTAATTTTCCATTAAAAAATTAATGTAAATGTTTTAAAATTCTAAATAGCCTATAATTTAGTCTTTATGATTTTTAAAAAATCCTTCGCAACTCATGATTCAAGACATATGACAAATCAACATAAAAAAAGATTTCGTCTTTAAGTTCCAATAAATGGACATCGGTAAATAGGGATATTCTCATCCTTCTACATTATAATATTATATATAGTATGCAATGAAACGCGCAGCAGCATCTCGGCTGTCCGGGTAGTAATGTTATACCAACTGTAGCCGTTCATGACACACTACCACGCACAACCATCACGACAGCAAGCAAGCTCACTCATCAATGATGTATGGACAGTGCTGGTCATTTAGATCTAATTAGGTCTAGACAGGAGAGTAGAGAGGCATTGTAGTATTAGCTGGGAGAACTTAAGAGGGATGAAAAAATGCAAATCGGATACAACACGACAGACAGAGCCTTACTGTCCAATGGACAGGACGAGGTAATTCATAATGATGACACTGTGTTCGGATGTCTGGATGCCAAAATATGAACACAGTTTAAACGGTAGGATACTTCCTTTATAAGTATTGGGCAAAAATGAGTATGGCAACTTCATAAAATATCAAAATGTTTGGCAATAAACGTCTCGGGGTCCAGCCCTTCTTCTACCGTAGAGGAAAGCAATAAAACGGTAAAACAATATACGTAAAATCTGGAAATACTCGTATGATTGAAGTGGTCTTTCCTATTAAAAAAAACAACAACCCAATCTATCACCAAACAACCGAAATGCCTACTTACTTACTCCTCTCTCTCTCTCTCTCTCTCTCTCTCTCTCTCTCTCTCTCTCTCTCTCTTCTTCAATATATATATATATATATATATATATATATATATAATATATATATATATCGCTCTCTCTCTCTCTCACTCTCTCTCTCTGCCTCTTCCTCTTCTCTTTCTCTCTCTCTTCCATTTTCGCCCCCTCCCCCCTTTCCACTCTCCACCATTTTCACCCCCCCCCCCATCTCCCAAAACAATTGATCTTACATTTTTATTATTGTATGATGCCACAAAACATCAAATGAATATCCACTTAACTAATCAAAATCACAGACTACCCTAATGAATCAACTGACAACTCATTCACTCACCGTCATAAGACCTCGGAAATGCTGTGGATTGGAAACTCGATCTAACATGTCCGAGCTGCCTCTAGAAGACATGGGTGGTGACGCCAATCCCTCGTTTCCCATTGGCTGATGAACTTGATGATGATGGTGATGATGATGATGATGAGGATTGGCAGAGCTAGCCTCATTGTGATCGTAAGGCCACACACGTGGTAGTTTGGCACCAGCATTGAAATTGTAACTGCTCCCAGCAAAACTCGAAACATTGCTATTATCCAACAGTAAGGGGGTTCGCAGTTCGGCGTGGAATGAGTCGTGGTCACTTGGCCAATCCAATTCCTGGGAGGAGTCCAGGTTATGAAGGTCCATGATGGCGTAGGGCTTAATGCCCGGTACGCCAGACGGGGACAAGGGGGATCGGGGGTTTTGAGGGTACTCTAGCATGGGTACCGCTTCTTCCTCCATAGTTAAAGCAGGCATTTGCTGGGATGATTCAGCGTTGATGGAGTTACAATGACTCAACACGTGCATTAGTTTTGAGTTAAAAATAACATTCACTGCTTGCTTAACCCTTTACTTGAATCGACAGAATATGGGCCCAATTCAAATGACGTTAAATTTAGATTTTATCATAGAAATATTTGGTTAAAGTATATCATCTCTAAGAATTGCACAATGATAGATTTACGTCCTTCCTTCGTATAATCCATTCCAACGAGAACCAATTACATCCGTCAGAATTCAGAATTCTATTAACCATGTCCCTTGTTTGGTAACCAAAAAGAAATTACTTCTAATTACCAAAAAATTAAAGAATACAATGTTTTTGAACTGTTTTAAGTACTGTCGTGAAATTCTCTCAAGGTTCTCATCATGACACTGTAAAAACATTGATTAAAAACAACATAAAATAAACCTCCACACCAGCGGATGTATTATTAGAACCAAAATTTAACTTATTTAGTCATCCGTATTATTATGTCAAAATAGAAAAAAAAATCATGTCGCGAGCAATATAGATTTAATTTTAATTTTTGAAATTTTTTTTTTTGGACGTAAAGAAATTGCACTGGAAAAAAAAAGAATAATTTATTGCTTTTACGTAGGAAACTGATAGAGAAGATTAACAGACACACACACACACACACACACACACACACACACAAACACACACACAAGAAAGACGAGAAACGGCTATTTTAGAGATCACTCACAACTACAAAAGACGTCTAACTTCTACGTCATGGCACAAGACCGAAGGGCTAGAGCTCAGGTGGTCGCTGGTTCGGATAAGTAAGAGATCACTTACTTTACTAATTTTGTAAAAAGAACCGCATTACGTCCACGACATATCTAATATCCTTCATAGTTTATAACTTGCATCCCCTTTCACTATTTATTTGTCAACAAACCAGATGACGATTTCAATCTCAACACACAACACAATACATTCATTATCTGATTAACTACACAGAGTGGATGACCTCATCAAGAAACTGTAGGATACAGCCGTACATTTATAAAACGCCCCCCCCCCACCCCCTCCATTTTTTTTGTTTTGGCAAGAATAAAATGACATCATAATATGTGAACCTCCGTTTCAAAGCGGCGTTTTGTCGGGATAAACCAGGTGTTGGAAATCGAATTTTTGCCACATATAATATGAAACTTGGGGCTAATTTCTATTCTTCGTGGTCCAGAATAAACACAATGTCTTACTTTGCAAAAGGCCCGATGTTTGTATTAATTTTTATATCTTATTAACATTTCAATTCTAAATTCACTTTTCGGGATCTCATTCATCTCGACATAATACCGTTTGGAGTCGGTGGGCCACATATTACATATCGATAGATTAAAATAACCCGAAGCCTGTAAAAATTGGGAGGATTTATTTGAAGTATCGCCAGGTTTATGATTTTTTATTCTTTTTTACATGATTGGGATTATCTGGATATAGACATGTCTGCGATCTAGATATTTGTATCATATTAAGAAAATCGAATAAGTCCGAAGTGCAGCTTCGAGGTTTGTCACCAACAGTTGCTTGCGTGAACCAGAATGCCTTAACACTGAGGCCTGACATTTTTGCAGTGGAAAACACTAGAGTAAGCGACATTGACACAATAATGGACAAAGTCACATTGACACAATAATGGAGAAAGTCACCAAATTTTGTATAAAATCTGCAGTGATGGGTAATTTACCTCTTGTAGATAAAGACATTGAACTTGAAAAAGAGGGGATTAATTCTAAAGATATTAAATACTCTCTCTCTCTCTCTATCTATCTATCTATCTATCTATCTATCTCTCTCCTTTATGTTTTTCTCTATCTCTTTCCCTTTTTCTCATTCTCATCCTCTTTGATAAAAGAGGTGATTATGGAGTCTGTAATAAATAATCACCCATCCTCTTCCCGCCTCTCTCTATGTATGTTTCTACATCTCTCTCTCTCTCTCTCTCTCTCTCTCTCTCTCTCTCTCTCTCTCATCCTTGATGAAAGAGGTTATTAAGTTCAGACTGTAGTTATAAATAATTGGAGCTATCACGAATTGAAAGAAACTTAATCTTCGCCGTTAAGGTTTAAAACACTGTCGTTCGGTTTTGACAATCCAAGGTAGATAATTTAGTGCGTCCAATAGTAATATATTGAAGCATTGCGCGGTATTGCTGGCCGTTTTCGGACCTTGGATAAGGAGGTTTATTGGTCAGTTTTATGGTGGGCAAACATCACAGGGAACAAGGGAGGACTGATTGCCATGAAAGACGCTTAAAACTCGGTTTTCTTCGTAAGATGAAGAGAACAGGCTATGTCGGCTGTAACAATAATGTTTCGATCTCAAGTCTATTGAAGAAA
>NC_088361.1:121844711-121874711 GCF_034508935.2 Berghia stephanieae
GGGGGCCCCAGCTATGATCGCGTAACTAAACAAATTCCATGAACATAAAAGAAATTGATATCTATATTATTTTTAATTTCTTTGGTTCGGTAATTTACAAAAATGGTAGAGCATAACTTAGACAAGTAATACTATCTATGCAATAAGTCACACGGTTATTTCAAGACTATGCAGTCGCCATTTGAAATGAGCTAAGCATGAAATTACATGGAGTTTTAATAATATCTAAAAGTTACCATAAGAGCTGTTTAAATAAAAGCGAACAAGTCATAGCATGGCGATATGCCATAGAAGGGATGTTGGTGGAGATAACATTACCAGAACTTATCCTTTCTTGAACAACAACAAAAAAAAAAAGGATGGGGACCCAAAATTTATCCGTAAAGCCAATATTACAATTTTGCTTACGAACATAAAATTACTGGTATATCTAAAAATTACATAAATATTTTTTACAGATTGTTATATGGGTAACTTGCGACCCTTTTCTAAATTATTTATAATTTAATCACCCGTTGACTCAAATGATTATTGAGAAACTCTGTTGAGGCACAATGATCGGTCATCGGTGAAGAGCACCGGTTTAAATGAGTTGGCAGATTGGCTTTTACCTGCAAAAGTAGCGTGTATAATGTATTCGTTTAGCTAAATCAGCATAATTCAAGGTTTGTAAAGCATTTTCTCGCGGATTTAAATAGTTTATGGGATACATCAATATGGATGCAATCATTATATTTTATCTGTCCAATCGGAAGAATGAGTTTGTCAACAGACTTTCATTATGGGTTGCAGTGGCTTAAATTTCATATTGGGCCAAACGGATAAATCATCAAAGCAGGCATTAGCGCTTCGATCATATTTCACGAGCAACGCGGTTTACAAATCTACCCTCATTTCTTGAGAGTAAGCATATTACTGTACAAGATTAACATGAAAAAATGAAAATGTAAATTTTCTCGCCAAATTGCGGGCTTTTTACCAGTATATTCATAAATCCCAAGCGATACATATCTATTATGCTAAAACAAAGGCGACATTTAAAAAAAAAAAAAGATCCTCATGCTTGCATTGTGGCTTTGGAATAGGCACTTTATATAAAATTCTTATGATAAAATGATTAATTGTCAAGAGGCATACAGAGACAGATATTATAGTGCAATGTTAGCACATAATTGCACCATTATATATAAGATAGGTGAAACATATTTTATGAAATGAAAATTTGGTTCCAAATGGCCTCCTAAGGCATAATGAAGCGCATTGGACACGGTAAAACCACGCACTCTCTTTTACATTTATTCACGTTGACTCGACAAGTTTTGAGATAGAGACACTTATGTAATATTTTCAGACACTATTTCTTTTATCATTTACCTATCAACATAACACGAATCCTGGTATATTCAAACAACGAGATAGGGAAGGGGGGGGGGGGGAGGTTGGACACAACTTTGTTTGGTCACTCGTGCCTTGACCCAGTGATGTGTGACACGCGATAAGAACAACAAGTGACCCACATAATAATTACATTGAGATAAACCCGTCATTTATTCTATGGCTTTTTACATTTACACCGTTTCCTATCCACGTCTTGCCTATAGGATCTATTAAATTTATATGTGATGAGGGTGATAACAGTACCTAGTTCTCGATGTAGACGCAAGTACAGTTGCGTCTCCTCAATCGAACCGCTGATCTGGATGTTATAATTTAAAACACGGACGTGAGCCGATGCTGTATCAGATGATCGCTACTTGTTGCATGGGATGTGATAAAAAGTCAATTCAATTACCCCCTTCCCCCCCTCCCCGATAAACCCGTCATTTATTCTATGGCTTTTTACATTTACACCGTTTCCTATCCACGTCTTGCCTATAGGATCTATTAAATTTATATGTGATGAGGGTGATAACAGTACCTAGTTCTCGATGTAGACGCAAGTACAGTTGCGTCTCCTCAATCGAACCGCTGATCTGGATGTTATAATTTAAAACACGGACGTGAGCCGATGCTGTATCAGATGATCGCTACTTGTTGCATGGGATGTGATAAAAAGTCAATTCAATTACCCCCTTCCCCCCCCCCCCCCCCCCCAAAAGCAAAAAGCAACAACAACAACAACAACAACACACATACACAACATAATAAAAAAAACTCTACAAAACAAAACAAAATCAGTCCAAAAATAAACCTCCAACAAAACCAAAACCCAAATAAAAAAAAATAAAAAAAATAAAAAAATAAAAAAACACCCCAAAAAACAAAAACAAAAACAAATCCCAAACAAACGTAAAAAAAAAAAAAAGCAACAAACAAAACAAAACAACAACCAAAATAATCCAACCACCAAATCCCGCCTCCCCAAACTACAAAACAAACAAACAAATAAAACCGCATAGTTAATACAGAAATCAAATTATTAAGGTTGCCACCAGTTCTTGATTCTTGCACATCATTGAGATCAGCCAACTGGTTTTGCTGGGTCCATCAAAATCTTCGACATGTTCGGAACTATTCGTATTTTCAGTTTATGATCATTCAAATTAGGGATGCTAATCAAAAGATAACCTTATGCCATTATTTTGACATTTCACCAAAGCCAACAAATGATTATATATTATTATTTCGTCACATTCGACACGAAAGTTCTAACACTCAGTGCTTAGCTGTCATTGAGTTATAGCCTGAATTCGTCACAATCCAGCAAGTCAGAAAAGTTACGGGTCATACATATTATGTAATACAATGCGATGATCCGTTGCCTTGTATTGTGACGTGATTTTTGTTGCTATGTGGTCTAGTGGTATGACACTCGCTGTCGTATCGGAAGGTCCTGTGTTCGAGTCTCGCTCGGAGCATAGTTGAGTCCTTGGAAAAGGCTCTTTATTCAAATTCTCTCACCGTACTCAGGTGTAAAATGAGTACCCGGCCGTTAACATCGTTGTCTCTGTACGAAAAAAATTGTAATATAGCCTAACAGGCGTCATGTCTCTTCCTACATGTTAAGGTTGCTGTTGGCCAGGGACGCCTTGTAAAGCACTATGAGAATGTTTAGTGGATATTGCGCGACATGTAAGCTCAATTAAAAAAAAAAATAGTTCCCAAAGGCTATGCAGTCTCAATACAGAGTTGTGGATGATAATCTTAATATAACGGATATCTCGATATACATATTTGGGATGAGGGGTGTCCGGGATAACGAACTGTGACTGTAGTATAGCAATTTAGTGACCATTGTCGTTTCTATGGCTTTTAAATCATTACGAAGAGGAAGGTAAACTATAAAGTCAAGGAAATAGCATCAGATAGCGACTGAGATCGATAGGGTTAATTTGATGTATATAATAATGACAAACAGGGAATGTGTAGTAATGTAACTGTGTGCATTGGAAAGGATAGAGAGGGAAAAGAAAGACATTAAAAAAAAAAAAAGAGATCGAGCGAAAAATAAAAGCTATTTTTTAGGACTTCCTCGGGAAGAAATCATTTTGATTTATCTGTGATGCTGATGTACAACCATTAGGAGGTGATCGCGTGGTCCGTAGTAGTGGTGAAGGTAATGGGTTTTAGGATACCGATTGTTATGCTGATGTTAGTGGCCATGATAGTGACTGTGGTGCGAGGAGGAAATTATAGGCATAGTCTAGTCAAGCAACAGTGAGCTAGCTCAGTGACTGAATGGATTACACATTAAAGCGCAAAAAAAAAAAGAATAAAAAAGTCGTGTGTTTTGAGTCCTAGCGTTGTATCCTTGGGGCAAATCTCTCTATATGCATTACCGCATTCACTCGACCCAGGTGAGAATAAATAAGGGAGGTAACTTTAATGAGATTGTACTTAATAAAACGGAAATTGATGATGGTGGAAATGACCTGCTGGGTGCAGAAATAACGCATTTGACATCTTGCGAGCCAGGGAAATGCGCAATATAACTGTACATCATATATATATATGTTATAACATCATCATTCATATCCTTTCCTCATGATATAAAAAGTATGTATTGTGTCATCCAAAGTGAACGTGTGGGTGGGTGGACAGTGGTTGGTTGGATAGCGAGGTCAAGGAGAGGACGTGGGGAAGTCCAGCGATTGTGGCTGGATGACATGACAAAACCTATCAGCAGGTAAGGAGGTAGTGATTTGGAGGGAGATAGAGATTGGTATTGATGACGGTGGTTGTTGTTGTGGTGGTGGTGGTGGTAGATGTGGTTTTGATGGCATTAGTTTTCTCTGTAAGAAAAGTAGAAGTAGCATGGCAGCAGCAGTAGCAGTAGCAGTAGTAGTAGTAGTAGTAGTAGTAGTAGTAGTAGTAGTAGTAGTAGTAGTAGTAGTAGTAGTAGTAGTGGGAGTAGTAGTAGTAGTAGTAGTAATAGTAGTAAGTAGTAGTAGTAGTAGTAGTGGAGTAGTAGTAGTAGTAGTAGTAGTAGTAGTAGTAGTAGTAGTAGTAGTAGTAGTAGTGGAAGTAGTAGTAGTAGTAGTAGTAGTAGTAGTAGTAGTAGTAGTAGTAGTAGTAGTAGTAGTAGTAGTAGTAGTAGTTATTTGGTGTTGTGGTAGTGGAGGTGTTATCGTTATAAGATTAATCCTGAGTTGGTTGCAATAGTTCTTGTGGAAGTAGTTAGTTGTACGTACTAAAAGTATGGTGTGAGTATGATGCTGTTTGAAACGTTGATTTGTCTTGAATTTTAGCGGTTGTTGTGGAATTACTGATGGCATTGTGCGGCTATGTGGTCTAGTGGTATGACACTCGCTTTCGGATCGGAAGGTCCTGGGTTCGAGCCTCGCTCGGCGCATTGTTGAGTCCTTGGAGAAGGCTCTTTATTCACATTCTCTCACCGTACTCAGGTGTAAAATGAGTACCTGGCCGTAAACAGCGTTGTCTCTATCAGAATTTTTTTTTGTAATATCGCCTAACAGGCGTCATGTTTGGTTCTACATGTTACGTGTTGCTGTTCGTCAGGGACCCATTGTAAAGCGCTTTGAGCACATTTAGTGGATATTGCGCTATATAAAAGCTATTAAAAAAAAAACACTTTAAGGTCATAGTCTAACTCTGTCAAACGTTGTGGATGAAGTTTTGTGGTTTTTGCGATAGTGGAGGAATGTAGGTGGTAGTGGTTTGTAGTTGCACTTGTCTGAAGGCGAGGATAGTTGTAGTAGCCCCATAATAGCCCTCAGGATAAAGATTGACATAAGTGATAAGAAAGGGATTGAATGGACGCTTGCCCTCTGTCATCAACACTCCCACTCACACAAAAATCAAAATATGACACCTTCATTAAATAGATCTTACCCCACTGGATGGCTTAAAGGGCTGTTTTGCCACACATTAATAAAAACACGTTTTCTTCTTTTTCATTTTAGCTAGAAAATCTTTGCTTCATAATATATCGATATATAATGACCCAAAGACTTGTCACAATCTATTAAACCTGAGACTTCTTTTGATAAAAATTATCAGTCTTGTAAGACTTTTTGCCAATTTGTGGGTCATCTAAATCTAATAGTAAATGAAATAAAAGTTTTTTGCCAAAATGAAAAAAAAAGATATTTTGTTAGTGTAAGTCAGAATTAGCCACATAAGGTCACACTGGACTATTCAAAATGTCACAAAAAGATGTCGATACATAGAATGATAGGGTGTCAAAAACGACCCTGACTTTACTGTCTGAACTCTGACAAACGGCAATTTAAAAAAAAAGAAGAAAGAAACAAACATTTTGACCAGATTACTTTTGATTCAAATATCGGTCATCTACAATGACCCCCTACTTGTCAAAAACTATCAAAACGTCTAAAACCCGTACCTTGTTAAGACAAGTCAGGTTTTAGGCTTTAGGGCATTTTGGAAAGTTGGGGGTAATCTTTATCGGTCTATAAATTAAAAGTTTTCTAGTCAATTAAAAAAAAAAGTGTTTTGGTAGAGTGCGACAGTCTAGATAAATATTTTAAAAGTCGAGCCATCCGCCTCAGGTAATTAGTAATTAGGTAATTTGGTCTCGATTGATACAAGCAGGTTCGTACAAAAATCGCGTTGACTTCCAGTCAAAATATTTGCATTGCGATAAACTTGCGTCGTGTCTTGAGAGAACTGTGCAATCTTTAGATATATTATTGTTTTCCCCTAAAAAAAATAAATGGATAAACGTGGACTTCATAGGCCTTATAAATCTGAATTTAAACCACTCAACTTGTCACGGTGTTCGTGGATTAGGTATAGTTTACACACACACACACACACACACACACACACACACACCCACACCCACACATTACCCACCTCGACCTGGTGTGAACGAGTACCTCTCTATGGTTTGGAGCCAGTGCATAGCAATCTATAGAGCATTGAGCCAGTGGCACTATATATTATTTATATATATAATATACGAAGTCCTAGGGTGGAGCGGTTATTGTAAGAAAGCCAGTAAAATAAAAAGAAGTCTAGCGGGCGGTCAAGTGAACGGAATGTGATATCATATGGCTTGCTGGGAAGGAAGGTGGAGGTAAGGGGGGGGGGGGGGGGGGGGGGGGACAATGTTTGACATTGTGCTATACATGGTAAATCTGTGAAAATTTTATGAATGTTAAATGTTCGTGCTAACTAATCTACTTTATTTATTTCTGAAATGATCTTAATTTTTTGTGTGTGACATCAGTATTATTTTGATGGTAAATGAGTAAGGCAATAGACACGCAACTACGTTCCTACTGCACCAGCCCTGAGGTCAAGAAAAAGGGGGAATTTGACATTGAGTGGTCACGGCTGTCACTCCCAGCCTACAAACATCAAAATGTGACACTTTGAATGAAAGAACCTATCATCAGAACGAAAGAGAAATAAATGGTTTGCTTGCGCCCCCTGGAGATTTAGAACTGTTAAGAAAGTTTAACATTGCGTGAAGGTGTACGAGAGACAACATGATTTGACAGGGAGGATTACATCGATATTATTCCAATAATGACAATAATAATAATAATAATATAATAATAATAATAATAATAATAATAATAATAATATAATAATAATAATAATAATAATAATAATAATAATAATGATAATAATAATAATAATAATAAAAAAAATAATAATAATAATGGTAATAATAATAATGACGATAATAATGATGATAATAATAATAATAATAATAAATAATAATAATAATAATAATAATAATAATAATAATAATAATAATAATAATAATAATAATATTTATTCTAATAATAAAAATAATAATGATAATAATAACAATAATAACAACAACAATAATAATAATAATAATAATAATAATAATAATAATAATAATAATAATAATAATAATAATAATAATAATAATAATAATAATAATAATAATAACAATAACAATAATAATAAACCATTGACATAGTACATATCCTTGGATTTACCAAGCTCAGTGAGTCTCCAGTGATTTTTCTCTTTTCACCAAACAGCCTGCATGAGATCAAACTTTTCAATTCAAACAGTATAAGTCGCCTGCCATGTAGACTTGTTATACTTCCACATTTCCAATACCCGCCACTGTCTAATTTAAGATATCCAATCATACTTCACAACTGAGTCGAGTGGGGTAATGTGTGTAAAGTATTTAACCATGCTCAATGCGCTTCACAACGTTTCATTTATTTCCCAAACATCTCGAATAGATGGAACCCTAGTTCAATTTCATACAGTTCCAGTCGCCTGTTAGGCGTCATTTTTGTACTAACAATCTATAAATATCCATCACTGTCTACAGTCAGGTACTCATTCGAGGGAGGTAATCTTACCCTAAAGAAAAAGCATCGGGACCAGACTTGCTTATTGATCACTGTCACCCATCTGACCACTGACCACGCTTAACATTGCCTAACTTTTATCACATCCAAAATGTGAAAAGCCGTTTTCTCGGTGTACGACAAAATAATATTTCCGAATGCAACCATATTATTCTCACACCAACTCACCAGAACGAAATTAAATACATCATCTTGATTAAACCAAAGCCTTGAAGCTACAAACACCAAATCTTAATTGGATTTGTAATAAGTTTCAAGTCATTCTCAACCATCTACGGATTCACGCCACCCAAACACGGAGATGTTAAATCGATGATGATATAAAATTGATCTTGACTAATTCAGCAATATTATGATTAACATGAGAGAGAGAGAGAGAGAGAGAGAGAGAGAGAGAGAGAGTGTGTGTGTGTGTGCGTGTGTGTGTGTGTGTGTGTGTGAGAGAGAGAGAGAGAGTGTGTGTGTGTGTGTGTGTGTGTGTGTGTGAGAGAGAGAGAGAGAGAGACGATGAGAGATGTTAAATCGATGATGATATAAAATTGATCTTGACTAATTAAAGCAATACGATTAACAGTAACATGAGGGAGAGAGAGAGAGAGAGAGAGAGAGAGAGAGAGAGAGAGAGAGAGAGAGAGAGAGAGATGTTAAATCGATGATGATATAAAATTGATCTTGACTAATTAAAGCAATACGATTAACAGTAACATGAGGGAGAGAGAGAGAGAGAGAGAGAGAGAGAGAGAGAGAGAGAGAGAGAGAGAGAGAGAGAGAGAGAGAGAGATAACTCCAATACACAGCTCATACGCAGGGCTTGTCATGATCATAATATTATGTGACAATTTACAAGGAGCCCAGTGAGCATTATTTTTTTTTCCTCTATAACATCAATATCATCTCGAGCACCTAAGAGAGCGGTCATTATAAGAAAGGAAAGAAGTAATAATTTACAGCACTGGCATAACTTTAGCACAATAACTTATGATCTTCAGTTTTTCACTTTTAACCAACCCGCCTTCTGTAAATTTCATTAAAAAACAACAAACATCAGCAGATAAATAAATCAATAAATAGATAAATAAATAAATAAATAAATAAATAAATAAATAAATAAATAAATAAATAAATAAATAAATAAGATGAATAAACAAATTGACAAATGAATGAATTAATATATAAATCAATAAATAAATATAAGTATTAAGTGCGACTGATTGTTGTCGTTTCGTCAGTGGATGACACAGGACCAGTGACATCTATTATAGAGTATATAAAGTCCTAGCACAGGACGCAAGCAAGCACCACATACCAGCTCAGGATTAGCAGTAAACGCGATAACAATCAGAAAGATACACCCCCGGCAGACCTTCCATTCGGTGTGATTTACAAAAGGGAAGAGGTCAAGAGAAATAACAGGGTGTGTAGAATTGTAAGGGGCCAACAAAACAGTAGGTGGCTATGACCTAAGTGGGATTTTAACAAAAAAAGATTTACCATCAAAAAGGTCATGGCATAGACGAACTCGACTGATTATCCCTGTAATTATATTATGTCTGTAATCATTTGGAGACCATCAGCAGATGGTCGCGACATGGACAGACTTCCAGGAGACTGTGTGTTGCATTTGAAATCTGCCGGCCAACTCAGGAGCGGAGGAATGGGCGACAATAACAATTAATCTTGCCGTACTCTGGAAAAACCCATATTTGAAAATTTGGCCAGAAAATTCGTCCTTCAAATATTATAGATAGATTTAAATGACCCCCCCCCCCCCCATCTTGGCAAAAACTCTCTAACTGGGTTGGGAGTTTTTTACGGCAAGTAGAGGGTCATTTAAATCGATTAGTATAATAATTGAAGTAAACGTTTCCCGGAGAATCCCCCCCCCCCCCCCCCCCCCCTTTCACAAGTACGGCAGATTTTAAAAGTCCTTTGAACTGGCGACAAGTTAAGATACAATCAAGGTGTCAACCTCAGTTATTTATCCGTATACGTCGATTCTAGAATTTATCCTATATCTTAAAATTCCACAAAGAAATCAGTAAAAGAGATTCGACTCTAGCGTTATATCGATAATTGTTACTGCTTTCTTAGTGAAAATGTTAGAAACGACGTAATGACCCGGTAGATAAAATTATTATGAAAAGTTATAAAAGGAAAATCTTACAATGTTAGGAGTCTCGTTGGATCTCGAATCGTATCTTTCTCTCTCTCTCTCTCTCTCTCTCTCTCTCTCTCTCTCTCTCTCCTCTCTGTATGTATGTGTGGTTGTTTTTGTGTGTGTGTGTGTGTGTGTGTGTGTGTGTATGTGTGTGTATGTGTATGTGTGCGTATTTTTATGTGTGTGTGTGTGTGTTTGTGCTCGCGTATATAATATATGTGTATATGGGACATTTTGAAGGAAGATATTTGTCGCTATAAATAATGGAAAATGAGACATCTTGTAATTTGTCGTAAACTGAAAATGGCAGAGAGTTCACCTCGGGGTTACAGAGAGTTGATATTTTTAGAAAATGTGATCGTGTGTCATAAAATTAATTGGTAATTTAAAACAATTTGGTGTATGAAAAATGGCAATGTTGTTAAAAGGTAATTTTATATATATATATATATATATATATATATATATATATATATATATATATATATATATTTATATATATACACATACGTTTGTAAATATATTGCATTATATTAAAACAGTGAGTATAATTAGTAATGAGATCTAGTAGCCAATCGAATTCGTTATCCTGACCCATTTAAGGCCGGGACATTTTCGGAACACTACGAATGTTTGAAAAACAAGGCGCCGGTCGGAATGGGCAATTTAATTCACTGATGATGGAACTTGAGTTTAACATCAAATGATATTATAGGTAATATAATGTAACACAATATGCTATTGTAGGCTTTTCGTATTTCCGGATTAAAAAAAAAAACAAAAACAAAACAAAACAAACGAAAATATATAACGAAAGAAAGAAAAGACAACCGAATGTGCTTACATAGTAGTCATACCACTTTTACTTCTAGCGGAAGTTTCACTTCACTCTTTACCATAATATGAAGGTTGGAAATCCCTTAAATTCCATAATAATAATAATATGTGAAATAAGAATGTTTGGGGTAATTGAATCGTTTATCTTTTGTAACACGCGCTGTCTCTCAGTGTCACCATCATTTACAGAACACGATTACAAACCATCAAAAAATAACAACCTTATAATCCTAACGGCAGTACTAATAACCGCATTAAAAAAAGAGAAGAAAAAAAAAAACAAAGGTATGGCACTATCAGCTGGTTGTTTGAGGGGATTGTCGCAGTAATCAAGTATTATAATAATATAATAATCCTTCAGCTATCTCGAATCTAACATAATGTAGGTACAGTGGAATCCGCATAACGTCAACGCTCTTCAAGTCAACTTCTTCTTAAAGTTAGATACAATTTTATAGATTGCAAGTTTAAAAAAAAAATCAGTGAGGTGTTAAACCGATTTGTGACTGATGTTGAATTATGTGCGCGTCAAGCAGCAATGATCATATCAGTAGCCAAATGAGTGACAATATATAAGTCCTGACTACTTTTCAGGATCTCGGCGTTGTTTTCTTATGTTAGGACAATTTATCTCTCTCTCTCTCTCTCTCTCTCTCTCTCTCTCTCTCTCTCTATCTATCTATCTATCTTACTCTCTCTCCCCATCTCTCTCTGTCACACACACACACACACACATACATACACACACACAAACACTCTTTCTCTGTCTTTCACACCCCCCCCCCCCCATATACTACATTCCTATCATATTTTTTTATCTAAATTTATAAAATTATCTCATTTTCAGAGTGCAAGCACATCCCGGACTAACAAAGCCCAATATAAACTATTCTATTGCACAACATACACATGAAAGCAAAGGAAAACATAAATTTGACTCTATCTACTAAGAAAGCATAAATAAACATGGCAAACATACGAACTGAGTGTGTTATGAAACAGGCAACTTACAGTCATATTTTGTTTGGACACATTAATTAATTGGTCTCCCAGAAATGAACAAAGTTATTACTCAACTACAACTTAACAATGGTATCTACCTACTAAAGAATTTCATAGTCTGTTCGAGTAAATAATATATAAAAACACACCAGTCACAAAAAGAAGTGCTCCCTGAATCTTGAATTTTGTCTCCTATAACTTACTCCATGTTACCAACGACTAAAGCTAAAACCAACAGGACTTCTTCAATCCACTCTTGTTTGATCTACCCTTGCAAAAGAAACGGTCACTAATTATAGAGAACACGACCTAATGTCTAAAAATAACAGATTTCAGGCTTGACTGACTCCCGAAGGGTTGGCCTGGCTTGATGTCGTTTTTTTTTTGGTTTCTTTTTTTTTTTTTTTTTTGCCTTTGGCGACTCAAACTCTCGCTGGAGCCCCTGGTCCGAGTTGTAGTCCAGTCATCGTAACGTAAATCATACCATATATGGCAGTATAAAACATAGACAGGTCATTCAGTGAATGTAAACATTGAAATACTTATCTCCATCCAAGCGATAGTAATTAATAAAGTTGTTATTCTTCTAGGATCCGTATACAGAGCTGCCAATCTCGATAAGCTAAATAGTTTAAGATTGCTTGTCAAAAAAGAATTGGGGGAAAAAGTGTGATTCGAAAAAGAAAAGTTGCAATCAGCTATCAGGGTTTGATAGAGAGTTAAATATTTACACGTCATGTCAAATGCTGATGTGCAATAAATACATAAATAAATGACTAAATGAATAATTGGATAAATAAATAGATAAATAGATACATAAATAAATGAATAGATGAATAAATAAATAAGTAAATAATTAAATGTATAAATAAAAATTAATAAATAGACATAAGTATTTCCACAGTTTCATTGTACTCAATGTGCTTCATGTCACAATGCTTCGTGAATTTCCCAAAGCAAACCACGATAAGGTTTAAATGTTTACAAAATATGATATTAATTTTTTTTTAAATGACAGTACATGGCATAAAAATATGATCTACAGTTTAAAAAAAAAAGATCATTTCTTTAAACAAATACTACACATCGAATATTTCATTCTCATACAAGGACTCCGGACAGGGCCAAGACAAATCAAGTAATCTTATTCTAAGACAAAGATAGAAAGCAACTCGGAAAACAGATAAAGTGGGATAGAAGACACAGCAAGTGTCCTCTTGTCCACCATGGCAGGTCAAAACACCCGACCCAACAAGTTTTTTGGGTTATTTCATTGCCATTCATCCGGCACCCGACCCAACAGCCAGACTTTTGGGTTATTTCATTGCCATTCATCCGGCATTCATCTGGTCTTGTGGTATGACCTCGCTTTCGGATAGGAAGGTCCTGGGTGCGAGCCTCGCGACAGAGAAGTGATAAGACATGGAATGAGATTTAAAAAAAAGTTAGCTCAGGATAGAGAAGGACGGAAACTGTTTGTCTGTAGGCCTATACCCTGACCCAGGGTGAAAAAGGCAATGATGATGATGATGATGATGATGATGATGATGATGACAGTACTCAGGTGTAAAATGAGTACTTGGTCGTGAACAGCGTTGTCTTTGTCGAAAAAAAAAAATTGCAATATCGCCTAACATGTTCTACATGTTACATGTTGCTGTTGGTCAGGGATCCTTTAAAAACGCTTTGAGCACGTTTAGTGGATATTGCGCTCGCTATATAAAAGTTTAATTTTGTTTTATCACACTCAGAGTTGTTAGAATTCATACCAGACGAGACACCGTATCACGTGACCAGTGACGCTTTAGAAAAAAATAAATAAAAATAAAATAACCACATTTTGAAGCGAGTTCAATGAGATTTATTTTTGGCTAAAAAGTCTTTGATGTTGTAATAGTTGAGAACACAGCACTTGTCATAATACCTTCACATTCTCCAGCCTTCGACAATCTAAGTGTTTGCATGCACTCGACTTTACAGCATAATGGGGCAAAATCTACATCCGTGTTTAAAACCAGGTTTTAATCTTATTCCACGAGTCACTTTTTTCCCTCTCTCTTCTCTTTCTATCTTCTAACCGTAACATGAATGGCAACACGAGAGACATGGGTGTTTTATAAAGTGTATATTATAACCTAAACGTAAAAGCACACATACACATACACATATACACACATATTGTAGAAGTCGATCATAATTATACTTGAAATACACACACACACACACACACACACACACACATATATATATATATATATATATATATATATATATATATATATATATATATATATATACACATAACTAGGAGTTGGAAGAGAAAACGAAAAAAAAAAAAAAAAAGACTCAATGCACTAGAGGTTCCTCTGATGAAAAGATCTTTGGATATTTAACAACGTGGAAAATTGTTGACTTTGAAACTCAAGGCTTCCTAATACGCGGAATGATACATACGCAGGCATTCCAAAGGTCTCGAGAGATGTCCGAATGTCGAACATGGACGTTTCCCCCCAAATTCCGTTTTTATCAAACCTATGAGAATTTTTGATTGCCTGGCAAACATGAAATAAACACACACACACATACACACACACACACACACACACACACACACAGACACATACACAAAAAAAAAATAGACAAACAAAAAATTGCTTGCCTGGGGAATGTAGCACTGTTAGTTTCAAAATAAAGAAATTAAGGAGCAGGCACCAGTATAAGATAAAGATCTGAACAAGTGTGCATGAAAGGTACCAGACAAAACAAGAAAGAAAAATAGAAGAAAAAAGCACATCCCAAATAATCAGTCAACATTGACTGGGGATCGAACCTCAGACCTTCTGCGGTAATCAGAAGGTCTGAGGTTCGATCCCCAGTCGAGGTAGACTGATTTTTTGGGATGGTTCTTTTTCTTCTATTTTTCTTTCTTGTTTTGTCTGGCACCTTTCATACACACTTGTTCAGATCTTTAGCACACTGTTAGGTGCGTTGGACACTGGCGAAACAAACAGGCAGTTGATATGCGCTATACGTATAACTAACCACTAACCATCTATTTCATTGCGTTATTAGCCACAGGGGAAGAGAGCTGGCGGAAATCGTGGACAGGAAGTCTTTTCGCCGGCGTGGTATTATCTGTTGAAGATGGGATTTCCTACAATAAATGCTATCTCTTGACATCACTGTTAATGATAGGAAAACAGATCGCTTGTCATGTATGTTATCTCTGAGAGGGCTTTCGCTCGTACACACACACACACACACACACACACACACACACACACACACACACACACACACACACACATATTATACACCCACAACCCCTCCTCCCCCACAAGAACACACACAAAAGACACGTGCCCAGAAACATGCACGTAGCAAACAAAGAACATTTAACTTCTTTGGACAATTAGAATTTGTGGACACAATGACCCCAAGTAAAAAAAAAAAAATCCCAACAAAAACCTATAAAAATCAAATAACTAACACTACACTGTTTAAAGACAACCATAAAACTTCATGTCAAATGTCATAAACGACAAGATAAAAGCGGCAGGTAGAAAGAACATGATGGGTGGCGATTTATTATATTATTTTCTTGGCCCCTGGTGGAGTCTTTCTGAAAGTACTTTACATAAATTACCCCATTCGACTCATATGTGAATGAGTACACGTCCACTGCCTGTAACGGATGGTCTTTGAATATTACTATAAAAATTGATAAACGTTATACGACTTCTATGAAATGGACAGTTGTGCATTTACGAGATTTTATTAAAGAGCATTGAGCATAGAATTTACTGTACTGTACTGAATTATAATATGAGAGCACCTATTTATTTAACAAATCACTTTGAAGGCTTTAAAATAAGGGAAGTAAAAAAAAACAAAACAAAACAAAACAAACAAACCAGAAAACAAAAAAACGAAAAACAACGACAACAAAAAATACAAAAAAAAAAAAAATAAAACAAACGAAAACAAATCAAAAAGGAAATAACAACCAAAAAAAAAAATAAAAAAAAATAAATAAGAATGAAAAATAGAAAAAGTCATTTTTAAAAGCCAAAATATAAAAACGGCGTTATGCCAGTACACAACATAGATACATGTCAAGTACAGTGGAGGATCAGACACCAAAGTAAAGTTAACATAATATCACAATAGGTAATATTGCGGCTATGTCTGTGGTATGGCATGATTCGTCTTCGGATCGGAAGGCGATATTACAATTTTCCGGACAAAGACAACGCTGTTAACGGCCAGGTACTCATTTTACACCCGAGTACGGTGAGAGAATGTGAGTAAAGAGCCTTTTCCAAGGACTCAACTGTGCGCCGAGCGCGAGGCTCGAACCCAGGACCTTCCGATCCGAAAGCGAGTGTCATACCACTAGACCATTTAGTGCTCCCCATTACATAATATGATCACAATGAAGCCTCACAAGAGAGCTGCCTTTTCCAAAAGTTAAACATTCTTAATTTTCATGGGGAAAAATTGCGAGTCGCTTTTAATTTTTTCCCCATTACTATTTACGATTTAAACAACTCTTTAATACCCTTAAAATGTGTGATCTTGCATCGATGTATTCCCTTTTAAACAAGCATTATAATCAAATAATTTGCTTATGCAGTTATCTATATATTTGGAGGCAAAATCTCATAGTTGTAAATTGTTTTCGGAGTCGTAAGTGGCTCTGTTTATCACCGATTCTTTCAAATTTCAAAATAAGTAGGAACCAAGAAGGGAAAATAATTTTTCGTTTTGTAACTCTTATACAAAAGAGACAAAAACATATTAAGTTATAATTGTTATGTATTACGAAAACTCTCATGTCAATGATTAAATAAATACCAAATTTAATGACGGAAACTATTAATGAATTCTAAATGTCGATGTTTTCGCTTAGTGTTTTGGAAATAAAATTGCACAAACAAATCCCCTGCCACGCTGCTGCTGTACGGCGCCACGTATTTACCACAACCTTTTCATTCTGTGAAGAACTCTTCATTGTAATGTCGACGACGCCCCTTTGCGAAGTTTTTGTTATTTTTTTATTATTTTTTTTTTATCATTGAATGAATCGAAACTACGGAATCAATCAATCGGAGACGGCGATATATTGATACAATGCCGAAGGTCGTATCGATAAAATAACAAAACAATGTCGATCTTTCCGATAAGGCGCCGTGAATATACCGCAAACTTTTCATTTAGTGGAATATCACGGATTGTCTCGGGGGAAAAGATTTGTGGAGATAAAAAAAAGGAGGAAAAAAAGACAGTCAGCTATTCCCAATTCAATTGTAAATATCTGGAATCTTTCCGTCCATTTTCTATTGAATAAAATCAATTAATCGATTAAACAGGAGACAAGATACACTAAGAGCGATTGTATACTAAAATATCTCCGTCTGTGTATATAATATGCTATTGAAACATAGGTACTGTGGTCTGGGTAAGTATCAACCTATATGTGGGAGGTAAAATTATAACTTATGTAAATATTATGTCGCCAATCATCTCAAAACGGTATTTTGTTTTGAGTGAACCAGAAAGTCAACATTGGCTTAACTTATATAATTCAATATTATTATTATTATTATTATTATTATTATTATTATTATTATTATTATTATTATTATTATTATTATTATTATTATTAATAATAATAATAATAATAATAATAATAATAATAATAATAATAATAATAATAATAATAATAATAATAATAATAATAATCTTCTTTTTCTTTCAGCTTATCCCGCATTGTGCAGGGTTGCCATAATGAATGCCGCATCTCCATGCATCTCGGTTCAACGTATCATCTTCCTCCAGGCACAGTTCTTTCATATTATCCTTTACCTTATCCCACCATCTAGTCTTTGGACTCCCCAAGGACAAGAGAACCTAAAGAAACCTGGATTAGAACTGTATAGAGAGAACTAAAAGCCCAGGGCCTCAGCCTGCAGACTGCGATCCATGCAGCGAAAGACCGAAAACATGAGCGGCAACATCCTGTTGCCTCAAGCATCCGACGACGCAAAGACGATTGAGTGAGTGAGTTATTACGAGCAATAAATAGATAAATAAACCTAAAAAAAAACAAGAAACAAAAACAAACAAACAAACAACAACAACAAATAAATACGGTGAATAAATAAATAAATGAAATAAATGATACATGAAAAAATTTCTTTCCCCGACGTGTACTTACTTTCAGACTTCGTAACCCAAGTTTTTATGGGCTCATCGTTGTAATGAAATACTCTCAAACCAACGCAAATGTATTGTCCATTCCATCAATGTTAAAATCAGCCCCAAAAAAACTGTGTTCGGGTATCAAACTAATGCGCGCGTAACCCCCCCCCCCCCCTCCTCCTTTTTCTACAACATATCTGCACAAATAAATTACAATGACTTATATCATCATGTACCTCATTATCGACGCCCGTTCTTTGCTTCACCCCAAAAAAAAACTCGTTAAATAAATTCCTCAAGCGTAAAATCCCATAATTTGTAAATATTTATGGTCTGTAATACACATACTCAACCGCCGAGGTGCAAGGAGACACCCACTAATAACTAACTATAAATCGGTCGCTCTTAGCTTAGAGACTAGAGACGCATTCGTCTATTTTACCATAGAGAGATTTGGGCTTTTTTATGCTCCTGTGATAATGATCGTTATAAAAGGCCCTAATCCCCACCGTTGAATAAGGAAATGCTTGCAAACACACATTAGATTAATTTATGGGTGACTCGTTGATTTTAATGGGTGTTACGAGATTATAGAGACCTACAGTACAACAAAAGGGTAAAACTTTTGGTCCGATTAATGTAGCCAAAGAAAAAGAAAAGGACAGACAACCCCCCCCCCCCCCCCCCCCCAAAAAAAAAAAAAAAAAAAAAAAAAAAAACAAACAAAAAATAAAAAAACAAAACAAAAAAAAAAAACAAAAAAAAAAACAATAACAACAAACAAACCCCAAACATAAACAAAAAACAAACAAACGAGCTTTTGGTTCGAGAGTATGTAAGTAAAGTATTCAGCAAAGTTGCTCATGTCAAACCCCTTTTGAAAAAACCTGATCTCGATAAAGAGAACTTAAAAAACTATCGCCCTGTCTCTAATCTTCCTTTTCTCTCTTATAGACAATGGTTCATGTTCTTTGCTGAATTTGCTTGACCTATCGTCTGCTTTTGATACTATTGATCACAATCTTCTTCTCAAACGTCTTGAAATTACTTATGGCGTGTCTGGTGCAGCGCTTGATTGGTTTAGGTCATATTTGTTTAATCGTAAACAGATTATTACGGTGGATGAATATAGATCGGAGGAAATCTTTCTTGATTGTGGGATTCCCCAGCGTTCAGTACTTGGACCCGTTCTTTTTTTTGTACGTTGACCCTCTGTCTAAAATCATCAGAAGTTTTGGTCTGTCTTACCATCAATACGCTGATGATACGCAATTGTACTGCGTTTCCAATATGAGAAATTTACAAGAAGTATCAGCCAATAGTAAAAATTGTATCCAAAGTGTTAAGAAATGGATGAATGAGAACAGACTGAAACTGAATGATGATAAGACGGAGGTGCTGTATGTGGGGAACAGGAAGTGGAAAAGTGAAACAGATTTGAAGTTGGGGGATGCCTCTATTCAAATTGTTGACAAAGTGAAAAACCTTGGCACATTCTTAGACTCTGGACTGTCGATAGAGCATCAGGTTAATAATTTGGTTAGATCTCTCTTTTTCCAACTAAAAAAGATTGCTTCCATTAGACGGTTCATATCTGAGGATGTGACCAAGCACCTGGTTGTGTCCCTCGTACTATCGAAATTGGATTATTGTAATGCTCTGTTGTTTGGCGTTTCGCAATACAATCTGAAACGTCTTCAGATTGTCCAAAACAGCGCTGCCAGACTAGTATTTATGAAGCGTAGGTGCGACTCTGCCGGACCTCTACTTCATGACCTGCATTGGCTGCCTGTTGAGAAAAGAATTAAATTCAAAGCTTGTGTTTTAGTGTATCGTTGTCTTGAAGGTACTGCCCCTTCCTACCTTTCAGAACTAATTGAAAGATATTCAAAACCCCGCCCCTTACGTTCGGCCAGTGATTCCACAAAACTAGTTGTCCCTCGAATTCGGAAAAATGCTGGAATGAGATCCTTTTCTCATTTCGGACCCTCTATTTGGAACGCCTTACCGCAGAGCATTCGTGAAAAAGAATCTTTGTCTATTTTTAAACGTTCGCTTAAAACATATTTGTTTCGATTTTAGTAGATGGTATGAGAAGCAAGATAGGTTTGGTTTGTGTTGTGTGTGTGTATGTGTGTGTGTGTGTGTGTGTGTGTGTGTGTGTGTGCTTGTGTGTGTGAATGAGTATGTATCAGCCAAAGTAATTTGTAATTTAAGCGCTTAGAGTCTGGTGTCTCGGAGTCATAGCGCTATATAAGTTTTCAGCATTATTATTATTATTATTATTATTATTATTATTAAAGTTAGCAACACGAATCTTGGGTCGGAGAGTATTTAATGTAGTCAAAGCTGAAGAAAAAGATAAGGCAAAAAAAAAAAGAAAAAAAAAGAGGTTTGGTCCGAGGTTATGTCGGTAAAGTTGTCAGTGGAGTCAACAACACTAGATAAATTCACTGAATCGGAACGAGTGTTTTAGGGGATTCCCCTATTTACGCTCTTCACTCGTCATATTGAGGCTCTATACTATTTGTTTTTTAATCTGATGATTCAACCGGAAGGAAGGTGACTAACCATTCACGGCTTTTCACATAACTTGACGAGTGCACTCGTGACGTCAGCGTGTAGAGATGTCACTTTTTACACCTCAGCGTGTGTATTCACCTAGTTTATTTCGTTTGATTTGAGAATATTTACATACATAAATTAAATTTAACTGCGCAGCCTTTCAGGCACCACGCACAATGACATGGTTCCGAGGTGTCATATCTACTAGTTGTCGAGATCGAGATAGAAATTAATTCATGTACATAAATTGTTTTTTTTTTTTTTTTTTTTTTTTTGTTTTCAAAATGCCTGCAACACAAAACTATTCAGGAATTGGGAGTGAAAAGTTTACTAAGTGCTTTTTGTCTTTATAAATATAAATTCTTTCCAATCGCTGGTAGCACTACGTACGTGCGCACACACACACACAGAGAGAGAGAGAGAGAGAGAGAGAGAGAGAGATAGAGAGAGAGAGAGAGAAGGGGGGGGGGGGGTAGGCGTATTTCATAACAGCCTTATAGTTCAACAAGTCACTTTTCCCAATTTCTAGTCGGGATTGTTAAAAAAAAAAAACAAACAAGAAAAGACAAAACAAACAACCCCCCCCCCCAAAAAAAAAAACAAAAAACAAAACAAAAATACAAATAAAAAAACAAAGCAAAACAAACAAAAAAAGATAAAAAGATCCCCCCCCCAAAAAAAAAAATAAAAATAAAAATAAAAATAAAAAATAAAAATCAACAAACTAACCAAACAAACAGGAAAAACAAAAAAACAAAAAACAAAAACAAACCCCAACAAACCAACAACAACAAAAATAGAATAAATAAAACATCTAAAAAACAAAAAAACAAAACAAAACAACAACAACAAAAAACAACAAAAAAACACACACGAAAAGCAGCACAAAACACAAACTCTTAAACCGATAAGAAATAGTGTTCACTGGAATGACAATTGAGCTCTTGAATTGTTTCCAAGTATCTAGCGTGCTATTTATGGTCCATTCGGGGTTATCCAACTGGCAAATTTGTATCACATTATATTATGTCACCTCATATTGTATCATATCAAATCATTACATATCATATCGTATAGAATCATATTACTATATCAATGCCTAAATAATCAAAGTGACGATTGCCTTTCAATGATCCATGACATTGTATGACAGACATCCATAGATAACAACTTCTAACATGGCTTCTATACTATGAATAAAGATCTCAAAAAGTGTGGCAGACGAAGAAGAGAGAAAAATACAAGAAAAAAAAAAAAAGAAATAAAAAAGACATCCTGAAAAATTAGCCTGATTTGTCACTTTGATATTCTTCAGTGGAGAACGATTTGCACAGGAGAGACCCCGACCTAAATCCAAGTTTTATTTACGTTATATATCAATTGCAAAGTGGCCGAGTCGTTAAGGCATTGCACTATGACCCGAATGTCCCAGGTTCAAGCCACGCTTCAGGCACTTTAGTTTTTTTCCTTGAACAAGGGTGTTAACCACCAATTTGTTCACTTGGACAACATGGGTGATTCCTGTTGACATCAGACATATTGTTTGATGAATTATCTATATTCCTTCCTGGAATGCCTAGGCGACAATGTCTTAGATGTCGTTGCGGAAGGGCATAAAATATGTCAATTGCAGGGTATACGTTTTTGACCAGACCATGGCGACTTTTGAGTAGAATAGAGTAAAGAGGGGCTAGAGGCAAGATCTAGGCGTAGATCTGATAACGCAATGATGGCTTGATTTAACATTGTTGTAATGGAAAATATTTTATGATGATTTGAAAATAGATCCACTACAACAACGAGCCTTTAGCAATTTGGTTTATCAGACCTGCGAACAAGTACACGTTGGATCAGATCAATCCAAATACATTGTAGGTACATAAAAAAACACACACAAAAACACGCCAATTCACACGAATATTTGCCGAGTGGGAGTTACAAGTTTATCTAGATAATGCTCGGCTCGGTGTCTTTTTAAATTAATGCGACAACTAGGTTAGCTCTCTGACATTTAAATTGATAAAAAAAAAATAAAGAGAGAGAGAGAGAGAGATAGATAGATAGAGAGAGAGAGAGAGAGAGAGAGAGAGAGAGAGAGAGAGAGAGAGAGAGAGAGAGAGAGAGAGAGAGCATAATGCTAAATTGTCAATTTAAAATGGGTGTCTATAGAATTATAGGACCGTCATTCGAACAAACTGTGACTGTATCAGTAGCAGAAAAAAAACCAAAAAAACAAAACAAACCCAAACGATAACATCATGGCATAGATAGATGGTCGAGAATAAACAGTGGCGCGAAGATTTATCTTCTATTCAAATATCATTTACTTATTTCTCTATTTATTCATTTATATCATTTATTTTCATATCATATATATTATTTATTTACCTACTTAAATATCTATCAATATTCTCTTATCATGTATTAATTTATTTATTCGTTTAAAAAAATGTTCTTTATTTTTTCATTTATAGTTTAAAATTTGTCAGAACATTTTGTGTGATATTATCATATAATATACTATATCATAATATTTAAAAAAAATATATCATATTATATCAAATATATTTTACCATAACATATCCACTAATATTCGATAAGATATTTAATAAAAGAACAAATCTGACAGCCCGTTAGGTTTTTGTATGGAAATCATAAAATATTCATACTATTTATTTATTTATCATTTATTTAATCATGTAATATCAATACATTAATTATTTATTTATACGTTTATTTTTCTAGTTATTTATTTATCTATTTATTTATTTATTTATTTCTTACTTATTCACCAATTTATTTATTTATATTTTCATTTAATTCATCTTATTTATTTATCCATCTGCATCTCTTTCTACCTATCAATTATCTATTTTATTTTGTTTCAAATTATCTTCCACCTACCTGCGAACAAGGTTGCAATGCTATAGCTACACTAATTCGACATAACAAAGTGCCTCATAGGACACAGAACCTTACTTAATCCTTTACGACAGTTGACACGGAGAAGTGACACACGACCACTCACATGCCACACAGATAACGTTATCTGTACATCAGTAACACAGCAACGCATTTGTAATACATTGCCTTTAAATCCGTGCTATGTTGTGGTAAACCAGATGAAAAAAAAAAGTTATTTTATAGGAGTATGAAACTGTAGTTTGAGTCAGTTGAATAAATAATATTGATTCTCCTCAAAGAGACATAAATAAATCAACCTAAGCCACATGGTGTTGACTATAAATTCAAGTTTTTAGTGTCTTAACTAACAACTCAACATGACACATACCGTCTTGAGGCGATGGGTCACATTCGTTATGACACACAAACACCTCCAATGCAAGGACACTAATTTGGATTGACCGCGAGATTATTAATGATTCTATTGATAAAGCATTGGTCTGAAGTCCGAATGAGCAAAGTTCGATTCCTCTATGTAGAAGGATCGAGGTTGACGTCACTCAGCTCTTTGGTATTGCTTTTAAAGAGCTATTTTAAGGATTAGTTCTCACTAAATTATATCAATCAGACTATAAACGCTCAAAGTTACGCATAGTTTTATGTGTTGGTACGTTTTATCCGACTGGCGGAAGTTGTAAGTATTTTACCTAAACGTATATCATCATCAAATATATTGTATGTATGTATTTATTTTTGAATACCTCAACCTGTTCCTCAGCGGTAAATGAGTGGTTGGATCCGTGGATCCGTGTGGTCTGCTCGGGGGGGGGGGGGGGGGGGGGGGGGGGGGGGGTTGAGATAAAGACAACATTGTGAGCGCATAAGCTTGAATCAGTGGGTGTGGAAATTGAATATCACATTATGTTCTAGTACCAATATTCAACACAACTCATTTATCCAACGTACAGCCATCACATGGAATGCACTTCATTTTATAGAACAAAATCTGAAACAATAGTTGCGTCCAAAAATGCGGTTGATTGAGAACTATACGCCTCTGAAGTAGTAGGTCTACGATGAATGGGATTTGATTCTATTTTTATGTTCCGGAAATGTTTTCGTGAGCACTACTAATGACATCTCACTTGGCGCTGCACTAACAGAAAATGTCATCATAATACGAGTCCCTGTGTCAGACCAGAAGTTAAAGAAGGCTACGTTCAAATGCATGAGTCGGAGTCAGTCTACTTTTTGTATAGATGTCACTGGTCGGAGTTTATCAGTGGCGTTGAAATATGCAAAAGCAATGTTACTATTATGCCACCTCCCCCCCCCCCCCCACACACACACTCCTTATTTTTAAAGAACAATAACAATTGCTAGCAACTCTTTGGATAGGAGGCTTTCCTATCGCAAAGTACTTTCCTCCAAAATAAATGAGCAAGATACCCAATCACTGATAGGGTAGATAGAGGGATCAGAAGAAAAAAAGCCCCGATTGCACACGGCACCAATACTTGTTAGGCGAGTGTTCCACCAACTGAGGTCTTGAGACCTCTCAGTCCTGGTATTTTTTTTTTGTTTTTTTTTTTTTTTATTTTTTTTTTGGTTGTTCTTTTTTAAGAGGGGATTTTCAAGTGTTATCTCACGGGTTTACATTTTCCTTGTTTTGATTTTTTTCATTTTAGTCATTGCCTTGCAGAATTGGCCCACACACTCATATCCATCGTTTAGTATCAATGCCGAATATCATAAAATTTGAGTGACACCATGATTTTACTTTGTTTGTTTGTTGATTTTGTTATTGACTTGTTACATACCAAAAACAGTAGCCATCACGTGACAAAGGACCACGACATTTAAATATTTTTTCTTATTAAAAAAAAATCACAAACTCAATTTTACGACATTCAGCGCACTTGTTGATGGGCACGCGTGTGGGTCAATCAATAAATAATAAATGTCCAACTTCACCAATTTTTTAGGAAGAGCTACACGTTTCCTCATTGAGTAAGCTACATGTTTCCTCATTGAGTAGCTACAAGTTTCCTCATTGAGTAGCTACACGTTTCCTCATTGAAGGCAATGACAACTGATCGTGTTCATAAAATATCACTAGGCGTGACAGGTTTGTCTCCTAGTATTTCTGGATTTCCCCTATTCCGATATTATTACCGTGTAAACAAAGTATCTCTTGTTTCAATAAAACCATTTATTGTCCTTTTCCTGGCAGGGGGCAATACTGGAAATAGTCAAAAGCCCAGTTGGAGTCCCATGCTCGTACAAAACGCTATTCCTCCCCCCCCTCCCCCCCCCCCCCGTCTAATTTTGGACAGAAATTTTTTTTACCCCAAATTATTGCTATATTAAGATATCACTAAATTGTTAAAAAAAAAAAAGGTTAAAATTGAACTTTCTTAAACCCGAGACGACATGAGACTTAAGTTGAAGTTGAAATATCAAGTTTAAGAAGTCTCAGATAGTTTTAACATATTTGGGGGGGGGGGGGGGTAATCTAAATCGATTGATATTTTTCGTATGCAAGTGTTTTCTGGCAAAAATTGGATAAAAAGGAGTAATCAGTCAGAAGTCTCAGGTTTAAGAAATCGTTGGTTGGCGGTTTTTCGGACAATTCGAGAGTCAGTCTTCATCAATCGATATCAGGAGTAAAAGTTTTCTGGCAAAATATTTTTTAAAAAGGTATTTGTTACAAGTCTCAGGTTTCACGAGTGTAAAGTTTGAGACAGTTCGGCAATTAGTGAGTCATCTTTGTCAATCGTAAATAGGAGTGACCATTTTTTACCAAAATGAGCAAAAAAAGTGTTTTATCGTAAGTCTCAGTCTTAAAGGTTTGAAAAATGTCTACAATTTGGGAGTCATTCTCATCGACTGTAGTCCTTCAGAGCCCTTAGGCCTTAGGCCCATAGAGCCGGAGATTATCCTAGTTTCTGTAGACAATAGCAATTGCTTGCTACCTTTTGGATAGGATGCTAGTCTATCTCAATGTACTTTCCGCCAGATCTAACAGACCCAGCTACCTAATCACTGCTGGTTGAATAGGGGGGTCAGAAAAAATCTGACTGCACCCGACCCGGGATCGATCTAGGTCCCTTTGCGTGAGAAGCGAGTGCTCTACCAACTGAGCTATCAGGACCCCTCATCGACTGGAATTTGGAGTAAAAGTTTTTCTGGCCAAAATGAAGAAAAAAGTGTTTTGTCAAAGAAGGGTAGAAGGGTATAAATATGTTTGGTGTCGTTTGAAGATTAAAAATAAACAAACCGGCTCTTAAATCGAAGCAAGATACAATAACCGAGGAATGTGTGGGTAATAAAGCGCACGACCTCCTCTGTTGGGGGTGTCAAGCAAACCTCCCGTGGGTTGATTCGATTCATTTTACTGTTTGTTCTAAAATTGTTGACAAGTAACGCACAGTTCAGTTATGCCCAAGATATAGAAATCGTCAGAGTAACATCCAAATGATTCGGGTTGGAAAGTGCTTTATGTGAATATAAATAAATAAATAAAACAAAATAAAATAAACAAATAGATAAATAAATAAATAAATAAATAAATAAATATATAAATACATAAAATCTAACCCCTAAAATCCCTTCCAAAAAGTGGGTGTGCAGCTTGGTCTTTAAGACCTAAATAAAGAGTTATAAACAAATGAAGGTGTCCTATTCGAAGTAATCATTGGTTACTACTATCCATTTCACTTTAATTCCATTAAACAACTGAAGGTGTGTCTATTCGAAAAGCTAGCAATCATTGGTTACTACTATCCATTTCACTTTTATTCCATTGCTTCATTGTATGTAAAATTGAAAGTTGAAAATACGAGACAAGAACAAACAAATCACGAAAAAAAAAACAACCCCCACAAAAAACCCAAACAAACCCAGGGATATTTAACTTGATCGATTTACAAACTTCTTGTAAAAAACGCCATAGATAAGAATTTAAATTAGGAGATTACGAAGACAAGACTACAAACTACACGAACTTGGTTTGAAGATATCACCCAGCAGCAAATTTGAAACTCAGAGCCTAAAAACGGCATTATGTTAGGGTGGTTAAGATGGAAAAAAATTGAATTTGTAGTTAAAACTATGAAACTTGGTTTGGGTTTTTGTTTATTGAGAAGATAAATTAAATTATTCCTTAATTTGATAAAACTAAAATGTCAATATTCCTGGTCATCATTATTTGGCATCTGGTTTACCCCGACATAATACGGATTTGAGGCGATGGGTCAGAAATGGGGAAACAATATATGTTCACGTATCCCTGATCTCTACAAATATTGACCATTCAAGAAACATTTGAATATCTAGTACAAGTAATCAAAATTTATAACGGACCAAAATAACACACAGTAGAATCCTAATTAACACCGTTGGACCAAAAAGATTGGTTAACTTTATTCGTTTTCAATGTAGCACAACTGGGACCAACAAGAGGTATTGACTTTAAGCAGAAATTGACTTTAAGAGTGTTTGAGAGTGTTGACATTAAGCAGACTCCACTGTACCAATGTTATATTCACTGCATTTTTCACCCTGGGTCAGGTTATAGGCCACAGACAAACAGTTTCCATCCTTCTCTATACTGAGCTAACTTTTTTTTTTTATCTCATTCAATGTCTTATCACTGCTCTGTATATCAGCTTCTTTAATTCTTCTCCATGTTCCTCGTGATCTTCTGCCCTGAGGGTTCCAGTCCAATACTTTCTTTGTTATAGTGGAGTCAATCTTTCTAAGGGTGTGTCCAATCCGCCTCCATCTTCTTCTTCCTATTTCCTATAAGTTCTTATAAATTTCACAAAATGTTTCTTAAAATTTTGTGATGTACAAAAGAAATCTGAATAGGAAAAATGTTTATTGTGTCGTTACAAATGTGACGATTTTCCTATAGTTAGTTGGTAAGGAGAGGATTGAACCAATCATTGTTTAGCGGTTTTAATCGTGATAATCAAATTTAATTATCTGGCACATCTAATCGAACAACCACTTCCTGAGAAACTGACCTCTTGTACTATAAGTAATGGTGTCACTTTTTTATTCAGAAGAGTGGAGCAGGCACTTAGGTTGATAACAACAAGAGATGAAGTGAGTAGGAAAGTGTTAGAAGACAATAGAGAATAAAAATTTCGCGGCGGTGATGGGGGTTTGAACCCGCGACCTTACTGGTACGACAACTCCGCCTGGCCGGGGAGAGCGTGACTCTACCGTATGAGCTATCCACGATCCACAAAGTAATGGTGTCAGATATCTATTGGATAATAATGTGTTCCATGTACCAACTGACACTGATAAGTATACTCCAATAATAGAAGTATACATATTTTGAATAGGTGCCAACCATGGAGTACAAAGACATACGACGTCCGTTAAGGAATGCTTTGGAATGGGGGCAACAATAGGAATCATATTCAATTTGTTAGCTTCTGTTTCGTTATTCGATTCTTCCTCCCCCACTCCTCTCTATCTGTATTAATCTATATCTATCAATCTATCTATTCATCTATCTATCTATCTATCTATCTATCTATCTATCGATCTATCTATCTATTCATCTATCTATCTATCATCTATCATCTATCTATCTATCAATCTATCTATCTATCTATCTATCTATCTATCTATCTATCTATCTATCTATCTATCTATCTATCTATCTATCTATCTATCTATCTATCTATCGAGCTATCTATCTATCTATACATCTATCTATCTATATTCCCCTATCTACTTCCTTCCTTCCCCCTCCTCATCCTCTCTCTCCCCTCTCTCCTTCTCTCTCTCTCTCTCTCTCTCTCTCTCTCTCCCTCTTTCGCTCTCTCCACCCTACCTACGCTACTCCGTCGTTTTTTTGGTCTCATTTCATTTCGCTATATCAATCTCTCTCACCCCCCCCCCCCCCCCCCCCCCCCCCCCCCCCCACTCCTCCTCCTTCCCTTCAGACAAGCTCACAAACACACACTTCACAAACACACACTCACAAACACACACCCACACACAAACACGGGTACACTGTATACTCAATCAAGGAAAAATGCCAAGCGATCAAAAGACAAACAAACAAACAAGTACTATCGATCAATCAACATGTCAGTTGTAGTCATCAGTCAGTTCTCCTATCTGCTTTACATCCACTTCTGTCGGGTCATATCCACTCGGACATTCTGCGGTCACATCAATTTTTCCCCAGACTATATAATATCTCTAGAAAAGAGAGCATATGTTTAATGGTCACTTTGATTTTCTTTGTTTTGCCATTCACATAAAACTCGGCAAAGAAGCGAGGTAATTAATATGCATGGAATTGTTAGGGCTTGTTGCGTTCTAAATTTAACATTATATATATATATATATATATATATATATATATATATATATATATATATATATATATATATATATACATATATATATATATATATATATATATATATATATATATATATAATTAGAACATAAAATCCCCTTAATTCATCTCCAATGGGAAAGGTATCTTTAGGGTCAAATCCAAGA
>NC_088361.1:121879711-121884711 GCF_034508935.2 Berghia stephanieae
CAGGTCTCTGCAATTGTGAGTCTATGACCTTAACAACGCCTTAAAAAAAAAAAAAAATTCGATGGCTACGATGTTACTAGTGTGCATCTGTGTGTGTGTGTGTGTGTGTGTGTGTGTGTGTGTGTCTATATCAATATTGTATTGCTATAAATGTGTAACCAAACGACAAATTGCCACTTTTTTTAGGACAATAAAGATTTATTATTATTATTATTATCATATATTATCTCATTCGTCTGTCGTCTTTCTTCCATTCATCCTGTTTTGTTGATAAAGGAGAAACTCAAGACGTTCACATTATCTGTTTTCGTTTACTAAATTGAAGCTTACTTTCAATTTCACATTGTTATTTGAGCCTATGACCGCACATCTACTCCAAAGAGTCAAAAGTCAAGCAATTTTAAGCGTGGCCAGTGGCGGGATAAGTGGCAATCATCGTGGAAAGTTCTGATCTCGAAGTTGTATCCTTGTTCCCCACTCGACTCAGGTATGAATGAGTACCTGGATATAGTCAGTGACGAATTTGTAAGAAAATTAATACAAAAGGACGCCACACAGGCGATTGGTATTGTATGGAATGGGAATGGGGTTCCATATGGCCTGCTGGGAGAATAAACGAACCACTGTGAAGCGCTTCAGCATGGTGAATCCGTGGAAATGCGCTATTTAACTGTTCATATTTATTTATTTTTTAATTTACAACTGGATGGATTAATGGCTAGGTGAATTGGCTAGATAATAGGATGGATACGCGAGTTGATGGGATGAATGGATAGATGGCTGGATAGACTGATGGAAGATGTATGTATTTGAATGAGTGGGTGGATTAAATGATACGATTATATGAATTTGGGCTAATGGAATACAAGATTAAACGTAGCTCCAACAACCTTAACTCACTCAATCCTAGAGATTTTTCTACTTTTCAAAATTGGGAAAAATATATAAAAAATGAGCATGTACATAGATAGTTTTATTCAACTACCATAAACGTGTAACAACTAAAAACATTAGCTTTGATAATACGCCTATAATTTGTCTCAGAAACATGTAATAAATAAGCATGGGGTAAAAAAAGTAAAAGTAATCCGGGTAAACTACGCATATAGTCGGTGTTAGGGTTGAGTGAGTTAATACAGGTAAGGTATTTATGTCAAAATACTCATCATTGGGGGTGGGAGGGGGGGGGAGTACACGATGGCTCAGTGATAGCGTACTCGCCTTACAACCAAAGGGATCTGTATCGATCACGAAATCTCTCTTTCTTCCTGTTCACTCGGGCAGCGATCGGGTTGCTATGTCTGTTAAATCTGGCGGAAAGTTACTTTGCGGTAACGGACTGGCGTTCAACACAAACACTAGAAGGAATGCAAGTGCTACCGTCTGTTTAACGCAACAGATACAGGGATAAACTCGCCGTATGGCAAATATATTATCCAATCTGGAGAAAACACACTTCCATAATAATATTATGACCCATGATAATAAGATTATGTAGTGTATATAACAGTAGAATGTTTTCAAAATTGACTTCTCGCGTTATTGTGCAACGGTAAGCACAATAAATAGAGCACAATAAATAGCCTGTAGGCTGATTAAAACGTATGAGAGAAAGAGATGGATGTTTGTAACACTGCCAGAAAACTGCCATTCTTGCCTTACATGATTTCGTTTTGGAAAGGGATGAGAAGGCTATAATACGTAACAATAATAATATCACTATTATCGTATGGTACGGGTTTATAGGCTGATGGCTTGGTGCAGAGAGAAATGAAATCTGTTTTTGCCTCGAATGTATTGCTGATTCTTTTATGGAACTGTTGAGTCAATGTATTGTAGCTGATTACAGTTGACTCTGCTTAAGTCTACATCGACATGTACATGTATGCAGGTCTGACGTCCGAACCCACTTATGGGCCTAGTTTAACATTGCTCAATTGCTGTCATGGACAATATTTTGCGTCATTTTTGAGATTTCTATCACAACAATGAGCCCTTAAGGAATTGGGTTATCAGACCTCCAAATAAGCGCAAGTCGGTCTACATCGTTTAATCTGTTTTCAAGATAAAATAATACGACGGTTAATTTCAACATTTGCTTAGTCACATCCAGATGGAAAATGCAATACCATATTCAAGCAATCTTTTAGACATCTTACGATAAATACGGAAAAAAATTGAATTTAAAAAAGCTAAAGTTATTGTTATATGAGGCCAATACATCTGAATAGATGACAATACAAAAATGCTCTTTTCTCTGAATTATGAAAATACGATTGAGCAAGCTTTGAAAGTCACCTCCTCATGTAATGTTTATTGCTGCAATACATTTAGGTAAAATACCCACAACATCCGTCAGTCGGATGCAACGCATCAACATACAAAACTGTGTGTAACCTTAAACGTTTACAGTCCGATTGATAGTCATTAGTGATAACTAATCATTAACATGGCTGTCTAAAAACAACAACATAGAGCCGAGTGACGCCAATTTCGTTCCATCTACAACTGGAATGTTTTCCCGAGTTTTTATATGATGTAACATTGGTATGTAGCTGGTCAAGTTTATATCGTTTTGTTTGTTTTCAAGATAAAATGATGTCTTTTTACCTTGAATGTATTCACAGTTATTTTATTACGTTGTCGAGTCAATGTCGTAAATATAACTGAGTACAGTTACAGTTGACTCTGCGTCAGTCAATTTTCGAGAATAGAGAGTATGCGCTTGGCTAAGAAGCTCATAACATTGCCACCCGGAAGTATAACGGACCAACACACAAAACTGTGTGTATCCATGAACGTTTATAATCGGGTAAATACAGTTCAGTGAGCATTACTCATAAACGTGGATGGCAGAAAACAAAAACAAAGACATGAGTGACGTCATCTTCGAACTATCTATAGGTTGATCGTCAATAGATAGGACGAAGATGACGTCACTTTGGTCTTTGTTATTCTTTTTTGCCATCCGCGTTTATGAGTAATTCTCACTAAACTGTATTTACCAGACTATAAACTTTCAAGGTTACACATAGTTTTGTGTGTTGGTCCATTATACTTCCGGATGGCAATGTTGTGAGCTTCTTAGCCAAGCGCATAATATACAACTTTGAAATTTTGACCAAAAAAAACCCCCCTTTGATTTCAAACAAATCGATCGATTAAAATGATCCCCAAGTTGTCAAAGAGTCTCAAACTTGAGACATAGCATGACCTCAATTCAGGCTCCGTTTGTTTGGGAAATGGAAAGAGGTGAGAATTCAAATTCAACAAAGTCAACATATATTTCAATGAGAATCATCTTTCATTCTAAAACAATAACAAGAGAAACAACAATAATAATAATAATGATATTAATAATATAATAATAATAATAATAATAATAATAATAATAATAATAATAATAATAATAATAATAATAATAAATAATAATAATATAATAATAAATAATAATAATAAAATAATAATAATAATATAAAATAATAATAATATAATAATAATAATATAATACTAATAATAATAATAATATAATAATAATAATAATAATAATAATAATAATAATAATAATAATAATAATAATAATATAATAATAATAATAATATAATAATAATAATAATAATAATAATAATAATAATAATAATAATAATAATAATAATAATAATAATAATAATAATAATCTTACCCCTTACTAAATACAACACTTAAAAGAAAGAACCTAAGGTTGTTACAGCTTTATCGCCGTCAAGTCAATCCAGGTATTAAGTGCAAATTCAAGAGATTTACTTACTGGGTTTCAAAGCTCCTCTAAGTAAAAATCTAGAATCCCCATTTCTCCATCATAGGTTTGGCTTTTCCTTATGACATTTTCCAATGATGGAATTTGGCAAATTTCCATATTATATCCGATACTAAAAATACATCAGGGTAAAAAAAAAATTTAGCAGGAAAAACAAACAGGTGCTTGATTTCAAATAACATTAAAACCTTTCACGGCGGGGCAGAATATAGTTTCTATAATAATAATAATAATAATAATAATAATAATAATAATAATAATAATAATAATATAATAATAATAATAATAATAATAATAATATAATAATAATAATAAATAATAATAAATAATAATAATAATAATAATAATAATAATAATAATAATAATAATAATAATAATAATAATAATAATAATAATAATAATAATACACATTTATATAGCGCTCATTCTCGTGTAAAACACAAGCTCTGGGCACTTTACAATATAAGTATCAATTTTAAGTGAAAAAAATAAAATAATAATAATAATTCATAGCCAAATCAAGGATTCATAAGAGTCAAGAAAAACAAATACAGTAAAAATGTGTCTTGAGATTCTTTTTAAAAGTAGGTAAAGACTTGCACTCCCGCAGACCACGTGGTAGTTCATTCCAAATCTTGGGGCCGAAACAAGCAAACGATCTATCACCAAATTTTGTTCTTGATTTTTTTTCCGAAATTTTCGTTTATTATTCTATAGTAAATGAAAATCATTTCCTCATTTGCAGACTTAGCAATTTACAATTTTAACCCAAAATAGCGTGGTACACTTAATATTATGGCCTTTACTTCGTACCCGAAAGGTATCGAGTTTGATTCCTGGCCGCGCATCACGGCCTTGAGAAAGTCATCTTGCTGTTCTACGACTAATTTGGGTTAATCCAGCATTCCTTTGGAGTAAACCTTGAAGAAAAAAATCACGTTGAGAAAGAATAAAGGTAATTTTAATTCATTTATCAGTTGCTTCTTCTTCTTTCTCATTATTATATTTATTATGGTTATTATAAACACAATTATAGTTATAATCACTATTGTCGTTTATTATTATTATTATTATTATTATTATTATTATTATTATTATTATTATTATTATTATTATTATTATTATTATTATTATTATTATTATTATTATTATTATTATTATTGTTGTTATTATTATTATTATTATTATTATCATTATCACCATC
>NC_088361.1:121889711-121907211 GCF_034508935.2 Berghia stephanieae
TTTTCCACAGAAGATTTGTTAATTAATTTTATGGCGGTTGGAATGAAGGTTGTCTTATGTCGATTTGTCCGACATTTTGCTTCTAGATACCGTCTTCCGGAGCGCAGAAGTTGGAATTTTTCGTTCAGCGGATGCCTCTTTTCGTTGATAATGTTAAAAGATTTCTTCTCAACTGCATTAATATAAGTTGTGTCAAGGCTTCTAAGGTCTGTGTTAATTATTTTTGAAGCCTCTCTGAGGGTTCTATGTAGTTTGGATTTTTCTTTTGTTCCACAGCTTCCATACCACGTTGTGATGCCAAACGAAACGATACTCAATATTAATGACTTGTAGATTTGTATCATGGTCTTTCTGTTCACATTGAAAGACCTTAATTTTCTGAGTATATACAAGCGCTGGTTACTTTTTTTGATGACATTGTTGGTGTGCGATTCAAATCTTAGACTGTTATCTATAATTACACCAAGGTATTTAAACGTTTCAACAGTTTCAACCGCCTGATTGTTAATTTTTGTTATTTGTCTTGCTCTTTTTCCTATTTTTCTGTGATCAAACAGTTGTTCCTTTGTTTTTGTTACATTGAGCTCTAGACAGTTATCGGCACACCATTTGCTGAATTTACTAACTTGCTCAGTGTATTTAAATTCGGAGACGGAATCATTGAGCAGGCCGAGTATTGCGGTGTCATCAGCATACTTGATGAGTTGGCAGTTATCAAAGCTAGCCACACAATCGTTTGTATAGAGGATGTAAAGTAGAGGTGAGCTTACACACCCTTGTGGGCATCCGTTTGAAAGAGTTTTTACTGATGATATATTTGAGCCTACTCTGACATGTTGGGGGCGATCGATGAGAAAGTTGTTATACCAGTTGATGAGGTAATGGGGAAGGTTTAGAGCATGCAGTTTACTGATTAATATGTTGGTTTTCATGGCATTAAAGGCAGACGAAAAATCGACGTATAGGATTCGGCAGTAGTTGGCGGGTGAAACATCCAAGTGATTTGATATTGAATGCATCACTGTGAGGAGTGCGTCTTCCACACTAAGATTTTGTTGGTAGGCAAACTGATATGGATCAAGTATGTGTTGGTCATATATAAATTGCAACAGCTCTCTTTTCAGAATTTTTTCCAGACATTTCATAATAATTGATGTTAAAGCAACAGGTCTATAATCATTCAGCTGAGTTGGTGGATTCTTTTTGGGTACTGGAATTATAGTCGATGTTTTCCATATAATTGGGATTTTCTGTTCATCTATTGAACGTTGGAAAATAGGCAAGAAAGGGACAGCTAGTTGGTTGTTACAGTTTGAAATGAGTTCCCCACTAAGTCCATCTGGACCTGGTGCTTTTTTCTTTTTACATAATTTAAGAACATTGATGACCGCCTCTTCTTCGATTTCTGGCGGAGGAGACGTATTTTTTGTTATGATATTAATTTTTGAAAGTACGTTGTCAATGGTGTCGAATCGACAGTAAAACTTATTTAATTCCTCGATATTCATATGTGTGTCATTGTTAAAATCTGTCTTTTTGTTGTTAACGCCACCCATTTCTTTAATCATCCTCCACGCCTGCGATGCATTTGAATTTTTAAGGTTTGTTTCCATTTTATCTTTATATTTACGTTTTTCTTCATAAATTACCCTCTTTAATTGTTTTTCTGCCTCGTGCTGCTTGTTTTTGTCCCCACTCATATGAGCGATTTTCTTCATATTTATAAATAACTTAACTCGTTTGTTGACCCAAGGTTTGTTGTTGTTAAATATTTTAATCCTTTTAGTGTCCACACACAAATCACAACAGAAATGAATATAAGACGTGACAACATCAACCCATTCGTCCAGTGACATGTTATCAGACATGAGTTCATCCCATATTGTGCAGTCAAAACAACCTTGGAGTTTGTTTATATTTTCTGTTGACCAAAGACGAGTTTCTTTCACAATCGCTTTATGTTGTCTTAATTTAGTTTTGTAGGTTGGAATCAACAACACACTATTGTGATCTGAATTTCCTATTTTTACTTTTTGAACGCTTCTGTATGAATTTTTAATATTTGTATAGCAAATAGATCTACTAAAACTAGCCACTAAAAATCTCCAAAAAAATCCAGCTAAGTCTGTGCCAACAAGAACATTCCATCCAGCCAGTGTAGACCGACTATCCATGACTTGGCATCCCTGATAGCCAAAAACCGTGACTTAAGGCTAATGAACACGATAATTGATTTAAATACCAGATTGAGAACGGATCGTTCCGTTCCCAAACCGGTAACAGTAAAGTTTTGCTTAACCCATACATCGTGCCCATCCGTTTTAATGCTGTGAATATCGTAAAATTTGATTGAATTCTTATTATTATCTTGTGACCATCGCGTCAATGAGGTATTTTGTCGGAATTAAACATAATATAATATAATATAATATAATATAATAACGGCCCATATAATAATATGATATAATTTTCGGCGCTGCACTGCGGCTGACGCCTGGGTTTTTCCAGTCTTCCCTTGGAATAGACCATAGAGACAAAATTCCTCAATGGGATGAATAAAGGGAATTTTATTAATTTTTTAATTTTTAATTTATAAATATATACAGCGTGGCTCAGCGCTACGGTCTTTGCTTCTTACCCGAAAGGTACCGAGTTCGAATACCCACTGCGCTGTGGTGGCCTTGAGCATGTCACCTTGCTCAGTTTGCGGCGCTGCACAGCGGCTGACGCTTGTGTTATTCCAGTCTTCTCTTGGAAAAGACCCTAGAGACAAATTGCCCATTGGGATAAATTTATTTTATTTTTATTTATTATTAATTTTATCATACATGAGTATATCGACCATAAGAGATGAATGAGTAGGAAAGTGCCAGAAGACAATAGAGAATGAAAATTTTCGCGGCGTTGATGGGGGTTTGAACCCGCGACCTTACTGATACGACAACTCCGTCTGGCCGGGGAGAGCGTGACTCTATGAGCTATTTTTGGGATCGTGGATAGCTCATACGGTAGAGTCACGCTTTCCCCGGCCAGGTGGGTTGTCGTACCAGTAAGGTCGCGGGTTCAAACCCCTATCACCGCCGCGAAATTTTTTATTCTGTATTGTCTTCTGGCACTTTCCTACTCATTCATATCTTGTTGTTATCAACATAAGTGCCTGCTCCACTCACTTTTCTATATCGACCATGGGGAGAAAGACTACTTTTTGGGTCAAAATGAGATTTTCAACAAGCGCAAAGATTACAACGATATATATTTAAGAGATAAGTTTGTTTTTAGGTGATTAGTAAGTCAGAGAGTTAAAAAAAAACCCATGACTTTGCGAATAAGTAACATAAGTAACTAATTATGTTCGTATACGAAAGATGAAAGAAGTAAGAAAGAGAGTGTGTAATAGCGTAAATTGATACAAAACAAAGGTAATAATAATATGACTAAAATATTTCGTTTCGCCACACTAGTGGTTAAATCAAAAACATCAACAGGCTCCCCTTTCCACTCCGTGTCAACTTGCATTATTGATGACGGGCTCAGCCAGTTGACCTCTTCGTGTGATGGAGGTAAAAAATTGGATTTGATTGAAGTCAGAGGAATCGGGACTCAGAGGGGAAAAAACGAAATCAAATTTGCATGACCTAATCTGACAAAGACGAGCGACATATTTCTTGATATATTTTGAAGATTAACGGAAGAGAGCATATCATATTATTATTATTATTATTATTATTATTATTATTATTATTATTATTATTATTATTATTATTATTATTATTATTATTATTATTATTATATTATTATTATTTTATTATCATCATCATTACTATCAGTATTATTATCATCATCATCACTACTATTTTAATTACCCCCCCCCCCCTATTACAAGAGCTGTAACCTAACAACAATTGCCTATTTGGACAATAAAGATTATTATTATTATTATTATTATTATTATTATTATTATTATTATTATTATTATTATTATTATTATTATTATTATTATTATTATTATTATTATTATTATTATACCTCATGCATACACACAACAACGAGCACACGAAAACAGAAACCAATCCACTTATTCTTGGAATGGCATGCATGCGACCTTACTTAAAGAATGACTCACAACGCCAAATAATCTATTCTTTTTAAAACATAATTCCTTACAGTCCACGACAATTTATTTTGCCAACTAGCACAGAATGACTGGCAAATCATAAAACTATTTTTTACAGATTGATATACGAGTAACTAACAAATCTTTAAAATTGGGCTTTAAAAATTGAGCTTTATATAGCGCAATATCCACTAAATGTGCTCAAAGCGCTTTACAAGGGGTCCCTGGTCAACAGCAACATTTAACATGTAGGATGGGACATGACGATTGTTAGGCGATAACATTACAATTTTTCGGACACAGACAACGCTGTTGACGACCAGGTACTCATTTTACACCTGAGTAAGGTGAGAGAATGTGAGTAAAGAGCCTTATCCAAGGACTCAACTATGCGCCGAGCGCGAGGCTCGAACCTAGGACCTTCCAATCCGAAAGCGAGTGTCATACCACAAGACCACATAGCCGCACAAACTTTATAAAATTAAGGGCAATCCTATCGTCCGTTGACTCAAATGGTTGTTAAGAATATCAGCTAAGGCATAATGATCGGTTCTTAATTTGGGCCACCCTGCTGCCAGATTCATTTCCGCGCATCTATACACTTTATTACCGGACCGATTTTTAATTTTATTTGAACGGCTCAAAATATTCGTCTCGATCTATGTTGATTTCCACAAAAAAACAAAAAACAAACAGAAGCATAATAATTAAAACAGATGAGTGCTAGTTCGTAGGAGCCTTTTATATCTCTTCCGCAAATATTGCGGGCCATCCACTAGTATAATATAAAATAAGAATAATAATAAAAGCAACCTAACCATTATTTCATCCACGTTCTCATTCAGCCTTCTTTCATGTCCCGTCCTACATGTTAAATGTTGCTGTTGACCAGGGATCCCTTATAAAGCGCTTTGAGCACATTTAGTGGATATTGTGCTATATAAAGCTCAAATTTTCCCCCCTCTCGTCCACCCAGACAACAATAAATGACAGCTGATACTCCTTACCGTAATAAAATTACTGCTTTCAAAATTTAAACCACTAGACCCACCAATCAACCAATTAAACCCGAGGGTTGAATGTAAGCAGCTAACCTGAAACCATAATACAAACCGTTAAAAAAAAAAAACAAAAAAAAAAAAAAAACCAAAAAAAAAACAACCAAAAAAACTGGGGCAACATTAACAGCGCTTCGTCATTGTTGTCACTTTTCTTTCAGCGAAGTCAATTATTAGATCTAGAATCAGCCATCAATAATCAGACACAAAATGAATTCGATTCCAGAAGGCTGACGGACAACTATTATACTAGATGATATCAAATACAAGACCCCCTCCCCCCCCCCCCTTCACACACACACACACACACACACACACACACACACACCTATCCCCCCAAAAGGAAAACAAAAAAACAAAAAAAACAGAACAAAAACAAACAAATAAACATACAAGCAAAAAGTAACATACTTTTCCTAAAGCTTTTGGGTGTCCTACAGTCGAGTCCTCGTGGAAGGCTCTATATACTCATAATCTCTCAACGCACTCAGGTGTAAAAAAGGATACCTGATCTGGGACAGCGTTGTATCTGTCGAAAAAATAGAGAACCCGATGTAATAGCGCCTGTCAGGCTTCACGTTTAGTTCGACATGTTAAATCTGCTCTTGGCTTGGGACAGTTGTAGTGGATACTGACTACGTAATAATAATAATAATAATAATAATACAAAGCTCAATCTAAAAAAAAAACTCAAAGGCTCAAGTATTGAAAAACCCATGTCGTGTGCGGAAAACGTTTGTTGGACGGACGACTTGGTCAATAGCAAATAAACAAAAACTAAAACAAAACAAACACCCCCGCCCAAAGAAACCAAAAAAAAAAAAACCCAACAAAACAACAACACATAAAACAATAACAAGCAACAAACAAAACAAAAAAAACAAAAAAAAAAAAAAAAAGAAACAAGACATTATTTTAAAACAACCCCCAAAAAAACCAGTAACAAAATAAAATAAAAGCAACCAACCATATAAAATTAAATAAACAAACAAAAAAAAAGATATAATAATAATAAAAAAGCCCCAACAAACCCAAAAACATTTTTTAAAAACCCCAAAAAACAAAAAGAAATAATAGCAGCAAGATGAAAGATTGGAATAGGAGGTTGAAGTAATCGCGAAATCGATACTACACAGACAGAGAGAAATTTAACAAAAAATCAAATACCAATAATCAGAGACAAAATGGATTCGATTCCAGTCGGCTGACGTACAAGTATTATAATAGATGCTATCGAATACTAGTCTTCAGTGATATTGACAGCGAGATTTTGCTGAACAACTCTGTTAATAATCAGCGAGATTTTGCTGAACAACTCTGTTAATAATCATTTTATATATTGGTGTTTTACAAATCAGATGAAAGAAAATCCCAAAAAACTTTTCTTAAAAAATTATAAAGGAAAATAATATCCAAGAATTTTTTTTTTTTAAATAGGTGTATGGCGATTATGCTGTCTTTTTCAGAAAACCAGGCCTTCAGAGCCATGGAGGAGCTAAAGATTATATTAGCGTTACATGGACAGTAGATAGCGATTGCTTACTATAAGTCAGCCATGTTCACATCTTTCTGCATGCGATATAAATGAAGAAACAAATGTCCAGCTATGGAACGCAACATTAAAAAAACCTCCAACGCTATATTGAATACTAAGCAACTGGAAGTTTACCTTTTCGCCATTGTATTTTCCGACGAGACGTACCAATGAGAAATTTTCTGCCGTCTGTACGTCTGGATTGAAATTGATGTATTAAGGTTTTAACTGTTTTTGTTATTGACAGAAGAACAGGACTGAGTCCGAAACTTTCCGTATTTGGTTTTATCTATCCTTTTTAAAGCTGTTATGGATTTATATTTGTAAACAACTCTCTTCGCAGTATAAAAAAAAATTCAAACACCGTAGAGTAACACGAGAACGGTTTCATTGTGTTTTTTCTCTCTTTCATCTTTGTATGTATCGCTTGATTTGGCATGCGTCATGTATTATCTATGAACTCATGAATGTAACGGTCTGCTGAAAAGATCAATTTAACATTGTGAACAATAGTGATATATTAAAAAACTCATTGTTTTTAAATAATATCTAACAGAAAATTATTTTGACAACAAATCGAAAATATTTCAAAGTTAACCGTTTCTCGTTTCACAGGTTCTATCATAATATTCCATGAACAGGAGAAACCGGAAGTGATGACCTTCTTCCAGACGTACAACAAGGGTTTATTAGATTTCCCAGAGACGGGAAACGTACTAATATTGGTAGTCGATGGTGCTAGGTTGGTAGCTACGGTCTGTAATAAGCTGATTAGATGCCAAATGAAAAATGGGTAATTTGTTATTGATGTAGAACTCTTGGGGGAAACGTTTTGACATCCCTGGAAGTAAATTCTTTTACAGGCGAATAAACGTATTGCTAGACGGGGGTTTAGTTTATTGAGGTTTATTTTTTTTTTTTAGGTGTCTAGGTAAGTGAAATGGTTGGGAATTTGTCTTACAAGCAAAGGGACTAGAATCGATCCCGGGTAAAGTCGATATTTTTTTTCCTGATTTCTGTCTGCCAAGTAGTTATTGGGAAGCTGGGTCTTTTAAATCTGGTGAGAAATATTTTGTGAGACGAGTCGAGCGTGTCTTTTCCCCAAAAAATAAATAAAAAAGCAATAACAATTGTCGGCTTAACGCTCTCTGATGTATCACACTCACAATACCCGTCAATGCCATCCACACCTGAGTCGAGCGAGGAAGTTCAATAAAATGTCTTAACAAAATTTTTAAAAAAATAATAAATAAAAACCCAATATCGTCAGGGCCGTGGTTTCTACGATCTTTTCCATCAATCCTGTCCCTAACAACGCTCATGCACCTCACTTGACTTTATTTCAAGAAGGGACGATGTATTATATACCGCTCAGCAACTGCTTGCGCATAAAAAAAAAACAACAAAAAACAAAACAAGATCGCATTTCATCATGATTAGTTGAGATAAAGTCTATCAATGGCATTTTGAATCTCATTAAGTTGAAATTGAGCTCTGCTCGGATAAACGCACAATCTCCGTTTATTAAGTGTAACGGGATTGAGAATTGCACTCAACGATACGTATAGATCGCAAAATAAATGAATGAAAAAAAAATACAATCTTATTATTATTATCACCAAACGGTTTTCAATACCACGCGTTTGTATTCTTAATGCGAAGCAAATTATGAACACTCGCGCCTGTATTTGTATACATTTAAATGCCATACGCCGCTGAAAAAATAAACCCGTGGACAGATAACACAAAAAGCAATGAACAGAATAGTGAGAATTTGTGAAAAAAAATATATTTGGTATGAAAAGAATTGGAGAAATGCCAGGGTAGAAATTATTATTATACAAATTCCAAATTTGTTCCAATAATAATATTGCGATGTTTATGGATAGTTGTGATCAATTCTTGGTGATTGGATAATTTGGTGCCAATAATAACTTCATTGAATTTCATTATGATCTTGGCAAAGATGCTGTAAGGAACGAACCGTATGCAACTATAACTATAATAACACATCCTAACATCATACTATACAAAGACAATAATAATAATAATAATAATAATAATAATAATAATAATAATAATAATAATAATAATTATAATAATAATAACAATAACAATAACAATAACAATAACAATAACAATAATAATAATAATAATAACAATAACAATAACAATAATAATAATAATAATAATAATAATAATAATAATAATAATAATAATAATAATAAAAAATAATAATAATAATAATAATAATAATAATAATAATAATAATAATAATAATAATAATAATAACAACAACAACAACAACAACACATAATAATAATAATAATAATAATAATAATAATAATAATAATAATAATAATAATAACAATGGGAGGAGGAGGAGGACGTTGAGGAGGTGAGAAGAGATATTCAGTTCCAGACAGACTACTGGAAGATGATAGCTGATAAGGAATTGAATAAATTATGATGTCCTATCTTGAGTTTTTTTTTTCTTTTTAATTTTTTTTTTTGGTGCGTGCATGGGGTGAGTTAATTTTCTTTAATTATCCCCACTGCCAATGTACGTGTTCATTATTCATAGCGAAGTCGTCTTGCAGACGAAAAGATGGTATAGACAGCCAATTGCTATTTTTCTTCTTTTCTTCTTTTTTCTTCTTTTTATTCCCCCCCCCCCCTTACTTTTGTATTATCGTTGTTTTGATAACGCATTCCAAACCCGTCAACGAACTTAATCAAATTAATCAAATTTTGTTAGGTAACTCGGAATCAAACCAGGGCCTGTTGCTGTGAGTTAGAGCTATATCGTGCCGTGCACCGACAAAAATACAAAAACAAAAAACAAAAGCAAAAACAAAACAAAACAACCCCCCCCCAAAAAAAAAAAGAAAAACAAAAAACAAAACACAAATTTTAAAAATCAAAAGCACCTCTCTACAAAAAATAAAATAAAATAAAATAAAATAAAATTCAAACAAAAATTGATCACGAAAACTTTTACTTCATACATCTATCGATCGCTTTAAATGACCCCTAAATCGTCAAGCATTCTTAAAATGGAATCTGTCCCGGTATCTATATCATTAAACAGGCAACAGTCAATTGGTTGCTGTACTTAAAATAGGACACTAATAAAAGAAAAAGGACTTTCCGACAGATCCAAGAGATCTAGATATACAATCAGTACTGTCTGGACACGGGGTGCAAAAAAAAAAAAAAAAAATAATAATAATCTAGATTGCATCGGGGATCGAAACCAGTCTCTTTGCTTCAGAGGTGAGAGCTCTACCAGTGAGCCATCGGGACTTCCCTGGGTCATGAGAGAGACCAAAACTAAAATACTTTATAAAAATAGTCAATCAATATTTGCAGCAAGGCAGAACGTGCCACATTGAACTCTATGCTGAAATTATGAGTTCAGTCGTCGAGGTCAGTGCCCGGCTTGGTTCAAGTCTAAAGACAGAAAAGTGTTTAAATAGAGTGGAATCGATAACCTTTTGTATTTGACCTCGGTCAAAGGTGAGATGATTGGTATATATTTTGGTATATATATTGAGATATAACAATCGATAGATAGGTAGATAAATAGATAAATAGATACATAGATAGATATATAGATAGATAAATAAATAGATAGATAGATAGATAGTAATAACTGCATCTGAAAGATAGGCGTGAGTCATAATTAACGAAAGTCGATGCATTAACATGATAATACACACACAAACACACATACACACATCACACACACACACACACACACACAGATAGAGAGAGGTAGACAGATGGATAGAGAGAGAGATAGATAGATAGACAGATGAATAGATAGATAGCGAGTTAAATGGAGAGAGAGAGAGAGAGAAAGAGAGAAAGAGAGAGAGAGAGAGAGAGAGAGAGAGAGAGAGAGAGAGAAAGAGAGAGAGAGAGGGGTAAAGTCAAGTGGAAAGAAGACAAAAAAAAAGACAAGAGATAGATGAGGATCAAGTGGCAGAGAGAATAACGAACGAAACAAAAATTATACACCAGATTAAATGGATGAGTCAGAAAGAGGAAAAACGGACGTCCCATGAGACCGGTCGCAGGACGGGAGGTCGGTGCTGTCCATCCATTAGTCCATTAGTCACACGGACAAGTCTTTGATATTATTATTGGATTTTTTTCTCTTTTCTATTGACATTTCAGACAAAGGCAGCAACAATAGAGGAAACAGCATCAGCAGACGTAGTGACATTCTAATCTATATTATAATCTATCACCGGTGCTCTGAAACATTGACTGGAAAGCAGAAATTGTCGTATTCTGAAACAAACAAACAAACAAAACAAAATACAACAACCCCCCCCCCAAAAAAAAAAACCCAAAAAAACAAAAAAAAAAAACCCACACAAACAAACAAAAAACAAAAACAAAAACAAAAGGACAAGACAAAACAAAACAAAACAAAAAAAAACAAAAAACAAAAAACAAAAAAAAAAACAAAAAACCATGAACAAAAACCGTAGTTAAAATTTTGGTCAGGCAACTCGCGAAGTCCCAGGTTTGAGAGTTTTTGCAAACATGAGCTCCATTTAAAAGATCAATATAATATGATAAAAAAAAAACAACTTTCCGGTCAAAATGAAAAAAAACCCCCAAAACATAACAAAATAAAACAAACAACGTTTTTCAAAGTAATAAATGTTGTTATTTCCACAGGAAGCACGTTGTGTTTAATGACATTAAGAACCGTCCAACCAACCACTGTGCTGTAATTGGCTTCGTCGGAGTAGATAAAATACCATAGATTTACTCTCTAACTCTCATCAATACTTTATGGGAGCGATCTATATTCATGTTTTCCTCCAACCGAGTCATCAATCACATGATTTGTTGCTGTCCAACGATTGGGTATTTCTTAATAAATGTAAACACGCTGCTTTGTTTATGAAAGTTGTAAACATACCCGAGTGTCAAGCTGAACAAAATTACCAATAGTGATTGAGATACTTCAAAAGCTTTGAATACTTTTCACTATGTGGGTCACTTGAGCACATTTTGCAACGTGACCAATGACCTCGAGAACATGGAAAGGGAATATAGATCGTGCCCATTCTTCCATCATCCCAGCATATGGAACAACTTCTTACTCTATAGATGGTATGCGCTTGCTAAGAAGCTCACAACCTTGGTATCCGGAAGTGGAACGGACCAACACACAAAACTGTGTGTAACCCTGAACGTTTATAGTCTGGATAATACAGTTCAGTGAGAATTACTCTCATAAAAATGGATGGCAAAATACAATAACAAAGACCCGAGTGACGTCATCTTCGTTCTATCTATACGTGACCAAAACGGTATCATATCGGGCTGATAAACATAAAATTAAGAAAAAAGTGTGGAGCGGGCGATTGCATCAATAATGACGAGAAAAATAGGGTGTGGAGAAGTGTCAGATGAAAACAGAGAATAAAAAAGTCACGGGGTCAGTGCCAAAACTCAGGATTTAATTGACACGACACCTTCCGCCTGGCCGGGAGAGAGAGAGGGCAGCGAGTGGCCTGATAGCTCAGTCGGTTGTGTTTGAAAAAAAAATTATATTTTATTTTATGCGTTTATCTCTTTCTCCCTTTCTAATATTTCTATCCCAAAGAATATGTACAGTGTAATAGTGCAATGTACAATGTATTGATACTTGTATTTTAATTGCGTTAAAGGAACATTTGGTCCATTTTGAAGCCCTATGACTGATATGATATATGATATGATATGATATGATATGATATGATATGATATGATATGATATGATATGATATGATAATATGGGTTAAAATAAACACTATCATTCACTGAGAGGCTAGTTTGTTTTCTTTGTCCAATATCTAAAAAACTGAAATTTCCTTATTCTCATCAATATTAATTTTAAACTCCGTTTTCATCGCAGAGTTCATTGGTAGAGTTCAAAATCTTCTATCTTGCTTTTATATAGCGCAGTATCCACTAAACGTGCTCAAAGCGCATAGGACGTGACATGACGCCTGTTAGGCGATATTACAATTGTTCGGACAGAGCCAGCACTGTTAACGACCAGGTACTCATTTTACACCTGATTACGGTGAGAGAGAGTGTGAGTAAAGAGTCTTTTCCAAGGATTCACCTATGTGCCGAGCGATGCTCGAGCCCAGGACTTTCCGATCCACACGAACACATAGCCGCACACTCTAACACATGGCCGCACATAATGTCAGACAGACGCGATGGGCCGCGTATATTATTCCAACAACGACTGATTGAACAAAAAAAAAACCAACAAAACCGATTTTATTGTATAACGATAGGCATCAATTCAACAAGGGACCAGTTATTCTGAAAAAGCAAATGTGTGACCCACCGTATCGAAGCGGTATTATGTCGGGATCCACTCGGTAAGGGGAATTTAATTCATAGCCACAAATATCCAACTTGGGCTTAATTTCTGTACGTTCTGGTGGAGTATAAAGACTATTTCTTGCATTGCAAAAACTTCTAAGCTCCAATTTCTCATCAATCTATCTCTAAATTCACTTGTTGGGGTCTGAATCATCCCGACATAATACCGTTTTGAGACGGAGGGTCACATGTGTAGATTGATGTGATCAGCTCTATTGATTCAATTCAACACTCTAGCATACATCAATGGCATTGTCAGGATTATTTAGGTGGTTCTTGTGTTTGTTTTGACATTCATTTCTAGTCCATTCTACTTCTATCTTCGTCTCTTTATTCTTGGAAGGATATGGGATGGCTGAGTGAGGAAGGCATTGCACCACAACCCGACGGATCCGGATTCAAACCCCTCTGTCGATATCTTGTTTGTTTTTTTCTGTTTTTTTTTCCCCTCCTTTTTTATTGTTTGCAAAGAATCTTGATCCTTATTGTCCACTTTGCGGGGCTGCACTGCGACTGAAACTACTTCAACCTGATATTTGTAGTCCAAGAAGATTTACGTTTAGGACTTTGCAACAATTTGAAAAAACAAAACCTTTCATACACACCTATTCAGATCTTTAACTTAAACCAGTGCTTGCTCCAACAAACTGGGAGGTCAACTTTCGCGATCAATAATATAATTTGGAGTTAAATAAAGTTCAGGTCAAAATATAAATATGGTCACGGTAGATTTTTTTAATATGTACCCAGGAGATTTATTAGAGTCTTATGATCGACATTGTTTACAAGTGATTGACTATTCACAAAACGTAATTATGTTTTTGTGTTTTTTGTTTGTTTTTTGTTTATTAAAAACATTTTTATTGTGTAAAGCGTCGCAGAGCACGACTAACGTGGATGTTTAGGCGCTATATAAATTCATTATTTACTATTTACTATAAACATTCTTCTTCTTGTTCAGTCCTCATCCCACAGTGGGTATGGACCGATGACACTTTTCCATCCTCTACCATTGTCATTGGCCAGTCTTTCCATCTCCTGCCAGCGCATCCCAGACCTCTCCAGCTCTACCAGAAGGTCTCTCATCCAGGTTGACCTTGGTCTTCCTTTTTTTCCTTTTTCCTGATGGATTCCAATACAGGGCTGTCCTTGTGATATTGTCCGTAATTCCTCAATACGTGTCTTACATACATAATGATTATAACTATATTTTGAATTTAGCCAAAAACGGTTGAGTTAAAATAAATGTTTCCATTGCTGTGAGTAAATTTAGTTTCTTCAATTTCAAAACGATTCATTTTCCTTACTCTAATTATTTTGATTGTAAATTCATTTTTTTCTGCATCTTGTTTATTCCGACAAAATACTGGTTAAGACCACAGGTCACAAATGATGGTTGCATCTTCCCACAGGAATAAGTGGACACATTGCACAAGCCGCCATCATACCATCTGCCACATCTGAAGGGTGACCAATCGGAAGTCCGATCGAGGTCAACAAGGGCGTACTGTATTGATTCAATACCGGAATAATAATAATAATAATAATAATAATAATAATATTATGCATGGAGTATTATTAATTTCATCACGGCTTTCGTTGTATGGTCACAAAGCCATTACCTTACAGGTATGGCGTTATATCACCATGGTTACTGAATCATTAATAACACAATTGATGTAATGGACCGATACCCATTGAGGTCACAATTACTCACTCTTATGTACTGGGTTCACGGCAGGTCAGAATTGATATAAACATAGAACTGCTTGTAACGGGGAAATAATAGAAGGGTCACATGACATGAAGTAAATTTCTTAATTTTCTTTTTTCTCACTTCCTGTATGTGACATCTTTGAAAATGTGTTTATGAAGCAACCCAAACAAAGAAAAATTAATCCTCTCCAAAAAACCAGCCTGCTTTAACTGGGAGTTGAACCTCAGGCCTTATGATAACCGGGTAGAAGAATTGCTACAATCGCGCCAACACATAGATTACCATATTATTATTGGGACAACTTGATGCTTGTATTTTTCTTTTTTTTTTTTTTTAATATATTTTAAAATATCAGTGCCTTCTATTTTAAAAAGTGACAACTTATTAAGAAATGAAAAAAAAACAAGAAAGGAAGTGAGTAGGAAAGTGCTAGAAGACAACACGGTATTGTTCGCATGTGTTCCATTTCCATACGGGTACGCGCCATAATATATATATCGGTTAAGTACGGATTATTTAAAAAAATGATCTCCGCTGAAACATGAAACGATATAAAGATTTCCATGGGGCGAATCAAAAATTTCAATTAGACTACCCCTCATGTTTATTATCATGATTGTTGAACATGCCATATTATAATGGGAAAGGTGTCACAGCTTATATTAAAAAACAAGAAAAGATCCAAGCACGTCCATGGGTTGATGACAATAGGCCCTCGGTAAAAGTGACATACGTTGGTTAACCAACTCATTGTAATCATCAGTTTGTCTATTGCAGGTGTAAAATTGAATCAACAATTGAATGGCACCTTTTTACAAAATCATTATATTATTATTATCATTATTATTATTATTATTATTGTTATTATTATTATTTATTATTATTATTATTATTATTATTATTATTATTATTATTATTATTATTATTATTATTATTATTATTATTATTATTATTATTATTATTATTATTATTATTATTTTTTTTTTTTCTTAAAGTATTATTATTATTATAATTATTATTATATATATATTATTATTATTATTATATTATTATTATTATTATTATTATTATTATTATATATTATCTATCATCATCATATTATTATTATTATTATTATTATTATTATTATTATATATTATTATTATTATTATTATATATTATTGTATCATTATTATTATTATTATTATTATTATTATTATTCTTATTATTATTACTATTATTATTATTATTATTATTATTATTATTATTATTATGCCATTTTCATCCTGACCAATCCTTTAAACTTCAATCAACGTCAATAAATTAAGACGACTATCAACCTGTCAACAGTTCTCAAACCTGAGACTTCTTCTTTGAAACCCGAATTTTAAAAAAATGAAGCCAAAATGATAAATAGAGTACAAAATGTCAATACAAAATGCCTTTTAAAATTTTGGTCATAATTTTGTTTAGAAAGTTTTTAGTAAAAACTGTAATAATATCGCCCTCAGACAAAACCTTTTTTTCATTTTAGCTATAAAAAAAATTGAATGAAAAAATATGGCCAAAATTTATAAAATACGATTTGGCATTGTATTTACTGGTCAATAATAATATGACCAAGGGTATATTCGACACTCTTGGAAAACTGAGAACGAATCGGTCACCCCATATATCTATCTGATCTAAGCCATTTTCTTGGCGGGTGGCTGTGTCAAGCCAGTCATAACAATGACGTTTCATCTCTGGACGTGTGAATGATTGTTATAGAGACCTCTCTAAGATCTGACACTTGCAGCATGTCTGTCCCTGTATCGATGGACGAATTTATTGTATACATGATAGGATATAAAGATTGTATTTGGACTCTTGCTGACTTAGTACCCGTGTCAAACCGATGGCAACTCTGTTCTGTCATACACTGACAAAAAAACTTTTTTTTTAAAGATACGGCCGGGAAATTTTTACTTCATTTATAGACGAAACGAAAATGACGTCATGCAGCTCTTTGTTATTGTTTTTAGACAGCCTCACTTTGGTGCTTAGTTATCACTAAATCATATCAATCAGACTATAGATAGTTCGAAGATGACGTCACTCAGGTCTTTGTTATTGTTTTTTGCCATCCGCGTTTATGAGTAATGCGCACTGAACTGAATTAACCTGACTATAAACGTTCATGGATACACACAGTTTTGTGTGTTGGTCCGTCATACTTCCGGATGGCAATGTTATGAGCTTCTAAGCCAAGCGCATACTATCTATAAACGGTCCAGTTTACACATAGATTTGTGTGTTAGTACTTTTTATAGTAAATAGTAATAGTAAATAGTAACTAATGAATTTATATAGCGCCTAAACATCCACGTTAATCGTGCTCTGCGGCGCTTTACATAATAAAAAATATTTAAAAACAACAAAATTAAAAATCACGACACTACATAATAAGCATGAATACAAAAACAAAATACGGCTCGAGGATGTGAGTATTTTACCTAAAAGTAGAGCACCAACCAATAATAGATGTCTTGTCCTACTCCATGTTAAGTTCTGCTGTTAGCTAGAAACCCCATTGCAAAGCGCTTTGAGCACGTTTCATCGATATTGCGCTATATCAATTCTTAGAGTGTTTTTTTTTTAAAGATTAACATTGTCAAAATTGTACAATTTCTAAAACCCGAGAATCCCGA
>NC_088361.1:121912211-121924711 GCF_034508935.2 Berghia stephanieae
ATATATGCAAATTGGCCGCCAAGACGGAAGTACGATAAATAAATATTATAATATATTCTGATATGCATACGATATCAATCTTCTGACATTGTCAATCTTTTTATTGCCATGGGAAAAGCGGTGTCTTTTCCCTCACACACACTCACTAGCGATTGGTGATTGATTTGGTCACAGATTCGGACGAGTGAAGGCGGAGTCTGCTGAATAAATACATTTATTGATCGTTGTGATGTGTGTGTGTGTGTGTGTGTGTGTGTGTTTGTACGTGTGTGTGTGTGTTTGTACGTGTACGTGTGTGTGTGTGTGCAATAGTGTGCATGTGCGTCTACGTGTGTTGTTGATGTGATGTGACAAGATAAAGAGTTGTGATGTAATGATCTGTCAATACACTGCACGAGGAATACCGTGACATCTCCATACACACATTTTTAGCGGTGATTCACGTAGTCGGATTATACGATGAGGAAGGATGTGGTTAATGATGCTTTGCGCTTAGCCAAAATACTCACAAAATCCGCCAGCCTCATATAATATGGCAACAAACAAAAATATGAGTAACTTTAAACGTTTATAGTCTGATTGATGTCATTTAGCGAGTACTTATCATTTTAAAAAATGTCTGTCTAAAAACAACAGCGAAGAGCTGAGTGACTCCAATTTCGTTCATTATAAACTGAAGGCCATCTGGGTCATGGGCACAGACTAGGTCCTGTATTCCCTATGGTCATGGGTGGCATTCTCACGTGCATCACCGCCCTTACAATCAGAGAAAGAGCGTGTAACGGTATCAACAGCAGAGATGAGTAGATATCCATGGTTTAGGTTTGGCAGAAAGTACTTTGAGGCACGCGGTAGACAAGTGTAAAAATAGTGACAAGAAATTGTTAAAATCCGACTACATAAAACAGGGACAAAAGTTATGAAAAGCTATGGGAACAAAGGAACAAATAACACACGCCATGATAGGGATTAAGAAATAGACACATTTGTACGTCCCACTTCCATTTAAACACCAATCTCTGTTTATTTCCCAAGCAGGCCGTGCCGTTTTTCTATGTCATGCCTCAAAAGTGGCCTTTTAGGCGTCCTTTTTGTTTTAGCATTTTAAGTCAGGTACTCGTTCACATCCGAGTCGGGTCAAACTGCAGACAAGGTATAACAGCGCCAGGATTCTCATATTTTTATCCAATCAGATTTATTTACAACAAGCCAGGCGGAGTTGTCGTACCAGTAAGGTCGCGGGTTCGAGCCCCCATCGCCGCCGCGAGATTTTTATTCTCTATTGTCTTCTGACACTTTCCTACTCACTTCATTTCTTGTTGTATAAAAGCTGAAGTCATGTTATTAAACCCGTTTAGAGACGGCGGGTCACAAATGAAGGGTAAACCACTCTTAATCATAATATTGAGTGGCATAATGTGATTATGTTGGCAAAGATCTTCTACAGTGTCATTAATAGATTCCCACGAGTGTCTGATTGTATGCACGTGCACGTATGGGTGAGTAACGTGTCCTGCAATGTGTTCCAACATTCCAACAAAGCGCTATGCATGATGACTAGGGTGAGCAGTGAGGCGGTGAGTGAAGAGTGAAGAGTGATGTGAGCAGCTCTACATATACAGTGCTTTGTTCGATGACTCGCCCATCCATAGTTATTCTGTCGTAAACTGACAAATTACATTTTATTTTCATTTTGCTCAAAAAACCTTTATTTCATCGGGAGAGAGTAGAGGCAGTACAATAATGGCTATTTCAGGTGTAAACCCTCCGTCAGCAAAACAATGAACGGAGAAATGTTGAAAATAATCCAACAAAACAATAACCAATAAATAAAATGTGAGAATTTTAGCGCGTGTTTTCCGATGTGAATAATTTGTAAATGTTGCTACTCGAAGCTCGAAGAAATAAATAACAACGTGAAATTGAATATAAGCTTCATTTTAATATAATATAACAGATGAAATGGACGTTTCGGGTTTCTCCTTTATCAGCAAAACAGGATGAATGAAACACTAAAGACGAATGAGATAATGTGGTAGTGGCGTTGTTAAAATGAATAAACAAAAACATTGATGGGCAGGAAATTAGCATGCTCCTATTTGTAAGGAAGCACGAATTAAAATAGAACAATAGATATTAATAAAACGTACGCAATTAATTAAGTCAAAAGAGGGGAGGCGGGAGAAACTGTGTATAATGTGAATAATTTGCACACTTTACGGCCATTGTTTGTTCTGTTCAATCGGAATACTTTTCATTGTCACTTCTCCTTTGCACTTCATATTATATCGATGATACCCAACTTATGCCTCTTAACCTGAGAGGACAAAAACAAGAGTTAAATTTCAGACTATTTATTGCTGTAATCCTCCGCCTTAAATGAATATTATGTCGGCTTGAACCAGTAAACTGCTGTACCTAGCGGGGTCCCAGGTTTGAAAGTTTTAAATCGATCGATATTTGAAGAACGAGTTTTCCGGCCAAACGTTTAAAGACGTGTTTTCCAAAGTACGACAGTTAACTGGTTAATTCACTCAATCTAGAGTTTTTTGATAATGTTCAAAATTAGAAATAATATTTTTAAAATGAGCATGTACATAGATAGTTTTTTCAACTACCATTAACATAATATAAAAACTAAAACCATTAGCTTTGATACTACGCCTATAATTCGTCTCAGAAAAATGTAATAAATAGGCATAGGGTAAAAGTAACTTGGGTAAACTACGGATATAGTCGGTGTTAGGGTTGAGTGAGTTAATATAAGCCTTCCTTTAAAAGCGTATAAACAAAATTTCCAAAGTCTGATAATATAAATTGACTATAAATCAGCGACTTCTATCGGTAGACAATAGTGCCGCGCTGAAGACCGGTCTGGACCGCGGTCCGACGGTCTTTTAGCTGTGAACCGAAGACCGGTCCCAGAGGGGAAGATCGGCGGCGGTCCTCACTTCTTATCACCTTTCAACTAGTGCGGGGCGGTCCTTGCAAGGACCACGGTCCTACGGTCTCGCGCCATAGCCTACTACTTCCCCAGCGATTCGTTGCTTCGGTTGCCTATCTTCCACCAATCACCACCCATCCCACTTAATTAATCGCACCCACCCCCCTTTGCCATACACTAAACGACACAGACGACCATACAGGCAGACGACCACCAACCTCCACTCCGCAAACCGCCCTTTCGTGTGTGAGATGGGGGGAACAGGAGGCGCACGCCTTGGACGATTCCATTATACGGGGTAAATTTCAAAATTTACTACACCATAATGATCGCAATGACAATGATCTATGGTGAAGGCATGACCCCTCTTCTCTAATGGGTTATTGTTTGAAATGTATGTGACTACAAAAGATGTGTGTGTTTGTGTGTGTGTGTGTGTGTGTCTGTGTATGTGTCGAACCTAGCAAGTAGCAAATCCGATTTTTTGTTTTCTTTTGTCCATCTCTTGTCACCACTCCTTTCTATCGCAGTGTTGTCATTTAAAATAATACAATAATATTAAAATTTCGTTTGGTGTTTTTACTAATCAAATAATATGAGTTTCATTAGTTTCTTCCTTCCAAAAAACCCAGTTATAACGTCTGAATTTTAAAAAAGTCCAATAGAATATTTGGGGACCCCGATAGCTCAGTTGATAGAGCACTCTCTTTATACGCAAAGGGCCAGAGATCGATCCCGGGTGCAGTCGATTTTTTTCTGAATCCCTATCTACTCAGCAATGAATGGGTAGCTGAGTTTGTTAGATCTGGCGAAAAGTCACCATCGACCCCTCTTATCACCTCATCCACCCCCTCTTATTATAACTTCACGTCTCTCTCTTACTCTTCAATGATCGCTGCCCTCTAATGTGTGTGTGTGTGGGGGGGGGGGGGGAGGGGGGTAGGAGTTGCGTGTGTGTATCAACGCCACGAACAACTCGATCAACGCCTTGGGCGATGCCATTATCTCCGTTAATGGGGATAAATTTTAAATTTTATTAAATTATCGAAGTAACAATGAAGTACGGTGAGCAAATAAAGAAGGCATCACCCCTCTTCTCTAATTAGGTTACAATTTGAAATGAGTGTGACTACTCCGTGTGTTTTACTCCTGTTGGGCACGGTTTTCATCGTGTAGCGGTCTTTAACGGTTCAAGAATGAACGATCCCACGCTCTCAAAGGTCAAACCGGTTCGAATTTCCAACAGTCTCTCAGGAATGTTCGATGTCGAAAAGGACCGATCCTAGGACCGGTCCTTGCGGTCTTCATTTCCCAAGGACCGTAGGACCGTGGTCCTTAAGCTTGCCAAGGACCGCCCCGCACTAGTAGACAATGCTATAAACGCAATTTTCAGCATCTGAACCATCTCAGAATAATACTAATTAGTAGAAGCGGTGGGTAACATCTGACAAGTTTGGAGGAGGTGGGGTGGGGTGGGGTGGGGGGGGGGGGAAGAGGGGAAAAGGGTGGTAGGAGTCATCGATATTTGAAGTAAACAAAAAACAAACAAAAAAAAAAAAAAACAAAAAACACCCCCCCCCCCCGCCCTTCCCGTAAATAGTATTATATCACCGCACAGTGGCGTTGTTACTAAAGTTATTGATGATGCAGAAGGGGGGGGGGGGGGGGGGGGGAGGTGTTTTGTGGTGGTGGCAGGCAGTGTTGGTTGTAACAGCTTAATGTCATTGTCGGGTGACAGGAATGTGATTCCAAGGGGATTCCCCCGAGTTCTCACGGGGAAGTCTTCAGTCTTCATTTAGTCTCACTAGCTCTTATTGTGTCGCCACTGATGTGTGAGTAACACAATGCTCACTGTGCGTCTTTCACCCCTTCTCCCCCTCGCTCGCTCCCGTCTCTCTCTCTCTCTCTCTCTCTCTCTCTCTCTCTCTCTCTCTCTCTCTCTCTCTCTATTATCTTCTATATATCTATCTATCTATCTATCTATCTATCTATCTATCTATCTATCTATCTATCTATCTATCTATCTATCTATCTATCTATCTATCTATCTATCTATCTATCTATCTATCTATCTATCTATCTATCTATCAGTGTGTAAAAAAATCATCCCATTTATCCTGGTTATTTAACTCACTCAACCCTAACACCGACTATATCCTTAGTTTACCCGGGTTACTTTTATCCCTGTGCCTATTTATTACATTTTTCTGAGACAAATTATAGGCGTAATATCAAAGTTAATGTTTTTAGTTTTTACATGTAAATTTATGGTAGTTCAATAAAACTATCTATGTACATGCTCATTATTAATAAATTTTTTCCAATCTTGAAAAGTAGCAAAAGTCTCTAGGATTGAGTGAGTTGACCATTTTACAGCCATACTCTGGAAAGTCACGTACAATGTATTTAAAATTTGGCCAGAAAACTCGTATTTTCAAATATTGATCGATTTTAATGACCCTCTTCTTGTCAAAAACTCTCAAACCTGGGACTAAGTGAGGTCCAAGATTTGAGAGTTTTTATTGGCCAAGATGGGGGTCATTTAAATGGGAGGTCCCAGAATTTAGGGTTTTTGCCAAGATGAAGGTCACTTGAATCAATCGATATTCGAAGGAAGAGTTTTCTGGCCAAATTTATATTAAAAAAGTGTCTCTCCAGAGTACGAGAGTTAAATGGTTAATACCACTCTGCAGACATACAAGATATGAAGTGAGTAGAAAAGTGCCAGAAGACAATAGAGAATAATATTTTTTTTTCGCGGCGGTGGTGGGGTTTGAACCTGCGACCTTATTGGTACGACAACTCCGCCTGGCAGGTGAGAGCGTGGCTCTACCGTGTGAGCTATCCACGAACACAAAAATATTCGTTTCAAACTCAAGGTCATTTCTAGATCCCTCTCTCACCCACTTCTTGAGACCGCCGATTCGTTCACCACCATCGCGAAGTAATTTTGACCAGCAGTTAAGCTTAATAGCCAATATTCTCATCACAAACATATAACATAGAAACGATTGAGACATTGAGTATGCTCCGGTGTATGGGGTGAATTTTTAATTCAGAAAAGTGAGTGGAGCAGGCACAGATGACCCTCGAGCTTGTCACAGCGGCTAAAGAAAGCTGAAAGTTCCAATAAGTCTAAGGCTTGAGCCTTATTTACAAAATGAAGAACATTTCAATTTATGGATATTTATTGAAATGATGATTTCTGGCCAAAATAAAACCAAAAATTTGACTGTAAGAGTACATTATGACCCCAGACTACGTGGGTCATGGCCACAGGAAAAAAAAAGTTTCGAATTCAAAATCTAAAATATTATATTACAAATAGAAATCCATGAATAAGTCGGTAAATTCTCATTTTACTTATGAACTTTTTTTATGGCTTATAAAACAAAATAATATCACCTTGTGAAAATAGATTGTTAACATTTTCTTCCGCATTTTGTCATTAGAAAAAGTAGTTGTTTTTTTTTAGAGGCATAAAACCGATTGGACCGGAGTTTATCACAGTTTATGTAGTGTTAAGTACTGACAGTTTAGATTACTTATTATCCTTTGGATAGGACCCGTGTGCTTTCCGTCAGATCTTACAAATCTATCAATCACATCACTGAAGGATGAGAAAGGTGACACTGTAAAACACCTTTCCTAAAGGTACATCGAAGAAATGTCCAGTCATCGGATCGAACACTTGGTACTTACTGTGGAAGGCCTACACTGGAAAATTACGCCTTTAAAAAGTTGATCATAAAACTCGACCTTCAAATACCCATCGATTAATATGACCCTTATCTTAGCAAAAAATACCCCCCCCCCCCCCCCCCCCCCCAAAAAAAAACAAAAAAAAAAAAAAAAAAAAAAGAAAAAGAAAAGAAAAAAATACAAGAAACAAACACAAAACAAAAAAAACAACAAAAAAAAAAAACAAAACAAAAAAAAAACAAACACAAAAAAACCAACAAAAAACAACAAAACAACAACAAAAAATCAACTAAGGTTTTAGAAGTCATAACTTCAAGAGATTTTGCTGAGATGCAGGATATTTGAATCGATCAATATTAGAAGGATGAGTTTTCTGGCCCAAAAAAATTAATACACAAGACACAAATATTTATTGGACTTCATTGTTTTAAATACATTTTTCTAAATATGTATGATATGTTAATTTGCTCTCCTATCCTTTTCTAATATTTCATTATTGGATGAGGAGAAAAAGAACATCACAACCAGGTTGTGGGTGGGGATTGGGGAAAAGGGAGAGGGGTGATTACGGAGCTGGACCTTATTAGTATTATCGAAATTTTTATCTTAACATTTAGGATTCATTTTAATGGAACGCTAATCAAATGGCATCAAATACAGACAATGTTTACACTTCGTTCATCGGCCTTCTTCCCCCCCCCCCCCCCCCCCCCCCCCACTTTTCCCAACACTCAAATCAAAGATTTAACCTTCTCGAGTACAAATTAGTGAGCAATATCGAACAAAATTGTTCGATTTTTAATCATGTTGAACTCGAGAGAGGTTAAGAGATGCCAGTTAAACAGATAATATTTTTTTTAATACATGAAAAAAAAAACACAACAGAACTGCCCCCCCCCCCCCGAAAAAAAACCCAAACAAACAAACAAAAAAACAAAAACAAAACAAAAACAAAGCAAAAAACAAACTCACCAGGTAAATCACAAAAAGACAAAATTGACTTCAACCACATTCCTCATTTTTAAATATATACCACAGTGAAATTGCATCCTTTCTTTTTTTCGCAAACTTAATATACCTGGACTAAATTTTGATGAATTTACCATTCTTACAAGGTTTACCATTTTAAAAATACATGCTTTAAAACGATCTCAAAATCCTGAATGAGTACATATCTAAATTCCAAAAGGATTAGACAAAATATACCAATCTGGCAACCCTTTTCATCATTACGACCCAAAAAAATATTTGAGATTCTGCTGTCTTAATTTATGGGCGCACAATGCCCAGGCACGAATTTACAGGGGGCTTTCACAAAGAGTCAGACAGACACAAGAGCCTGCCATGGTGGCCAATACTAATTAACACCCCATCGGTAATCGGTAACCGTACACCACTATCATGATAAGTGTAGGTGCTGTGGCTATCACTGTATACGATTCTCATTTAAAATAAACACCAACTTCCTGTGTACCCCTCATCTGCTGTTACCCCTGTTCCTGTTCGATGATGATGATAGTGATATAAATAATAATAATAAATAATAAAAATAATAATAATAATAATAATAATATAATAAAATATAATAATAATAATAAATAATATAATAATAATTATATAATAATAACAATAATAATAATAATAATAATAATAATAATAATAATAATAATAATAATAATAATAATAATAATAATAAATAATAATAATAATAATAATAATAATAATAATAATAATAATAATATATAATAATAATAATAATAATATTGATGATAATGATATATAATATAATAATAATAATAATAATAATAATAATAATAATAATAATAATAATAATAATAATAATAATAATAATAATAATATAATAATCATCATCATCATCATTCATGCTCAATGCGCTCTACATTAATAATGTTTTAAAATGCATTTCTTGTGTCACAACATGCGCGATCGTCGATTTAAATCGATCGATATTTGAAGGACGAGTTTTCCGGCCAAATTATTAAATAATATTTTTTTCCAGAGCACGGCAGTTAACTGGTTAAAATGACTTCCAATTTGTCGAAAATTCTTCAACAGGGCTTCTTTGATTTTTCAGGTTTTTAAGAATTCTTGAAAATTTTCGGAAATTTAAATCGATAGAAATGAGTAAATGTTTCTTGGTCAATATATATGGAAAAAAAAGACGTTTTATCATTGATGTGGTCGTCAGAAAAAGTCAGTGTTTCATGTATTTGCAAGGAAAACACATTTTGTGACCGGTAGTCGGATTGAAGATAAACACTTGATTGTCCCCCGTGTTGTCTGGGACTTGTCAATATCCAATATGGACACACCATCGACGAAATTCACTCACAACAAGTATTTGACTGGTAACGGCAAACTTCGAAAACCTTGTCGAATGTTTTACTCCGGATTCTCTATAAAGGCCAATGTAAAAAATGGAGAAATTGCAATATCTTAAACAAACAATCAAAGGAAGACGCTAACCACCCCCCCCCCCAACCATACAAAAACAACCCCCCCCCCCCCCAAAAAAAAAAAAAAACCCAAACAAAAACAAAAAAACAAATGAAAACAAAGAAAAATAAAAAACCTCTAAAACCCCAAGCAAAACAACATTTTAACTAAATAATATTATGTAGTTATATTACTATTACATATCATACTTTTTCAGCAGACAAAAAATAGTCACAGCTTCGATATGCTGATTATTGGATCAATGACGTCAGAAGCCACTGTACAAACGAATGTAACGGAATACGAACGCATCCATCAAACAGGACAGCGAGCAGCGAGTAAATAGCACATTATTTATGCAATCAAGGCTGGGGGACATGACAAAGCCAATAGACTTGACGTGTTCTGACAAAATATAATATGCTCAACAATTTGGCCAGAAAAATGTGACCCTAAGCGTGGCCTTCGTAAAGTTATGGCCTGATACTGACCAAAACAATGACGTCAAAATGCCAGTCTTTGGCCACAAAAGAAAACAAATCGTGAGTTGAATTCAATACTTCAACCAATGAAATGACTTGTTTCCATGAGCTCTACTAACGACAACTCACTAGGCGGTGCAAAAACCAAATAATGACGTCAAACTGCCAGTCCTTTTGGATTTCAGTATCAGGCTATAACATAACGATGGCTACGCCCTAAGACTGTCTCAAAAAAGGTATTATGTGGGATGAATTGGATTCAATAGTCTGATGTCACGTCCGCCCTGCAACGAGCAGCTTCGTTCTAAACAAAGGAAATCGGTACTTTATATATATTCTTCAGAAAAAATCTCGACTGCACCCGTGATCGATCTCGGCCCCTTTGCGTGTAAAACGAGTGCTCTACAAACTGAGCTATCGGAAACCCCCAATACTCTTCAATAGTCGTAACGTCACTTCCTTCCTAATGACGCATGGTAAATTTGATCATGTTTTGACTTTAACACATTCTGATCACAAGGCATATGAAAAGTTCTAGCCAGCAACAAGAATAAAAAGTATTGATTTTCTTTGTTTAGAACCAAGATGGCCGCCGTTGCCAGGCGGCGTGACATCAGACTGCTGAATCCAATTAACCTAAAAATGGCGCCAAAATACAAGTCCAAGTGTCGAAGGCTACGGTTGTTTGCTGAATTGAGGGTTATTTTAATTGATTGATATATGAAATCTAATTTTCGGGCCAGAAAAGGGAAGGAAAGGTGTGACGTCACACCCTCTACTTTTCCGGTTCCAAAATCCTCGGAACTGTGTCTGTAATAATTTCTTCCGAGGACTAATAATGGATAGGTTCGGTTACATATTTATTGAATCTTGAGATGGCATAACTATTTCGGTAGCAGGATGTATAGATAGAATGAAGTTGAGTTCATTCTCTGGTTTTGTTTTTTGCCATGCACGTTATTATGAGTAATTCTCACTAACCTGTATTAACCAGACTATAAAAGTTCATGGTTACACATAGTTTTGTTTGTTGATCAGTTTTACTTCCAGATGGCAATGTTGTGAGCTTCTTAGCCAAGCGCACTATCTATATAGTAAGTATTCATCATCATCCATCGTGGCTTGTGCTCTTGAGCACGTTGCCGGTCAGCTGTCTCCAAGAATCACGATCCTTTGCGGTGCGCATGAAACCTGTGTTGCTTTTAAAATCACATTTGGCCATTCTTCAGTTATTTAAATAAGTCATTCTTTGTCTTCCTCGAGCTACGGGCGAGGATCGGTGATCTTTATTCAACGACTAGCATATTATAATTAGTCTTGAAAATAAGATGCCATCACTCTGAAACCAGAAGATCATAAAAACAAGGTATGTATTTTCAGTCCTCTGGAAGAGTGGTTTTGCAATTCCAATGAGATCGGAACCAGTTTTTTTTTTTAAATGACAGCACACGTTTTTTTTCTCTATTTACAAAGGAAAACAAAAGTGTTTCGTCAGAGTTGGTCAGAGACAGGCAGACAGGGGCAGGAAATGTGTGTTGATGTCAGTGGTTGACCCGACTTGGGACAGGGTTGATTGCGAAGGGCAGCGATCTGCCGGATCCCGGAAACAAATCATGCCAATGAGAACTGCATGCAAAAGCTCTTAGTATTGATTACATTGACTTGAATTAGATAAAATTGATTCGTACTAAACACAAACCATTAAACAAACCCAAACACACATACACACAAACCAAAAAAACAAAACAAAAACAAAAACAAAACACACACACCCCAAAAAAGTCTTCCTGGAGTCTAGCACTAAACTCACAAAATTATATGATCAAAGCGCTTTACAAGCGACCTCAAGTCAACACAGTATCAACACTTAACTGTAGATCGTACGAAATTGACGTCAATCAGCTCATTGTTATCCTTCTTAGCCAGTCATTTTTATTACTAGTTCTCACTAAATTGTATTAATCAGAGTTTAAAAAAAAAACGTTAAAAAAATTACACATAGTTTTGTGTGTGTATCAATCAAAGTTTTAAAAAACGTTAATAATTACACACAGTTTTGTGTGTGTATCAATCAGTTTTTAAAAAACGTTAAAAACTACACACAGTTTTGTGTGTGTATCAATCAGTTTTTAAAAAACGTTAAAAATTACACACAGTTTTGTGTGTGTATCAATCAGTTTTAAAAAAACGTTAAAAATTACACACAGTTTTGTGTGTGTATCAATCAGTTTTTAAAAAAACGTTAAAAATTACACACAGTTTTGTGTGTGTATCAATCAGTTTTTGAAAAACGTTAAAAATTACACATAGCTTTGTGTGTGTATCAATCAGTTTTTAAAAAACGTTAAAAATTACACATAGTTTTGTGTGTATATCAATCAGTTTTTAAAAAACGTTAATAATTACACATAGTTTTGTGTGTGTATCAATCAGTTTTTAAAAAACGTTAAAAATTACACACAGTTTTGTGTGTATATCAATCAGTTTTTAAAAAACGTTAATAATTACACAGTTTTGTGTGTATATCAATCAGTTTTTAAAAAACGTTAAAAATTACACATAGTTTTGTGTGTGTGTATCAATCAGTTTTTAAAAAACGTTAAAAATTACACATAGTTTTGTGTGTATATCAATCAGTTTTTAAAAAACGTTAAAAATTACACACAGTTTTGTGTGTATATCAATCAGTTTTTAAAAAACGTTAATAATTACACATAGTTTTGTGTGTGTATCAATCAGTTTTTAAAAACGTTAAAAATTACACATAGTCTTGTGTGTATATCAATCAGTTTTTAAAAAACGTTAAAAATTACACATAGTTTTGTGTGTATATCAATCAGTTTTTAAAAAACGTTAAAAATTACACATAGTTTTGTGTGTATATCAATCAAAGTATTAAAAAAACGTTAAAAATT
>NC_088361.1:121927211-121934711 GCF_034508935.2 Berghia stephanieae
TATCAGCTAATCCAATCCAACATTATGATATTATATTTATACAGTACATGCTGACAGGGAGGCGGAGGGAGGGACCTTTAAAATCATAACACGTATTGGTCGCATAGTATCACGTCCAAGGGCTTAACAAGGGGCTTTGTCTGGCCTATTCGTTTGTGCATAGTTGGTTGGAGGTAATAATAATAATAATATTATTATTATATTATTATTATTATTATTATTATTATTATTATTAATAATAATAATAATAATAATAATAATAATGATTAATAATAATAATAATAATAATAATAATAATAATAATAATAATAATAATAATAATAATAATAATAATAATAATAACAATAATAATAATAACAAAAACAATAATGATAATGAAAATACAATACTACTACTACTACTACTACTACTACTACTACTACTACTACTACTACTACTACTACTACTACTACTACTACTACTACTACTACTACTACTACTACTACTACTACTACTACTAATAATAATAATAATAATAATAATAATAATAATATATAGTAGTAGTAGTAGTAGTAGTAGTAGTAGTAGTAGTAGTAGTAGTATTAGTAGTAGTAGTAGTAGTAGTAGTAGTAGTAGTAGTAGTAGTAGTAGTAGTAGTAATAATAATAATAATAATAATAATAATAATAATAATAATAATAATAATAATAATAATAATGAAAACGGTTACCCTTAAATCAGTCACTATCGCGAGTCCCTCATTTGGACTCCTGTATGGTCATCAAGAATCAAATCGTGCTGGACACGACAAGACACTGGTAATCACCAAGCACTAAGACCCCCAGTAAATGATGGCGGTAGATTGCATTCTTTGAAGAGAAATCGGGTAGCTTGAAGGAATCACGTTTTGTCATGGTTGGAGAACTGGAATGTTTTTACGGCTAATCTGTTAATGCTACTTCTCCATGTTGGAGGCATGGATGGTACAGTCGGCACTATCTAATCACCATAAATAGGGTGTGCTATCTTTTTGTTAGTACAAAAAGTAAGCCTAACAGACGAGTGTACTGTATGCAATAGAAACATTACTGCTAATCTCTTAATGCTACTTCTCCATGTTATAATGTTTAATTTTTATAGTTGAAGAACTAATCTACCCAAGGACAAAACATAGCATAGAAACGATCATAGTCACTCATCCAGTCACTGATCATACTAATATCGCTTGATATTTGACTAGATGTGACCGCGACGTTTTAATAATCTCTAAATGCTACTTTTCCATGTTATAGGCATTGCGCTGTCGGCACTATCTAATCACCACCATCAGGGTGGGTATTATTCTTATCAACCACCCAACAACAAAGACTAAAATACACGGTTTCCCAAGCCTCCTCAAGGACTTTGGTAAAATCTTCAAACATAAGAAAGATTAAGTGGTCTAATGTGATCGAGAGCAGTCGAAGAGAATAGTACATTTATAATCAACTGCTGTGTGACTCTGCGGCTCATCGATAAGATGTCTCATCTTCACTAAAGTCAAGCGATGTTAGGCGTAGTCAGTGGCTATATGGGTGACAGCGTTCGAGGACAATTCTGGTCCCGACATTGTGTCCTTGTGTGCAGCATTACCCTACCCCAATCCGGTGTGAATGAACATCTGGCTGAAGGCAGTGACGGAGTGTTAGTACAAAAAGAACGCCTAACAGGCGACTGGTACTGTATGGAATGGAAATATGGTTCCATATGGCCTGCTTGGGGCGTAAATGAAATGTTATGAAGCGCATAAAGCAGAGTAAACCCGCGGGAGTGCGCTATATATTCATATTTATTCCATGTTATTTTATTAGAGATGGAGAATCATTGGGTTTTTTTTTCTTCTTTAAATCGAAGTTGTGACTTTGGTTTATCAGGATCAATAATAGAAGCCGTTCGTGACGATGGATCTCAATTAAAAATTGAAAGTAGGCACTGGTGCGAGACAATATACTGAAAAGCTTTGTTTTATACAGTGGCTGAAGACAAAAACAGAGAATTTACACGAAGAGAATCATCCACCCCCCCCCCCCCCCCCAAAAAAAAAAAAAAGCAGCCTCCTTCAACCGGTATTTTTATTCTCTGTGTTCATCTGGCATCCCTCCATACACGTTATTTCTTACCAATACATCAGAAAAGTTACCCAATAATTGGGATGGTTTAATGTACGTTTATACTCTGACCAGTAATAAGCGAATCTGAAGTTCTATCCTCAATCAGGGAAGGTTGATTTCTTTCCTTTTCTTCTTTTTTTTGCGATGCCTTTTTAATGTGTATTTTTCTTTCTCCTTTGTCTGGCCCTGTAATTGGGAGGCAGCGTGGTTCAACGGTAACGGTCTTGCTTCATACTCAAAATGTACCGAGTTCGACTACCCGCCTCTTTTTGTTACCTTGAGCAAGTCACCTAGCCCCAGCTCACTTTGCGGCGCTGAACTGCGACCGGCGCTTGGGTTATTCCAGTCTTCCCTTGGAATAGACCCTAAAGACAAATTTCCCATTGGGGATGAATTAAGGGATTTTTTCATTTTTAAAATCTTATTTTGACTATTTTTAATTACTCTGTAATCTACTGAGAGTTAAATATTTAGCATTCTGAAGCGAGTTGAACTTATAAGAAGACCATGCGACCCCCCCCCCCTCCCCCCACCCGCCCTTTTTTCAACAGAGATAAAAAAAAACCATCAAAAAAAAAATTAATCGCTTGGACATATCAATGTATATAGGTACTTTATTCTTATTCTAATTTGGATATCAGATATCAGTTCTTCTGACATTTCGAATGATAATATAAGTTTTATATATACCGCTATCTACGTCTCATAAAAAAATGATGTTATCTTTCCACCTGCCCATCCAATTCAGTATTCAGTCCCAACCACAGACTACTAGGAGTCCTGTATTCTCTATGGTCCCAACCAAGGTAATAATACACCGTTTACAACAAGGCAGGGCAGCATCGCATCCTACCTAAGCCCCAATAGGGGGTCATACTTGTCCGATAACTTGATTCCAGCGTTTCGTATGCGTTATCTGATAGTAACCAGGCACACTCGAGTCTGATGGCACAGTCAGCTTTACATAGGCCCTAATAATAATAATAACAATATGTGTAGCCCACGGGCGGCAAACTGGTATGTATTATGTCGGGTTGTTCCGGGTGAGAAGAATTGAGCTTAAAGTGAAAATTATGATAAAAATTATGAAATAGGACATATATATGTATATATATATATATATATATATATATATATATATATATATATATATATATATATATATATATATGTATATATAATATACACACACACAGCCAACGCAACCACAGTCACTCTCCTCAATAATAGCCTTTAACTTGATTCAAAATAATATGTGATATGTGATATTTAGAATTTAACCAGTAAACAGCCTCACTCCGGATAGACACGTATTGTAAAAATTTAGCCAGTAAACTTGCACTTCTCGGATTTCTAATGTAATTAAGATAAACAACAAATATTAATTAAATGCTATCATAGCATTGTGATCAAATTCCACTTATGCGTTGGATATTTTTGATATGAAACATATCAAGAAGGTTTCCACATATCTAGCTAGAAATCAATTTCTTGAGACAATCTTGTCTACTCTGCCGGACCCCGGCAAAACGCTTTTTTTTCCTTTGTCAGAAAACTTCCGACTTTATTTATCGTATAGATAGTATGCGCTTGTCAAAGAAGCTCACAACATTGTCATTCGGAAGTGTAACGGACCAACACACAAAAGTCTGTGTAACCATGAACTCTTATCGTCTGGATAATAGGTACAGTTAAGTGAGAATTATCATAAACGTGGATGGCATAAAACAATAACAAAGACCCGAGTGACGTCAACTTCATCTATTTATAGTTAAAATTACCCCTGGCGCAGGAATGACCAAGAGGTTTCACAAGCGCCTTAAAAACAAAATGAGAAGAAAAAGAAATTGACCCCCGACTTATAAAACAAATTATCTAACCCGAGCCTGTATATGAAAAACGATTAACTTCAGCTCCAAGGACCCTTGCATTACAGCTCTGAATATCTCTCGCGGTCCCAGATTTGAGAGTTTCTGTCAAGGTGAGGGTCATTTCAATCGATCGATATTTGAAGGACGAGTTTTCTGGCCAAATTTTTAAATACGTGTCTTTCCAGACATTTAACTGGTTAAAAATAAAATGAAGAGTGGAAGATGAGAGTGAGTGAGAGAGAGAGAGAGAGGGAGGGAGGGAGAGAGAGGGAGGAAGGGGTGAGGGAAATAAAGTACGGGGTCATGTGATAAATGCCTCGGTCGATGATCCTTTGGTTGAATTTTAATCAACCTCATTAATAAGAAGTTGCGGAGAAAACGTGACAAGTCGGCAACTAATTTCACTTAGTGTATGTTGTAACGTGACATGTTCTGCAATCTGATACTAGTCAAATGAATTAAGTACACCTCATTAATTCTTAACCTTCGTTTATAACTAACTACAGTCAACTCTGGTTACACCGATTCAATTCAAATGATTTTTTTAAAAGTATCTCATTGACATTAAGCCTTCAACTACAACTAAACACAGTAGACTCTGGTTAAATCGATAAACTCAAACGAATTATATAACCTCAATAATCCTTACCCGTCATCTACAATTAACTAAAATAAACTCTTGTCATATCGATACAAATCAAAGGAGTTAAATACACTGTATCAATTCTTACCCGTCATCTAACACACTAAGAATAATTGAACACTTTTATAATGAACAAGCTTGGAATTCATTGAAGGAAATACTGAACGCTTGTCTATGCTGTCCCTCATTGATCTTATTCTCTTTATCATTTTCCTGAAAGGCAGGCTGATTTTTTGGGACGGTTTTATTTTTTTTCTTGTATTTTTTCCCTTGCTTTGTCTAGACGGTTTCAAACACACTTTTTTTCAGATTTTTACACCAGTCCCTGCTCCCATTTTGACACTTCAATACTGATATAATGAATTTTGTTTTTCTGCCTTCTTTATAGCCGTGTCTTACTGTAGCAAACTTTGGTTACATCTATCAAAACACGAGTACAATGAACTCTCGGCATAATATTAACATGCAATGTAAAATGATATATCTAAAATTAATTGAATATGCCTTCTTAATTCTCATCCTTCAACTATAGCTAACTGCAGTAGAATCTGGTTACATGTATCAAAATACGAATATAATATACTCTCGATATAAAATTATCATGCAATGTAAATTGATGCAACTAAAACGAATTTTTAAAAATGCCTTATTAATTCTAACCGACGTATACTATTTACAGGTCTGATAACCTAAATTGTAATGGGCTTATTGTTGTAATGGAAATACTCTCAAACTAACGCAAAATATTGTCCATTACAACAATCTTGATAATGCTCAGAATTGGATTCAGTAGTCTGATGTCACGCGCCCGGCAACGGCGGCCATCTTGGTTCTAAACAAAGAAAATCTTTACTTTTTATTCTTCATGCTGGCGAGAACTTTTCATTCCCTTTTCATATGCCTTGTGATCAGAATGTGTAAAAGTCAAAACATGATCAAATTGATGGGGTTTTTTTCCTCTGGATACGCTTTTAAGCTCGCCGGAGAAATATTTCATACGGCGTCCGCCATTGTTCCGATAGTTTAGAGCCAGTGTTACTAAGTTACCATACGTCATTAGGAAGGAATTGACGGTACGACTATTGAATCCTATTGTGTTTGGTTACGTGCATGTCAATTCTTACTCTTCATGTACGGCTACAGTAGAATCTGCTTATGTATAATATATATATTCTCCTTCTTCATCTTCTTAATATCCGCACTCTTAAAAGCACCAGATATATATATATATATATATATATATTACATCGGAGCCCCAAATCATATTGCTGTTACTGCTCTCTTGGTGGTAACGGTCAAGTCTGAAGTTCAATCCAATATATATATATATATATATATATTATATATATATATATATATATATATATATATATATATATATATATATATATATATGATGAGAGAAACTTCGATATGAAAGTAAATTCCGTTTCATGTTGAAAAAGTTGATTTTCAAATTACACCTTACAAAGTGAGGCCGGGCTGTGTGATCTCAGCCGTGACGGTCAAACCTAACTGCGCGCTTTCTTACAAATCGCTTTCTACACATTTTTGGCCAGAAAACGTATACATACTTTATCTCATTCAGCGATTTGGTATTGTTGTTAAACCGCCAAATTAATGGGTGACGAGTACTCACAAAATGCTCTCGATCAGACTATAATTACATGTTAAAGTTCGCACGCGTCGGTACGATTCATCTGGCGACAGAATTTGTGAGCAATTTACCTAATCGCATAGCATCAGTATCGATTGATTAGAATAACCACCCAAACATGTCAAAATTTCACTTTGACGTATTTTGTTTAGATGTGTTTTTTTTTTTTTTTTTTTGGGGGGGGGGGGGGGGGTTGTTTGTGCGACAAGGTGCGAGTATTTTGAATCAGTTGATATAATACAATGTTATTATGAAGTAAAAGGTTCCAGCCAAAAAGTAAACAGGCGTTTTGTCAGGGAACGACAGAACAGTTTCGGACTTAAAAATCAATGAATCAATCAAATTGGTGACAGCTGTGGGCTGTTGGGTGTGGACACGCAATCTTATGTCTTACGTCGCCTTGTAAAAACACGTGTAAGGAATTTGGTATGTAGATATTAGCTCCTGAGAAAATAATCATGACGAATAAATAGTATCTATGAGAATCCGTGTCCTGTCCAAAGGTTTGCAGAAGATTGTTACTACTGAAAAAGTATATATTAAGTATTAGCTCTTGAGAAAACAATAACGGATATTTTTATGAAGTATGGGAATCCATGTCCTATCCAAAGGATAGTTAATTAAGGAGTCTACGATTTACTTAATTTGGTGACAGCTCTTCGTGCATGCACACAAATTGGTTTCAGTTGATCACCCAATTATGGATCACTGACCAAGCTCATCGTTGCTTGACTTCGACAAAAGATCATGACACGGCAACGTCACGAAAAACGATTTAACAGAGGATTGTCTTGATAAGAGAAGAAATATTATCATGAAAAATCAGTGTTACTCGATTCCAAGTAGATATCAGTACGTATCGATATTGGTATCGATTCCAAGTTTGTCGTTTATTGAATATGTGAATCAATCTTTTCTACAATAAACCGACCGTAATTATGTTGTAAACCAACAGAGTCGAAAAAAAAGTCTGTTAGTGTTGATAATATGTTGTTTTTAAAAACAAAATCTAAAATTGAATATAACGACAGAAATTAGATATGTCTTGAAAAATTCGGTTGCTATCTATTCAGTGGTTTAAGAGCCTAGACAAACAACGCGGTTTAATGTCATAATGCGTCCATTTATTATATTAGTTAAGATAATAAGATAAGAATAAGATTCCCTTTATTCATCCCGAGGGGGAAATTTTTCTCTAGG
>NC_088361.1:121939711-121962211 GCF_034508935.2 Berghia stephanieae
TCAACGACAACAAAACGAGAAAAAAGAAAAAAAAAAAGACCCTCCCACCAAAAAAATAATAAAAAACATTCCATAACAAATGGTGGTTTTGTAGTATGACTATAATGTGGCCTTGTGGTATGACACTCACTTCGGATTGGAAGGTTCTAGGTTCGAGTCTGAGCGCTCTGATCGGCGCAAAGTTGAGTCCTTGGAAACGGCTCTTTTATTCGTGTTATGTTGGAACACCTTCGTCTTTTTAATATGATTGTAATAAAGAAGTTGCTTTTATTTTGTTTGTTTGTTTGTTTTGTTTTGTTTTTGTTTCAGTAGTTACTTGTTAACACTTTACTCGACCAGCCTATTTCTGTCAAATCAAATTCCCTTCGCAATGTGTTGTTGAATGTAGGCAAGTCAACACGGGTGTAATAAACAAGTCATAAAAACATATGTGGTGGTGTGTCGTATTATCTTATGTGTGTTGGCAAAACATTTCCCATAAAAACATCACTGCCGAGAACTGCTGAATGACGTAGACAGAGTTATTATGAGGATACGGACTTGTGTTTGGTGGGGGGGGGGGGGGGGGGGGGTGATTTTGATAAGGTTGCGAGTGGGTGGGAAAGACAGAGAAAAGCGTTCGTTCGTGAGCAAGCGATGGGTATGTCTTAGATAGGTGAGCAATGAAGGTGAGCACAGGGCGATACAAAGTACACGTGTGTGTTTTGTGTGTGCGTGTGTGTTTTGTGTGTGCGTGTGTCACAGAATATATAAAAGAGACTTTTTTCGACTTTAAGTACGATGTCATGCGCGTGTGTTAAGTGTGTTGGTATTATGGGTGGGAGTTAAAGTGTGTATTTGTATAAATTGTTCATATGTTCATATGTGTGAGTGTGTATGTGTGTGTGTGTGTGTGTGTGTGTTAAAGAAAGATCGATTGCGAATTGGATAAATAAATTGGTTGATAAATGGAATCTCAGATAGAGCTAGATAGAAACTCACACATGCATACAAACCAAACCACATACACGAAACAGAGTGAGAGAGAGGAGAGATAAGGAAGACAGAAGAGAGAGAGAGAGAGAGAGAGAGAAAGAGAGAGAGAAATAGATAGATAGATAGATAGATAGATAGATAGATAGAGATTGATAAGTGGGTGTATAGGTCGTTATGCAATGCTTAGAACCAGAGATATAAACTTAAATGATGAAAAATTTTAAGAAATAATAAATGCAGATACTCAACTCTATTTATAATTTACTGCCAAACTCTAGAACAACACGTATTTAAAATTTTGACCATAAAAGTTGTCCTTGAAATATCGATCAATTACACTGCCTCTCATCTAGATTTCGGCCGCAAAGTCCCAGGTTTGAGAGTTTTTGCCTAGATGAGAGTCATTTTAATCGATCGATATTTGAAGGACGAGTTTTCCGGCCAACATTTTAAATACGTGTTTTGTTTTGATTTCAGACTACTGCAGTTTAGTGGTTTTTGTGGCGCTTATCCATAGTAATCACCATGTTCTAAGGGATTTACATTTTATCACCTCCAACTGATGAAACAGCAAACAACAGCAGCTTCTAATGGTGCTCACACCACTATGTTATGACGATCGACCCAATCCGCAAATTCTTTACCGCACTCGTGCACCGTCGCAAACCCGCCCGGAAGCTTCGTCACAACACACCGTTCAACTAATACTCTGCGGTTCGGTTTGTTCCAGTAAATGTGATTTGAAGACGTTCTCTGTTTCCCGACGTGTACTTAATATAGTTATATATATTAAATATTATATGTCTATATTATAGATATTATATAATATATATTTTTCAGGTCTGCTGATATTCAAATTTTTATGGGCTCGTTGATGTAATGGAGATACTCTCATACAAACGTAAATCAAGTCCATAATTGCTTTCAGTTATCAGACATGCAAATATGGGCACGTTGCTCTTTCCCCTTTAACATTAAAAATCAAACAAACTTGGAAAAACAAAGGGGCATTTATCATATCTACAGTGATCTGTAAAAATCTGATGTTTAAAAATGTTGTACTTTTCAGTGACATCAATACATGTAACCAGGTCATTTATAATCATCTATGGTATAAGGTAATATCGGTGTTATAACGTTTCGAGATGAGTTACAAATTGGCTGCCAAATGCATCAAAATGTCATTCTCTGTTATTACATGGTAAAAGGATGCGTGAGTAACGCGTATGATTCGATCACAAAATACCCGTGGTTTTCCAGCATAGGCGAGACAAATCGATGCTAAATGGCTGCCAATTATAATGCACCTTGTCTTAGTCTGTGATACAGATGGACGCACGTTTATAGATAGTGTTGATGGTGATAGTTATGGTTATGGTGGTGGTGGTGGTGGTTGTGGTTGTTGTTGTGATGTTAGGTGCGATAATAGGAAGAAGACCATGGTGATGATGATGATGATGATGATGATGATGATGATGATGATGATGATGACGATGATGATGACGACGACAGCGAAGATAGTCGTGGTGGTGGAATTTTTGGCTACGACGATGATAATGATGATTGTGGTGGTGATGGTGCTCTGCTGCTCCTGGCTGTTGCTGCTGCTGCCGATGATGATGATGATGATGATGATGATGATGATGATGATGATGATGATGATGGTGATGATGATCATGAATGTGATGATGATAATTATATCGTGATGGTGATGGCGATGTTGCCAGTAGTGCTTTGGTGGTAGTGGTAGTGCATGATGCTACTGCTAATAATAATGATGATGATGATGATGATGATAACGATAATGATAATGAGGATGGTGATCGATTATTCCTTAGCGCCATCAAGGGGATAACAAATACACACACACACACTACACACACACACACACAAACACACACACACACACAATAGGCTCGAGTGCTGAGCAAATTAAATCAGCCGTAAAAATGAATTATGTAGTATTAGCATGGGCTAATTTATTGTCTGTGATAAACATCGAGAATGGATGGGGTAGCTGGTCAAAGAAAGGATGGGATGGACCACAGCCATCGTAACTAACGAAGCTTTCATAGTATGTCAAAGACGTGAACAGATGTGGTATGATTGTATGCAGATGGTATTATCATTATTATGTTATATTATTTGTATTATCTTCATCGATATTGTCCTTTCTGTAGATGTGAATGTGATAATTATAGCTCTCCTCCTCCTCCTCCTTCTTCTTCTTCTTCTTCTTCTTCTTCTTCTTCTTCTTCTTCTTCTTCTTCTTCTTCTTCTTCTTCTTCTTAATCAAAATCATCATCAATTATAATATTATGAGGTATCATTATTTATTATCAAAATATTGGATCATCATCATCTTCAACATCGTCACCACGGTGTTTTTTGTCATCATTGCCTTCATCATCACAATCAACATCATGTGTATTATTATCATCATAATTATCGTCATCATCATAATTAAAATCAGCAACACATCACCATCACAAACATCATTATCATTATCATCATCATCATCAATTACCAATATCATCGTCGTCATCATCATCACCATTACAACCGTCAGCCACTACAACCACCACCATCATCAGCATTATCATTTATTATCACCATCATCATCGTAGTCGTAGGTGTCATCATTAATTAACATCATGAACATCAGTCATCACATGCCATTATGTGTAACCATTTTACTTAGTTTTGAACTTACCTAATACAACAACTCCAGTAAAAACTTTCCTCTGCTCTCTACGTTGCACCATATAAAGACAAAGCATCACAGAATCAATTTGTAGGTTAAATCCAAAAAATCCAAGTTAACGAGAATAATCCAAACCCAATGAAACAATAATATACTTATCTATGTCGGGTGGGAGCAGTCAAATATTATGTCAATATAATAAAAACTCACTCATGACACGCAGTGATCAAAGGATCCAGTGAAGAAGACAACGACTATCACCGTCACTAATCAAATCTTAACCAAACACGGGCATTGGAATTTAAAGCATAATTAAATTTTCTCTTGTTATTATATAATTATCAACTGTATCCGGAAAAGTGTATTACAGGCAGCCAGGTTTTACTTCTTATATAAAATCTAGAAATAGTTAAGTAAACTGAAAATTATTTTAAACACAGTAGATTCTAAATAACCCGATAGCATATCCCATGTGAATCAAAACATCAACACTACACGCTCAAAACTGAGCAAACTGCACACTTGAAAGAAAACAACAGCCCAGTGAACGAAACGAGTGAGAGAGAGCGATAGACCGAACGCAAAGCAAGCCCGTTATGGATTGGGAATAGTTGTAGGAGAGAAATTGCGGTTTGAGAGAAGGAGGGAATGTGTGGAGAGAATAAGAGAGTTGGTAAGTACAGAGTAAGGTAAATATTCTAGCTACTATAGATAGTGCGTTGCAGTGTCAACATGCAGGAAGTATAACGGACCAACAACAAACCTGTGAAAGAACTTAAGTTGTTAACGTTAGTGAGAACAACTCACAACGGATGCAAAAACAATAACAAAGGCAGAGTGAGTATTGATACTATTATGTGTGTGGGATAGAGGTATAGATAGTATGAGATGGTATAGTTTGTATTGTTTTTGCATGGTTTGTGAGTTGTTCTCATAATTATACAATACAATTCTGGTTACAATTGTTGTTTCGTTTTTGGTGGATTTATTGGAGGTTTATATATGTTGACCGCGAATCGCTGAGGTTACGAGGGTCACGCCCATCCACGGACAATGAAAAGAGAAAGTGAATTAGCATGAAAACAAAATTATGAATGATGCCGTGTGACATAAATTTTAAGAATCTAAACTCTAAAAAAAACGTTATCATCATCATCATCATCATCATCATCATCATCATCATCATCATCATCATCATCATCATCATCTCATCATCATCATCATCATCTCATCCATCTCATCGTCGTCAATGTCGTTATAATCATCATGATCTTCCTCCTCCTCCTCCTCCTCCTCCTCATCATCATCATCATCATCATCATCATCATCATCATCATCATCATCATCATCATCAGCACCTCCCTCTCCCCCTCCTCCTCCTCCTCTTCCTCCTCCTCCTCCCCTTATCACCACCACCATCACCACCACCATTACCACCATCACCACCACCATCATCACCACCACCACCACCACCATCATCATCATCATCATCATCATCATCATCATCATCATCATCATCATCATCTTCGTTCTCGTACATGTAAAGATCAGCATTATAATTCGAGCGTTGTCGCGGGGACGGACGGGTTAATTAATGTTCACGAATAATGACTGAAGGGTTTTCACACTATGATTTTTATTCATTTTGTTGTTCTTGGCGACATCATCTGTCATCACTCATGGGAAGAGAAAGCCACTGCAGCAGCAACATTAAATCGAGAGAGAGAGAAAAAACTGAACGAAAAAAATGTTATCTATCTACTTACATATAATATATCCATCCATCCATCTATCTATCTATATATCTATCTATCTATCTATCTATCTATATCTATCTATCTATCTATCTATTATCATCTATCTATCTTATTACTCTTATATATCTTTCAATCTATCTACTATCTATCCATTATCTATTATATCTATCTATCTATCTATCTATCTATCTATTATCTATCTATCTATCTATCTATCTATCTATCTATCTATCTATCTATCTATCTATCTATCTATCTATCTATCTTCTATCTATCTATATCTATCTATCTGTCTGTCTATCTATATATCTGTCTGTCTGTCTGTCTGTCTGTCTGTCTCTCTCTCTCTCTCTCTCTCTCTCTCTCTCTCTCTCTCTTTCTGTTTCATTCTATCAATACCCTGACCCCTCTTCATAAATCTTCCTCTATTACTAAGTGGGGCTAAAACATGCAAAATCTATATAAATTTCTCTTATCTATAATCAAAACTATCGCTGAACAAAACATATCATTCCGAAATTTAAAAAGAAACAAACAAAACAAACTGACGCATACACACAAGTACAAACCTTTTACAGAAATAAAAGAAGAAAAACAAAAACAAAAAGAAAAAAAAAAGAAAAAAAAAGAAAAAAAAAGAAAAAAAATGAGGAGCATTGAAAACACCAGACACATTATCCTTCGGATATCCAATCAAATACTTCAAATACACACACACACACACACACACACACACACACACACACACACACACACACACATGAGCGAAATGAGATCCAGTTTCATCTCATCTGATCAGACACAAAGGGATTTCTGGCGAAGAGAATTTCAGGCATTCCTGCTTTTGTTCCTACTGGACAGTTGCTTTGTTTGGGAATCTTGACAGACTCGACTCAACTTTCAAAACATTTATTATTACCGGAAGATAAAACACGTCTTCTATGCGCTTCCCATTCACCAGAGTTCTGGTCTAAATTGACAAAACGTCATACAAAAAAAAAAAAAAAGGAAAAAAAAAGCCCGATAAGAATTTAATTTATAAGCTTCATAATTTATTAGACGAAGACAGATACTGTGGACGTGAACAACGCCACTATCACATTATCTCATTCGTTTGTAGTGTTTCATTCATCCTGTTTTGTTGATAAAGGGGAAACCCGAAACGTCCACTGTATCTGTTTTCGTTTAATATATTGAAGCTTTTAAAAATTCAATACTTATCGTTATTTTTTCCTTCGAGCTTCAAGAAGCTTAAGTTAAGTGTCTTGAGCTGTGGCACCATGACAAGGTCAGAGTGTTGGGATCGTTGTCACTCATCCGATCATTGACGACGTTCAACGTCACTTAATTTTAATCGAGATTTTTTTAGCTTTATATAGCGCAATATCCACTAAATGTACTCAAAGCGCTTAACAAGGGGTCCCTGGTCAACAGCAACGTTTAACATGTAGGACTGGACATACCGCCTGTTAGGCGATATTACAATTTTTCGGACAAAGACAACGCTGTTAACGGCCAGGTACTCATTCTACTCCTGAGTACGATGAGAGAATGTGAGTAAAGAGCCTTTTCCAAGGACTCAACTATGCGCCGAGCGCAAGGCTCGAACCCAGGACCTTCCGATCCAAAAGCGAGTATCATACCACTAGACCACATAACAGCACTTGTTTTGGTACACGGCGAGAGACAGAAACATTCAACTATCGTTGCCATAATATTCACCTTAAGTAGTTCTTCAGGGCCAGTAGATCCTCAGGGACAGGATTATATATTGGTTTCTATAGTGTAAAACAGACAGCAATTTTGTTTGCTACCCTTTTGATAGGACGCTAGTCGATCACAAATTACTTTCCACCGGGTCTAACAGATCCAACTCTTATCCAATCCACTGCTGGGTCGACAGGCAGGTCGGAAAAAAATTTCAACGTCATTCAGGATCGATCTCGGTTCATTTGCGTGTGAAGCGAGTGCTCTACCAACTGAATTATCGGAATCCCCAATAATATTCATTCAGAGTAGGGTTAAATTAACCTAAAACTAACGATATTGAAATAGCTGAACCGCTCGCTGAGTGAAATTTGTCTATAGAAAAGGTCATGCCTAGAGTACTCGGAATTCCAGTCCATGCTTCTTGGCTTACGGAAGGAAAGCTTTTCACTAGAAATTGTGTTTGTATAGCTTTAGGGCTGAGAGGCGGCAGATGATTCTTGCAATTTATCACGCACTGGGTTCATATATTATATTATATTATATTATATATATGACCTGCCCCATCAACCTGGTATTATATCATATCATATCAGTAATAATTGGGCTTTATAATGGACCAAGCATTCCTTAAATGCCCTTAAAACATAAGAAACAATATTATAGTATACACTGCATACTCTTTGAGATAAAAATATTATTAAAAGGAGAGAAAGAGATAAAAGCATAGAATATTTGTTTTACCCCCCACCCCGCCAAAAAAAAAACCCAAACAAAATAAACAAAAAAAAAAAAAACAAAAAACAAAACAAAACAACAACAACAAAAACAAACAAACAAAAATCCAACAATTAAAAAGACAAAAAACAAACAAAAAAAAAAAAAAAAAAAAAAAGAAGAAGAAGAAAAAGCATCCATTACTACTATTGACATATTATTTTGTTTGGAAAACTGGTGCTTTGAGGCACAACGGAAAGATACGTGTCTTGTGATGTGCAAATCGCAGGTTTGAGTCCTGCTTTTCACCATACTCAGGTGCAAAAAATATGAGAGATTGTCGAAAAGAAGAAAGGAAAATACCATAATAATATTATAACCACCGTGTTCTTGCTGGTAGACGCGAGATTGTGTCCTTAGAAAAGGTTCTTTTCTCATGATACTCAAGAGTAAAACTAAGAGCTTAGCCGATAACACCGTTGGCTCTGTCGCAAAAAAATGAATCCTCAGAAAAGTTCGCTGAAAAAAAAAACAAAACAATAAAAATAAAAAAACAATAATAAAATCAAACAAAAAAAAAAACAAAACAGAACAACAAAACAACATGCAAACATTTTCAAGCATATTTCTTTTGGCTAGAATCTTCGATAACTAACTTAAAAGAAAAGGACATCATGTCTAATGAGTCCAAGGTAAACTGAGAAAACTTGCTGACCAACCTATACTCAAATGAAACTGTTGCGGCATGAGACGAATCAGACTGTGGGCTCTCACAGACGATACCTGTGAGTGCGGGAACGAGAGAAAGAAGTAAGAAGAGAGAGAAAAGAAGAAGAAGAAGAAGAAGAAGAAGAAGAAGATAACTAACTTTCCTTTCCCTAAGATAGTGAATGAGATGGACAGCTGAACTCATTAGCAAGGTGATTGAATGAACTGGTCAAGCGTCGACTGGACTGATCAAAGAAGGGATCAATCTATGTTTTGCTTTGCTTTGTTATCTTTTTTGTTTTTGGTTTTATTTTGTTAGCTGTTGCGTGCATTTGGTGGTGGTGGTGGAAAAGGGGTGAGGGGTGGGGGGGGGGGGGGGGGGGGGGGGGTGGAGGGTTATGAAGGTGAGAGATGGACGGTGTTGAATTCAAATGTATGGAAATCAACTAGTTATAATGATGTGAGGGTGGAACACTGTGGTTGTCAGATTGAAGGATTTATTTATGGGGAAATAGGTGAGATGGAGAATAGATTAGGGCCCGGCGTGGCACATAAATAAAGGTGTGGTGAATTGATTTATACTCGTAGATGTGTTGTGGATAAAATATAGAAGTTACAGGTGGATGGATGGATGGATGGATGGGTGAGTTATAGATGGATAGATGGTTGATCGATTGATGGGTAGATGGATGAATGGATGGAGGATGAATGGATTGATGGATGAATGAAGTGATTAATGGATGGATAGGTTGATGGGTAGACGGATGAATGGATGGAGGATGGATGGATTGATGGCTGAATGAAGTGATTAATGGATGGATAGGTTGATGGGTAGATGGATGAATGGATGGAGGATGAATGGATGGATGAGTGAAGTTATAGATGGATGGGTTGATCGATTGATGGGATGGATGGATTGATGGCTGAATGAAGTGATTAATGGATGGATAGGTTGATGGGTAGATGGATGAATGGATGGAGGATGGATGGATTGATGGATGAATGAAGTGATTAATGGATGGATAGGTTTATGGGTAGATGGATGAATGGATGGGTTGATGGATTGATTGATAAGTTAAATGATAGATGGATGGATGGGCTGATGGGTAGCTAGATGAATAAATAGATGGGGATGGATGGATGAAAAGAAAAAAAGGGACAGATGGATGGGTGGATGGATGAATTATACTATATATAGGTTAGTGGATTCGATGGGACACATGTGTTCATTGATGAGTGGATGGATGGATGGAAATGGTGATAGATGTATAGATGTATGAATAGAAAGAGTTATAGTAAGATTTTGGGCGGATATATAATGGATGGATAATATCAATAGATTGATGGATAAACAGTTAGATCAATAGGGAAAAAAGAGGTGGATGAAATGATGGATTGAATGGTGGATGGATTGATAAATGTGGTGATTGATAAATGAATGGGTTGTGTGGGTTGTGTGGATGGTTGGGTAAATGGATAGGTGATGGATTGATTGATAGGTGAGTGGACCGAATCATCAATAGATTGATGGATGAACGGTTTGGTCGATTGGAAAATAAAAGTGGTGTGTGAAATGATGGGCTGATTGGTGGGTGGCTAGATAATAAATGGATGGGTTGTGTGTGTGTTGGTTGGGTAATGGTTGTGGGATGGATGGGATGGATAGATAGGTGGAAATGGTAATAGCATGATAGACGAATGTAATGATAAATATTACGGGAGGGAATGCACAAGTAGATGAATGAATGAATATCAAGGGAAAGATCGCGGAATGGAAGGCTGGACGAAAAAAAAAACAAAAACATGGATAGGTATCCGTGCGAATTACAGTTAGATGGATAGACATAGTGACAGATGGATAGTGTAATGATTTAGATTGAAGATAATATAGATAGTATAGTAGTTGCTAGATAAATAGATAGATAGATTGATAAGGTGAGGATGGATATGTGCTGGATAGATTAGATTGTGATAATTACAAGATGAGTAGAATCGGAGATGGAGAGATAAGGTTAGTGATAGTTGGTGGGGGATGGGTTGGTTGTAAAGAGGCAGGAATGAACGAATACGGCAGTAGTAGTTGCTGGTTGATAAATAGGTTATCAACGAACAGCTGGAGATAACAACCAGTCTAACTTGACCAGGGTGCCGCCGTACTCTGATAGAAACACATTTTAAAAATTTGGCCAGAAAACTCGTCCTTCAAATATCAATCGATTAAAACGACCCTCGTCTTTATAGAAAAAGCAAAATCTGAAACCTGGAACTTCCTTGGTCTCAGGTTCGAGAGGGTGTGTGTTTTGTTTTGTTTTTTTTTTTTTTTTTTTAAAGAAAAGGACCGTTTTAATCGATCGATATTTAAAGTTTTCTGGCCAAAATTCTAAAATGTGTAATTTTCTTTCCAGAGGACGGAAGTGTGGGTGTAGCTGTAACAGATAATCCGTCTAGGTGTCCGGAATCAAAAGACGATTGGGACTTATTATTTCCTGTGAGAATCAAAGATAGATGACCACTGGGCGGTAAGATCAAAGACTTTATAGTCAAACCAGTTTATTTTTGTTAGTATTCAACAGTGGAGACAAGACCCGAGAAGCCCGGTTGCTTTAAATGAAAACAAACATTTTACTCTGTGAGACAGACATAGTTCCTCGAGTCATAAGGAAAATAAAGTCTTATCTCCTCTAGGATTCAAACCATCAACTTCACAATCCAATATCAGTAACCTTACAACCACGACCACTAATTAGAGAAGAATAAAAAATATACATATCAAACTTGCAAGGTATTTCTTTTTTTTTTAAAAAACAATGCGTTTCATACCCAAATATTATATACAAGAACGTGTCACTTTAAAATGTCATGAAATGAAAAGTTTGTGACAAAAACAAAAAAATCCAAATGCCAACCATAGTCTATCATGAGCATAAATTTGTTTCCTAGCATAGTTTAGATTTTTCCAAACGTCAAGAAGCCATATATAATGTTTGCAAATGTTCCTATTTTCCTTAATAATTTCGAGAGATTTGTCTCAAAGCGGACTGATAACACCTGGGCATCCCTCCCGTAGCCTGATCTTAAATCAATATGTTTTTTTCTGTGGGCCCTTTAAAGAATCTTTATTAATTCCCTCAACCATTTATTGAATTTAAAAATGAGATAAAGAGAGTGGCGAAAGACCATCTTTGAGTTGTTAGAACACAACATATGCGATTCAAGAGTGCTTAATATATCATAATACGTGATAATCCGTTCATTACACTTTGGCGTTTCAGATCAATTCCTATTCACTCAAAACCTTCTATTCACCAGCATCCACTTTACGTCATTAATCCTGGATCTAATTCGTTCCATCAGTATGGCAAGCGCGAATAACCTCTTGAATTCAATAAACATACGGCATTATCTTCAATTTAATGCCATACATATCCACTTACTCATAAAAGATTATCATCGCCATCTTTACGCAATAAAAATCGAGTCGCCGTTAGGACAATCGTTTATTCATAAGCCGTAGATACATCATTTTTTCTGAAATAAGGATTGATAATAATTCACGCCTATTGATTAAATAGGCAACGCAACAATTCTGCTATCCGATCATAAAACACATTAAAAAATATTTCGGCCAGAAATCTTCTACTCCAAATATCGACCAATTAAATTTTTTTTTTTAAATTGAGCTTTTATATAGCGCAATATCCACTTAACGTGCTCATAGCGCTTTACAAGGGGTCCCTGGTCAACAGCAACATTTAACATGTAGGACGAGACATGACGCCTGTTAGGCGATATTACAATTTTTCGGACAAAGACAACGCTGTTAACGGCCAGGTACTCATTTTACACCTGAGTACGGTGAGAGAATGTGAGTAAAGAGTCTTTTCCAAGGACTCAACTATGCGTCGAGCGAGGCTCGAACCCAGGACCTTCCGATCCGAAAGCGAGTGTCGTACCACAAGACCACATAGCCGCACAAATGATTCAAGTCTCCAAAATAATAAAATGTCAAATCTGAAACTACTTTGAGATATTGATGGATTGAAATGACCCATAACTTGAGATCTTTGAGTTTTTGGGAGGAAATAATCGATTTTAAAACGACATTTTAGTCGATTGGGGTCTGACATTTTCTTGTCTTTAGATAGTATGCACTTGGCTAAGAAGCTCATAACATTGCCATCCGGAAGTATAACGGACCAACACACAAAACTGCGTGTAACCATGAACGTTCATAGTCAGGTTAATACAGTTCAGTGAGCATTACTCATAAACGCGGATGGCAAAAAACAATAACAAAGACCTGATTGACGTCATCTTCGAACTATCTATATAATAAGGAAGACCTGTATTGTCAGAAAAGTGGCAACAATGTTAAGCAGACACCACATCTTGCAAAGACGGAATAAATGCTAAATCTGAGATTTTGTATCTCATCAATTGCAAGGAAACAATGGATATGGATAGTCGTTTTTAATCTCAATTTAAGATAAAACACTTTTCAAGACTTTTTAGCTGACAACTAAAACAAAACAACAGTAACAATTTCAGATTCAATTTATTCTATTATCATAATTTATTCTTTCCCCTTTTCTGTTAAGTTTTAAATGTGTACAGCCCGAATAAATCCTAATATAACTAATGAAAATGACACACTGTTCTAGAGTCAGCCTTTTTTTTCTGTAGCGTAATTTTCTTCATTTGAAACACAAAGCCAGCTACCCAATTCCAATCAACAATGAGTCGACAGACGGGTCAGAAGAAAAAACAAACTCGACGGAATCTGTGACCGATACCAGTCTATTTAAATGTGAGGTGAATGCGCTATCATATTGACCAATTGGAATTTCCCCTCCTCCCCCCACACAATGTCGAGGGGAAGAGACACTCCCCTATTTGTTACCCACCATCTCCAAGCGGTATTATTTCGGGACGACCTTGATGCTGAACATTGAATTTAAAAACACAAACATGAAAGGGGTTATTTTCCATACGGCATTGTGGAGAATAAATACATTTTCTTACATTATAAAAGCTAAAAAATCAGAGTAAGGTATAATTTTCACCCCGATCACTCCCCTGGGACACCCTACCCACTACCCACGCCACGCTAAAGTTTCATTCATACTCCAACCACCTTTGAGTACAGACGATACCAGTTACTTTGCATTTTATTATATTTGATTTCCCGGTTAATTTGCGTATTGTTGTGCTGACGAAGGGTTTGTACCCGAAACGTACATTGTCTGTAATGTTCCCATACGAAGCCTCTCCATTTTCACTCTTTCGTTAGTATTTTCACGATCACAGGGCTTCAGGCTTCAAGCAGCCCCTACCGTTTTCTTTTATTTTGATTCCATAAACCCTCAACACTTTGGTTGACTTATCATGAGTATGGAAACACGTACAAACGTGACTATTTTTGGAACCATCTGAGACTCACTTCGACAAACGAATATTCACATATAGATAGAATGCGCTTGGCTAAGAAGCTCATAACATTGCCATCCGGAAGTATAACGGACCAACACATAAAAATGTGTGTATCCATGAACGTTTATAGTCGGGTTAATACAGTTCAGTGAGCATTACTCATGAACGCGGATGGCAAAAAACAATAATAAGGACCTGACTGACGTCATCTTCGAACTATCTATAGGGAATGAGATTAGCGGAAGAGTAGCGTCCCTTGATTGGACGTCACCGGTGGGAAAAGTTATTAGAGAGAGAACGTCATGTTGGTTGTGCGCATGCGTCTCTAGTCCTCGCTTCCGGAGACACTTCACCGAAAGCGAGGACGAGAGAGACGCATGCGCAAAACCATGTTGATGTTCTCTCTGCAAGGTGATGTCCAATCAAGGGACGCTACTCTTCCGCTAACCTCATTCCCTATAAATATAAATTCTTATTTTATTACATCGTAGAATTCTATGATTGATTTGTATTAGGATTTAGTACTTTTCGGGGTCCAATTCATCCCGACATAATACCGTTATACAGACTATAGGGAATGAGATTAGCGGAAGAGTAGCGTCCCTTGATTGGGCGTCACTCATAGTCTGTGACGTCACCGGATGAAAAGTTATTAGAGAGAGAACGTCATGTTGGTTGTGCGCATGCGTCTGTCGTCCTCGCTTCCGGTGAAAGCGGCTTGAGACACTTCAAAACCAAATTGACGTTCTCTCTGTAAGGTGACGTCCAATCAAGGGACGCGACTCTTCCGCTAATCTCATTCCCTATAGGTCTCGCTTCTCTAAAGTTATTTCGTCTGAAATGTTTCGTGTTATCTGCCTGATCCAGTTGTACCCTCGTTAATCTTGTCTCGGTGACAGAGCTCTTGAGTGGTGGAAGGCGACATCTTCAACAAATCGGCACCCGAGGGACGGACCCTGTGTCAATCGTGGGATAGATCTTGTACCAAAATAGTAAACACCACAAGCTGATGTTATTTAGAACGAAATTCGGGGAAGAACATAATTCAAAGTCTTAAGAATGTAATTCTTGAACTTAATGTAATGTATTTACATTACCCGGCGGTGTCGATAGCTCAGTTGGTAGAGCACTCGTTTTACATGCAAAGGGCCTGAGATCGATCTCGGGTGAAGTCAAGATTTTTTTTCCACCTAGAGTTGATTGGTTAGCTGGGTCTGTTATATCTGGTGGAAAGTACGTTGGAATATACTTACGTCCCACCCAAAAGGGTAGCAAGAAATTGCTATTTCCCGTTTCGTCCTATAGATACCGGGGTGGACTCCGGTTCAATGAGCCTTATGGCTCTGAAAGACTATTTAAGAGATAAACATTACCTAGAAACTGACTATTTGAAAATGTGCTTCTTGAAGAGTTGAGAACGAAACACATATTTTTCAGTTAATCCGCGAGGCTAAACAAATATAAGCCATAAAGTGAGGCGCAGGGATAAATCAAATTCTATGCTTTAAAATATTCCATTGTTTAAAGTGTTACTCAAACACAAGTTAACAGCCAGTTTCAGCTCTCATACGCTTCAATGTTTGTTCACATTGAAAGAAGACATTGGTATAAAGATAATAGACACACACACACATACACACACATAGATATATACATACATATATACATATATATATATATATATATATAATATATATATATATATATTGAGAGGGATAGAGAGGGATAGAGATAGAGAGAGAGAGAGAGAGAGAGAGAGAGAGAGAGAGAGAGAGAGAGAGGAGAGATAGATATATCGAGAGGGATAGAGAGTGATAGAGATGGAGAGAGAGAGAGAGAGAGAGAGAGAGAGAGAGAGAGAGAGAGAGAGAGAGAGAGAGAGAGAGAGAGAGAGAGAGAGAGAGAAATCTTAAACCTGATTTATTTTTTAATATGAAGATGACATATCAAGAAAAAAAATAGATATTTAAAAAATGTTCGATTTTTAATCAATGATACTTTGGCTGTTATCAAGATGTGCCACACCATGAGAAAAAAAACACACATATTTAAAATTTTGGAAAACAAATAACTCGTCCTTCAATAAGGAATGAGATTAGCGGAAGAGTAGCGTCCCTTGATTGGACGTCACCCATAGTCTGTGACGTAACCGCGGAAAAGTTATTAGAGAGAGAACGTCATGTTGGTTGTGCGCATGCGTCTCTCGTTCTCGCAGCGAGGACGAGAGACGCATGCGCACAACCAACATGACGTTCTCTCTCTAATAACTTTTCCGCCGGTGACGTCACAGACTATGGGTGACGTCCAATCAAGGGACGCTACTCTTCCGCTAATCTCATTCCCTATAAATATCAGTCGATTAAAATGAAGATCGATTTTTCTGGCCAAAATTTTAAATAGTTTTTTTAAAGACCACAACAATTATTAGTCGACGATCCAACAATAATATGAAATGACAGTTACATCAACGGTTGGTGGGCGAATAAAGAGTATCGTTAGAAGTCGCATTGCTGACGTAAACTGACGAATTTATTTATTTTTCATTTCGTACAGAAAAACAATATAAATTATATTTAAAATAATATTATGTGGTGAAAACACGGGCAGATCGATTCTCCTCTAAACACCGAGAACCGACAGTCAGGAATAATATTTTACCGAGGGAGCGAAAAGAGACGAGAGACTATAAACGATTTGAAGTAAGACTAAAAACATTTCTTTTCACTCTCTAATTGTATATGTTATCACCTAAGCCGGCTTTAGCTGTCTGTGGGGTTTGGCGCGTTATAAATTATGCCATCAATAATTATCATTATTGTTTTGCTATTATGTATTTATATGTTATGATTTTATCTCATTCTAAATTAGAATAAATATATTATATTCTGCTATAACTGATGATGCACTGTGATGCAGCATTACGTGGTGTTTGTCAATAATAAATAATATCTGTCGAGTAATTAATTAATATGTATATTCCTATCAATCTATCAATCTATTCCTATAACAAATATATCAAATAATATATTCATAGATAACGTTGTTTATGACTGCATATGCCATCTCGCTCACCATCATCCACCAATGCAATATGCAAATGTACGGTAAAATGACACAAAAAACTGCTCATGAATGTGTTTTCAGAATTAACCAGTAAACTACCATACTTAGGAAAATCACGTATTGAAAAATTTGTCCAGAAAACTCGTCCTTTCAAACATCGATCTCATCTTGGCAAAAATGAAAACAAACAAACAAAAATGAATTCTCAAACCTGGGTCTTCGCGAAGTCCCAGGTTTGAGCGTTTTTGCCATGAAGAGGATCATTTAAATCAATTGATATTAGAAGGATACGTTTTCTGGTTAAATATTTAAATATGTGTTTTTCCAGAGAACGGCACTTAAGTGGTTATTGGATCATCGTCCAATCACATTGTTTTCATGCAAACACATCTTTACCTAACTCTGACAAAAGGGTTTAAAAATATATTTAACAAAAACAATCTTGGTTTCAATTTCAAATATTAATCTTCTTCTTCTTCTTCTTCTTCTTCTTCTTCTTCTTCTTCTTCTTCTTCTTCTTCTTCTTCTTCTTCTTCTTCTTCTTCTTCTTCTTCTTCTTCTTCTATGAAAAGTTATAGCCAGCATGAAGAATAAAAAGTACCGACTATCTTTGTTTAGAACCACGATGGCCGCCGTTGCTGGGCGACGTGACATCAGAATATTGAATCCAATTCCAGTCGATCCATGGTCATCAGCACCAAATATTATTAAAATGAATGAAATATATAAATAGCTAAGCATTATAGCAATATGGTGTTTGGTATAGGCTACATGGTCATTAATAACAGTTATTCCTTTTTTTATGATATTGTCAAGGGTGAGACAAACTGTGACCCTTCGCCTCAAAACGGTATTAAGTCGGCTTGGTTAAGATATTAAAAATTGAATTCATAGTCAGAAATATCAGACTTGTCTTGAGTTTGTATGTTTTATTGAGGAGAATGGATACCATATTGAAGGGTGCTAATGCCAACAATTTATATTTTTTACAAGTTTAATATTTAATTCGTTGTTTAGGCATATGGTTCATTCCGACATAATACCGTTTTGAGACGATGGGTCACAATTTATTACTTTTTGTAATTAATTATCACCATCGTCGTCGTCGTCATCATCATCACATTAATTATTATTATTATTATTCTTATTATTTTTATTATTATCATTAGTATTATTATTATTAATAATGATAATGATGATAATAACAATTATTATTATGATTATTATTATGATTATTATTATTATTATATTATTATTATTATTATTATTATTATTATTATTATTATTATTATTATTATTATTATTATTGTTGTTGTTGTTGTTGTTGCATTATTATTACTAATTTTATTGCACATCAAAATTATTTTCACAGGAAACATCCAGAAACGAACACACACAAACATACACACACACACATTCCCACACACACAGACACACACACACATACACGCTCTTTCTCTCTCTCTCTCTCTCTCTCTCTCTCTCTCTCTCTCTCTCTCTATCCCGGCCCTCTATTTCTCTATATCTCTCTATATTCCAAATAAATTTTAAATCAATCTTTCGTCTCTACTCCAACTAACCACTCTTCGATTTCAAAATAAAATGGATTTGGTCTTCCACTAAATTATTATAAAAGAGCCATGAGATAACGTTACGCAACCAAGAATAATCTCCAATAATGATTGCTTTTTAGTGAGATTAGAATAACAATTCGTGCACACATTCCTCTGTGGCATCATGTGTTTGTTGTAATGCCACTGGTACGCAGACAACACGGTAGAATGTCTGGTCTGGTATTTAGAAAATCACTAGAAATATCAGGGCAGGAGATTAAAAAAAATGTGCTTTCAAATGTCTAGTCCTACATGTTGAGTGTTGCTGTTAGCTAAGGCCCTCTTTTAAAGCGTTTTGACATTTGGACATTGAGCTATGTAAAATGCTATTTTTTAAAAGCTAAAAGTAAAGGAAAGTCGAGTTAATTGTGTCCCATCATTTCAAAACGTTAAAAAACAAGGTGAATCCCTGATGTTTATAAAATGAAAATGTGTTATCCATCGCCTCAAATGACGTCACATGAATTGGTTGTTGCACACGAGTGTAGAAGAATGGTTTGAGAGTGCGTGTGTAAAGATAGGAAGGTCCTGGGCTCGAGTCTCGCCCGCGCATAGTTGAGTCCTTGGAGAAGGCTCTTTATTCACATTCTCTCACCGTACTCAGGTGTAAAATGAGTACCTGGCCGTTAACAGCGTTAGTTCTGTCCGAGAAAATAATTGTTATATCGCCTAAAAGGCATCATGTCCCTTCCTACATGTTAAATGTTGCTGTTGGCCAGGGGCCTCTAGTAAAGCGCTTTGAGCACGTTTAGTGGACACTGCGCTATATAAAAGCTCAATTTAATTTAAAGATTATCGAAATTCTTCAACCTAAACATCAATTACTCTCTCGCGCAGTCCCAGATTTGATAGTGTTTGCCAAGATTTTAATCGATCGGTATTTGAAGGACGAGATTTTGATTTCTGGCCAAAATTTTAAATACCTGTTTTCTCAGAGCCTACGGAAGCTTTCAGCAGATTGTCCTGTGAATTTAACATCAAATTAAACGGAGATCTGTTGGAATGAGGATAATGTGTGCAAAATGCCTTTCGAAGAGCATACGCCGCCTACACCGCCGAAGCATCTCGGCTTCGGTCAAGAACCTGCCTCAAGGCAAAATCGTGTCATCAGTGGGGACTTTCCACCTGTCCAACATGTACCCGATGTGGGATAGAACCCGAAACCGCAGAGCATCTAGTCGAACGGTGTGTTGTGACGAAGCTTCCGGGCGGGTTTACGACGGTACACGAGTGCGGTGAGGAATTTGCTGATTGGGTCGATCGTCATAACATAATAGTGTGATCACCATTAGAAACTGCTGCTGCCGGAGCATCAAAATGTCAGATCAGACATTCAGTCTTAAGCTAGGTCATTTTGTGAGTCCTTGACCTTTTTCTACATGAAAATTTCATTTCATTTGTAGATTTTTGTTTTTATTTTTTGTTTCGTTTTGATGTTGTTGTTGTTGTTGTTATTTGTGTGTGTGTTTTGTAAGTCCTTGGCCTTCTTCTACATTAAAATTTCATTTCATTTGTTTTTCGTTCTATTTTTTTGTTTCGTTTTGTTGTTGTTGCTGTTGTTATTGTGTGTGTGTGTGTGTGTGTGTGTTTTGTATATTTTGTTTTCTTCTTGTAATTAAAAAAAATTGCATACTCTCAAATGCAAGTATTTATTTAAGCTCAAACTCTACAAGTTAACCTTAAATAAGTATCAGATTCGTCCCGAAATATCACTGTTTTGTAATATCAATGGTTGAGATCTCTCAGATTTTGGGCTTTTTAAAGAACAAGTTTTGACAAGATCTAAGGTTCAACAGTCGTAACGCCGCTTCCCTCGTAATGACGCATGGTAACTTAGTAACTGGCTCTAAACTATCGGAACAATGGCGGACGCCCTTATGAAATATTTATCCGACGAGCATAAAAGCGTATCCAGAGGAAAAAATAAACCATTTTAATCTGATCATGTTTTGACTTTTACACATTTTGATCACAAGACATATAGAAAGTTCTAGCCAGCATGAAGAATAAAAAGTACCGATTTTCTTTTTTAGAACCACGATGGCCGCCGTTGCTGGGCGACGTGACATCAGATTATTGAATCCAATTGGCATTGAAGTAAAATGAATTCTATATAAAATGAAAATAAAAAGTATTTTTTTCTGTGTGCGACAGCTGTGCATTAATTTAAAGCTAAATTAGTAGTTATGCAAAGTCATTAGGCCCATGGACCAGGAGTTTATCCCGATTTTTATAGTGAGAAACGGACAATAGTAATTGCTTGCTTCCCTTGGGATAGGACGCTTGTCTATCGAAAACTACTTTCCGCTAGATCTAACAGACCCAGCTACCAAATCATTGCTGAATAGACAGGGATTGATCTCGGTCCCTTTGCGTGTGAATAGAGTGCTCTACCAACTGAGCTATCGGGAGCCTTCCAGTCTATAATCTAAACCCAGGCCTAAAACCAGGCTCAAGATAGTAGCAGACAACCACAACACGACTTCAGCCAGATTAAAATCGAAATTCCCCAAAGAACAGCTGCCACACCACCACCAATTACCACGAAGCCAATCGCCCGTGATGTTGAAGGACCACTTGACCGTCGTCCACCGTTGACCATTTATTTGGGCATTAGTTAGCATTCGGTCACTCAGTGAATCTGAAAAGAAAATATGTACTGGTAATCAATCATGCATGACCTCTTTTCAAAAATTCTGATCTCCCTAAAATAGATAGGAGTAACCACAGATTTGCCACATAGGTACTGTAAAAAGAATTTTTAGATTTTGGCCAGACAAGCCATAACCTGAAAAAAGGGATTTTTAAACATTTTGGCCTGATAAGCCGTACAGTGACAACAAGAATTTTTAGCTTTTGGCGAGATAAGCCTTACACAGACAAAATAATATTTTGATTTGGCCAGATAACTTTCGCCTTATATCATTGTATAGATAGATTGAAGAAACCAAAAAAATACAATAACATTTTTACCATGGATGGCCATTTTTGTTGATTATAATCATTATCAAATGGTTATAAAAAAAAAAAATTAAATTTTAACCATGGATGGCCATTTTTGTTGATTATAATCATTATCAAATGGTTATAAAAAAATACAATTAAATTTTAACCATGGATGGCCATTTTTGTTGAATATAATCATTATCAAATGATTATAAAACCTCTTGGATAGAATTGGATAGATAATGAGAGGAAGCGTCCAATTTGAAAATGTATGCTTTTAAAGTTAGTCAATTTAAACGAGTTCGACGCTCAGACAGTGACTCCCGGTTGAGAATTATTCCGTTGAAATAAAAAAGTAGAGAAGCTGTCTTCAAATCCAGAAAAGTCTGTCTGGATTTTGAGTGACGTAGTAAAGCTTTTACTGATTTTGTTATTAGCTGATGAAGGGTTTGAGCCCGAAACGTTCAATGTAAAACATTTTATCCTTTCTTGAAGCTTTCGAATCATTTTTCTAAAAAATAAAAAGAATTAAAAAAAAATTTTTTTTTAATAAAAAGAACAGCAGAAATAGCTTTTTATAGTATTGATAAAACGTGGACAGATTTAATTCTTCCATAATGGGGCAGCGCGGTTCAGCGGTACGGTTTTTGCTTCATACCCGAAAGGTACTGAGTTCGAATACCCGCTGCGCTGTGTGGACTTGAGCAAGTCACCTCGCCCTAACTCAGATTGCGGCGCTGCACTACGGCTAACCTCTGGATTATTCCAGTCTTCCCATGGAATAGACCCTAAAGGCAAATTTCACACAAGGCATGAATAAAGGGAATTCAGATTATTAAAAAAATAGTATTATATTATTTTTCTAATAGCATTATCAATT
>NC_088361.1:121964711-121972211 GCF_034508935.2 Berghia stephanieae
CGTCCTACATGTTAAATGTTTCTGTTTGCTAAGGACCCTTTGTAAAGCGCTTTGAGCACATGTGGTTGATAATGCGCCATATAAATGCCCAAGTTTTATTTTTGGTCATACTCATCTACAGATACCTTGTTGGATTTCGATTTTCCTCAGCTAAATTGAAACCCTCAGGGTAGAAAAATAAAGAGGTTCAAAGACCAAAGGAAACATGGTGACGATTAGAGGACATAGAGACAAAAGCTGAAGGACTTTTATAGATAGTATGCGGTTGGCTAAGAAGCTCACAACATTGCCATCCGGAAGTATAACGGACCAACACACAAACTCTGTGTAACCATGAACTTTTATAGTCTGGTTAATGCAGTTTAGTGAGAACAACTCACAAACGCGGATGGCAAAAGCAATAACAAAGGCCTGAGTGACGTCATCTGCATACCATCTATTGCTCCAGCTGTGGAATATGGATCAGAACGTAGCCATCGTTAACATAATCTAGCCTGACACAAGAACCCCCTAGGACTGGCAGTTTGACGTAATTTTTAAAGTTTGTATAGCGTCTAGTGAGTTGTCGTTAGTAGAGCTCATGGAAACAAGTTATTTCATTGGTTGAACTATTGAATATAACTCATGATTTGTTTTCTTTTGTGGCAAAAGACTGGCATTTTGACGTCATTTTTTGGTCAGTGCCAGGCTATAACTTTACGATCAGAACTGGGTACGCTTAAGGACAAAGAGGAAGAAGTAATGTGTGAAGCTTAAACAATAATAGCCCGCCGTGATTTCAACATTCTGTTTTTTCGAGGTTAAAAAAAAAATTATTAAAGATTTATTCTATTATTATTATTATCATCATCTTCATCATCATCATCATCATCATCATCATCATCATCATCATCATCATCATCATCATCATCATCATCATCATCATATTATCATCATTATTATTATCAATAAATGAATAAATAGCTAAATAAATTAATTTATTATTATTATTATTATTATTATTATTATTATTATTATTATTATTATTATTATTATCATTATTATTATTATTATGATAATGGTGTTGATGATGATGATGATGATCATGATGATGATGATGATGATGATGATGATGATGATGATGATGATGATGATGATGATGATGATGATGATGATGATGATGATGACGATGATGATGATGATGAAGATGATAATGATGATGATGATGATGATGATGATGATGATGATGATGATGATGATGATGATGACGACGACGACGGCGACGACGACGACGACGATGAGATGATGATGATGATGATGATGATGATGATGATGATGATGATGATGATGATGATGATGATTATGATGATGATGATGATGATTAAAATGGTGGTTATTACTATTATTGATATGTGTGGCTCATACTACTTTGGTTCGTACCCGAAAGGAACCGAGTTCGAATATCTGCTGAACTGTGCGGTCTTGAGCAAGTCACCTCGCCCTCGCTCAGTGTGCGGCGCTGCACTGCGGCTGACGCCTGGGCTATTTCAGTCGTCTCTTGGAATAGACCCTAAAGACAAATTTCCCCTATGGGATTAATAAAGGGAATTTTATTTTTATTTTATCTTATTTTATTTTATTATTCGTATATTTATTTATTGAGGATGCCAGATTCTATTTTGCGGCTATGTGCTCTTGTGGTATGACACTCGCTTCGGATCGGAAGGTCCTGGGTTCGAGCCTCGCGCTCGGCGCATAGTTGAGTCCTTGGAAAAGGCTCTTTACTCACATTCTCTCACCGTACTCTGGTGTAAAATGAGTACCTAGCCGTTAACAGCGTTGTCATTGTCCGAAAAATTGTAATATCGCCTAACAGACGGCATGTCCCGTCCTACATATTAAATGTTGCTGTTGACCAGGGACCCCTTGTAAAGCGCTTTGGGCACATTTAGTGGATATTGCGCTATATTTAGGTCAATTAAAATTCTATCCACAGCGTGACTTGGGATGGTGAATGAAAGAGAGACGGGTAATCCAAGCATGACGACGATATGGGGACGGGTCAGAGAGATAAACGAAGACAGATGGTCTGACCATTTTATTTGGTCTTACTAATGGGTATTGGATAGTATAACAACATGCGGCCACGTCGTTATAAACATAATGTGTGTCAGTGTGTGTGTGTGTGTGTGTGTATGTGTGTGTTTGTGTGACTGTTGGGTATTTATCATAGATAACACAGGACCGAGTGGTCTGTGGCCTGTGGTATGTATGCCAATATCGGACAATAAATCTGTCTGCTATATTATTATAGACATCTAGATCTAGTTAGTATATAAAATCGCTGGCCTTTCTTTATTTCTAATCATGCATGTCATTGCTGGAGAATACGATTTTTTCTTCTCCTCCTCCTCCGTCTCCTTCTCACCCAAATCCTCCTCCTCTCCACTCCTCCTCCTCCTCCTCATCCACCTCATTCTTCTTCTTCTTCTTCTTCTTCTTCTTCTTCTTCTTCTTCTTCTACTACTACTACTACTACTACTACTACTACTACTACTACTACTACTACTACTACTACTACTACTACCACTACTACTACTACTACTACTACTACTACTACTACTACTACTACTACTACTACTACTACTACTACTTCTTCTTCTTCTTCATCTACTACTTCTTCTTCTGCTACTTCTTCTTCTTCTTCTTCTTCTTCTTCTTCTTCTTCTTCTTCTTCTTCTTCTTCTTCTTCTTCTTCTTCTTCCTCTTCCTCTTCCTCTTCTTTTTCCTTTTCCTTAATGCTTCAGCGAAATAAGTTATCACGTCCGTTCAAACACAAAGCATATTACAAAGCAACAAAACTGATTTTTAGGCTTAAGAACATGTCATATGACGAGCGTTAAGCACCCCTTGATCCATTTAGACTCAAATACAGAAAGCATTTGGAGAGGTATAATACAATTCTACAATACGAATGACATGAATATTTAAATTTTATTTACATTTCCAAAAGTACATGTATGAAGGATGACATGTTTAAAATAATGAATATTCCAAGATTTTGGACCAAAATGAACACAAAACTCATATTTTATGCATTGTAAAAATATTGAATTTTCTCAGCTTTATCACCAATAATGTATGTTCTTTGAATCAATTTCAATAGGATTCAATAGTCGTAGCGTCACTTCCTTCCTAATGACGCATGGTAACTTAGTAACACTGGCTCTAATCTATCGGAACAATGGCGGACGCCCTTATGAAATATTTCTCCAACGACCATAAAAGTGTATCCAGAGGAGAAAAACATTATAAATATGATCTTGTTTTGACTTTTATACTTTCTGATCACAAGACATATGAAAGGTTCTAGCCAGCTTGAAGAATAAAAAGTAATGATTTTCTTTGTTTAGAACCAAGATGGCCGCCGTTGTCGGGCGGCGTGACATCAGACTACTGAATCCAATTATGGTTTATAGAGATATAACTCCTCTGATATTTACGAATGATTAATTTCTTCACTATTTCGTGAAATCCCTACAATTTTTATTTGGTTTTGACGATGGCTTCAATTGCCAATGATTTTTATTTTGACTATGCATTGCTATTTGGATATTATTCTTGTTTTCATTAACTTTCAAAATTGTAAGCAAGTCTGATGTTCACACCAAAAATGCATTTTCTTAGCAGGAAAATTCTAAGGTGATGATTGACTGAGAATTACAGTTTTAAAAGATTTAGGAATGATCATTTCTTTAATTATTTTATCAACTTTTTACAATTTTGATTTAATTATGAAAAGTTTTCAATACCTTCAGTAATCTGTAATTCTTATTTTTGATTTTACTTGCCATAAGAATATGACGTGATTTCATTATCTAATAAAACATGACTTTTTCAAAAGATTATTTATCTTAGATAAGATAGATAATAGATAGGATAATGTTTTTTTCAAGTGTTACGCATCTTTCAAATTTGATAGTGCTCATTAAGAAGCTGACGGTTCTATTCCATGTACTACCCAGGAGCTGCTTGTCGTCTTCTGTTCTTCAATAAATGGTGTTCTTCAATGAAAACTACTCATAATATTATTATAATGGTAGAGCTTCCGGGTAGCAACGTCAAATATTTATTTCACTTTCTCACTGTTGTGCGGCTCCGTGCTCTTGTGGTATGACACTCGCTTTCGTTTCGGAAGGTCATGGGTTCGAGCCTCGCGCTCGGTGCATAGTTGAGTCCGTGGAAAAGCCTCTTTACTCACATTCCTCACCGTACTCAGGTGTAAAATGAGTACCTGGCCGTTAACAGCGTTGTCTTTTTCCGAAAAATTGTAATATCGCCTAACAGGCGCATGTCCCGTCCTCCATGTTGATTGTTGCTGTCGACCCCTATGTAAAGCGCTCTGAGCACATTTAGTGGACATTGCGCTATATTAAGCTCAATTTTTAATACTTTTTTTCATAGTCTGTTGCGATCATTTGGAGTCTTAAACTTCGATGGAATAATACAAACCTGTGCATTCTGTCGTACACTGACAAAACGCCCTTGAACTTTTAGCCAGAAAGCTTTTACTGCATAATATCGTGACGGATGACACTGAGCAGTAACAACGCTGAAGGCGAAATATTATAAGAGATGATATATTATATATATATATATATATATATATATATATATATATATATATATGCAATAACATGCATGATTAAATAAAGAAAGGCCAGTGATTTTATATACTAACTAGATGTCTATACTATATATATATATATATATATATATATATATATATATATATATATATATATATATATAAATATATACACATATATAGTTATTTAGAAAGGTAAAATAGATAGGTAGATTTAAACATATTTAAATTTATAAATAAATAGGTCATGGTAGCTCTAGAACAAATTTGTGGATTCCCTTTACCAAGTTACTCCGCCCCCCCCCCCCCTCCCCCCTCCCTTTATTTTTTTTTTACTCGAAACAAAATGAATTAGACTAACGAATAAATTCAATAAAGCGCTTTATTGAATTTATTCGTTAGTCTAATTCATTTTGTTTCGAGTAAAAAAAAAAATAAAGGGAGGGGGGAGGGGGGGGGGGGCGGAGTAACTTGGTAAAGGGAATCCACAAATTTGTTCTAGAGCTACCATGACCTATTTATTTATAAATTTAAATATGTTTAAATCTACCTATCTATTTTACCTTTCTAAATAACTATATATGTGTATATATTTATATAAGTACAGCCAAATCGGATTATAATGTAATTACCATAATGTACACGTATTGGGATTGGTGAATGAATGATGTAGCATTTACCTATTATCCTTGTTGGTCAACAAACAATAGAGTGATTTGAATTTTTATTAGTTGGAGTTTTTCATAAATAATATTTATGAAATGATAGGTGTATTGTCGTCTCTAAAATACACCATTGAGGTTGAAAGAAGTAGAAAGAAAGAAAGAAAGAGAGAGAGAGAGAGAGAGAGAGAGAGAGAGAGAGAGAGAGAGAGAGAGAGAGAGAGAGAGAAGAGAGGGGAAGAGAGAGGAGAGAGAGAGAGAGAGAGAGAGAGAGAGAGAGAGAGAGAGAGGACTCAGCTCAGGGTCAAAACTCTTAAATAGCTCAATAATATTGACAATACAATTCAATTTAATTCAATTTTTTAGGCTTTCGCCAATAATTTTCATATGATTTACAATATAATTTATAATTTATAATTTACATATATGATGTCAACATGATGTCTAGATTTTAAGTGATCCATTAGTGTTTTTATAGTTTTTGTTCTTGGCTGAAGAAGAATTTTGAGTCCGAAACAATTCGTGTTTTGTGTTTTGTTCTTTATCGAAGCTGTTCTATTCATTTTTGTTCAATGGCTTCAACAGTCATGACGTCACTTCCCTCGTCATGACGCATAGTAACTTAGTAACTGGCTCTATACTATCGGAACAATGGCGGACGCCCTTATGAAATATTTCTCCGACGAGCATAAAAGTGTATCCAGAGGAGAAAAACATTATAAATCTGATCATGTTTTGACTTTTATACATTCTGATCATATGACATATGAAAAGTTCTAGCCAGCATGCATAATAAAAAGTACCAATTTTCTTTGTTTAGAACCGCGCTGCTCGCCGTTGCTGGGCGATGTGACATCAGACTATTGAATCCACAGTAGTTTGCTGCACGTGCGTGATGTTACGCCTTGGCTAAGAAGCTCACAACATTGCCATCCGGAAGTATAACGGACCAACTTACAAAACTATGTGTAACCATGAACTATAATAGTCTGGTTATTACAGTTTAGTGAGAAGTATTCATAAACGTGGATGGCAAAAACCAAAAACAAAGACCTGAGTGACGTCATATTCGTTCTATCTATTGCAGGGAATGCGTATCTTTAAACGATTAACATCAATAATATTGTTATGAACTGATAAGTTATATGATAACAATGAATTTTTAAATAATTTATTCTTATATTGATCAGTGCGGCTCTGTGGTCTAGTGGTATGAAACTCGACTTCGGTTCGGAAAGTCCAGGGTTCGAGTCCCGCTCTGATCGGCGCATTGCCGATTCCTTGGAAAGGACTCTTAAATCACATTCTCCCACCGTACTCTGGTGTAAAATGAGTACCTGGTCGTTAGCATCGTTGTCTCTGTCCGAAAAAAAATTATAATATCGCCTCACAGGCACCGTGTCTCCTCCTTCATGTTAAGTGGTGCTGTTGGATAGGGACCCCTTGTAAAGCGCTTTGAACATATTTAGTTTATATTGCGCTATATAAAAGCTAAAGTTTTCTTCTATAATTTACCGGTTGCCTGCAGCACATGCATGGATTTTATGCCTATTTACTTACAGGAGATGCGTATTTTTAAACGCTTTATATCAATATAATATTGTTATGAACAAAATATGTCCTAAGATGATCATTAATTTTCTATTTATTCTTATATTATTGATCTTCTACATCCCGTTTTAATCCCATTGCTATCATAAATACACACGTCCCAAGGGTGTCATAAGCGCTCGCTAGTAAATCGAGATCTATGATTATAAGTTATAGTGTCCTATAATCTTTCCTATTCGATGGCTAGGTATTATACCTAAAAATACCCATTATAATCAACACATTTTTAAATATAATATTTTTGGTTATTTTAGGACTATAGCATCTGAAAATCTAAAATGTTTTAAGCTTAATGTCAGAAATATACTTCATTGCTAGACAGTAGTATTTCTCTTAGTTTTTAGTTTTTATTGTTATCTATCTCTCCTTCTGTCTGTCTGTCTGTCTGTCTGTCTGTCGTTATTATCATCATCATCGTCGTCGTCATTATCATCATCATCATCATCATCATCATCATCATCATTTCCTATTTCATCATCATCATCATCATCATCATCATCATCATCATCATCATCATCATCATCATCATCATCATCATCATCATCACCATCATCATCATTCTCCTCCTCCTCCTCCTCCTCCTCCTCCTCCTCCTCCTCC
>NC_088361.1:121977211-122072211 GCF_034508935.2 Berghia stephanieae
ATTTCACTCCTCCTTATTTTCTCTCTCTCTCATTCTCTCTCTCTCTCTCTCTCTCTCTCTCTCTCTCTCTCTCTCTCTCTCTCTCTCTCTCTTCCTCTCTTTCTTTCACACGTGCGATATACACAACATAAACATATTCATTTCGTTTTCAATTTGTTACGATTGTGGCAATTCGACACCAAAAATTATCATCATTATCAATTGGTCAGTTAATCTTATATTAAATAAATTAATCAGTTAATCAGTCAACGAATCAATCCTTGGTTTTTCTGTACCATATGAAATATTCAAAATTTTTATTGCTGATGGAACGAACGTTAACTAGTGATTCGGTTCTTGCCATTGCTAATACGATTATACTAAAAAATAAAATTAATCAATCAGCCAAAACATTCTTATGTCTTTCATTTTGGCCAAAACTTTTACTTCAATTATGGACCCATTCATAAGATCCCGCAACCTATAAATAATATGACTTTTCCTTACAACAATAAATCACTTCTTTGGAGTCTCAGGTTTAATTAAAATTGTTTGAATAGTTAGGGCCATCTAAATCGATCGTTAGTTGAAATAAACATTTTCTCGCTAGAGTGGGAAACAATTGATCCATTGATCTTGTGTTATGACATTCGCTTATTTGGACTCCTCGAAGCTGGGGGAAAAGTTGACAGGCTTCTCCACCAGCAAGAGGAGACATTGGGTGGCAGCGAACCGACTTCGGTCGAGATACTTCCCCACGGCACACTCACTTCATCAATGGGGACTTGCCACCAGTCCAACATGTACCCGTTGTGGTTAAGAGCCCGAAACAGCAGAGCATCTAGTTGAACATTGCGTTGTGACGAAGCTTCCGGGCGTGTTCGCGACCGTACACGATTGCGGCAATGAGTTTGCGGCCTGGATACATCATCGTAATATAGTAGTGTGGCACCATTAGACGCTGTTGCCTTTGTAGACAGCGCAAAGTTGAGTCCTTGGAAAACGGTTATTTACTCACATTCCCTCATAATACTCATGTGTGAAACGAGAACAATGAGTTTGCGGCCTGGATACATCATCGTAATATAGTAGTGTGGCACCATTAGAAACAGCTGCCTTTGGACATGCAGATTCCTGGCTCGAGTCCCATTCTGTGCGGCGCAAAGTTGGGTCCTTGGAAAAGGCTCTTGACCCCAATTCAATCACCATACCCAGGAATAAAAAGAGTACCTAGCCGGATACAGCAATGTCTATGTAGAAAAAAACCCCAACTGTTATAGTATCATGTCCTATTCTCGACGTTAAGTGTTGCTGCTGGCTTGGGACACCTTGTGAAACGCTTTGAGAACATTTATTGGGTATAGCGTTATGTTAAAGCTCAAGTTTTTTAACCCGGTCCCCACATCCCTCTCAAACAACAAAAAATACAAGAATCTTCTATCATTAGCATCTCCAGCAAAAGACCTTGAGGTTTGGAAGGAATTAACTTAGGCAACAGAGGTGTACTAGTCAGATGAATAAAATTGACTACAAAGTAAAAAATGACCAGAATATTTTAAAGATAATGATTTGAAGTTTAATTAACAGGACTCAATCTCACTCCTTAATGAAAACGTTTATTGTTACTGAAATTTATGACTTAACTCACTCAGTCCTAGAGATTTTTGCTACTTTTCAAATTTGGAAAAATTGTATTTAAAAAAGCATGTGTATAGATAGCTTTAATCAACTACCATTAACATGTGTAAAAATTAAAAACATTAGCTTTGATACTACGCCTATAATTTTTCTCAGAAAAATGTAATAAATAGGCATGGGGTAACAGTCACCTCGGGTATACTACGGATATAGTCAGTGTTATTTTTGAGTGAAACTTAATATTCCAATGTTGGCATCAGTCTTAACCGACGTGTACTTATTTGCAGATCTGATACCTCAAATTGATGTCAATAACAATAGGAAACGGATTGGAAGCTTCAATTCAATCAAAAAAGAGGATAATATGGACGTTTCGGGTTCCCCCTTGTTAACAAAACACGATGAAAGAAACACTAAAGACGAATGAGAGAAGTGAGAATGGGATTGTCACTTCTCTCATTCGTCTTTAGTGGTTCATTCATCGCGTATTGTTGATAAAGGGGAAACCCGAAACGTCCACATTTTCTGTCTTCGTTGGTTGTATTGACGCTTCCAATCCATTTCCTATGGTTATATATTTTTTCGAGTTTCAAAAGCAACAACATTTTAAATCAAATTGCTATGGGCGTATCGTTGTAATGGAAATACTCTCAATCAAAACAAGATATTCTCCATTACAACAATGTTAATAAACGAAGCCCGTAATAGGGAAGAAAAGTGTGATGTCAAAAAAAAATTATCTAGTTCCTATCTCGTTGGAAGTGCAAAACTACTCTACCGGAGGACTGAATACAAATCGTGTGTAAATGATCTTCTGGTTTCAGAGTGATGGCATTTTATTTTCTAGTCTAATGTATTATGCTGGTCGTCCATAAAGACAATCCATCCTCGCCCTTTTACGTACGGTAATTCTTAGAATCTGCTTACACATCCTGCTACTAAAATATGATTCAATAAACAACCTATTCATTATTTTTAAAATTGTCTTTCGAATGACTGGTTACATACACACTTCTAAGGATTTAGGAACCAGAAAAGTAAAATAATATGTAACATCACGACTTTTCTTCCCTATTTTGTTGGGTTATCAGACCTGCAAATATGAGCGCTTAGGTTTCATCCCACCAAAATACCGTTTTGAGACGATTGTTTACAATTGTCTATTGATGGCAAAATTCCTATTTAATTCATAAACAATGACTCCAGGAGTGTGGTTTTTTAAATTATTTTTTTTTTAGTTTATTGTTCATGTATTTTACCACCATTTCAGTGGTTCTGTATCATGCAATATATATTTTTGCCACTTTGATCTAAGTATTTGACGGGCATCTTATGATAAAAATTTCCGAATCTTACTACCTTTTCTTTAATTCATATAATACCTTTGATTTGAAAGAGCGGACTTGTCATCTTATAATCAGATCGCTGTCAAATAACACTACGATTTTTTACACAACAAAATTTATAGAACATCCGTTCACATTCATACCCCTTTCACACGTCCTTTCTCTCATTCTTTTACTTCGAATCAACAATGTTTCTGTCTTTTCATCATTTAATGTGAGATGTTTAAAATTGCACGGTAAAACCGTACAATTCCGAATGTGTACGGTTTTAGCCCAATTCCCCCTACTACAATGAATAGGAAGAAATTATATGTATTTACTCAGTTATTTCCCTTGCTTAAGATAGCCGTCATAAGGAAAACCTCAGGTCTTAAACCGAAACGTTATGATTGATTGCCAGAGTAGTTCTATAGCAGATGGTTTTTTCTTATGGGTCTTGGTAACCTGTATGCAAAATTTCATGCTACAACCCGAATTTGCACGGTTTTAACCATAATTCACCCCTTTTTTAAAAAAAAACCTCGCCTATGTCATAAATAAGTGAAAAGCGTACAAATCTTGAGAGTCCACAATTTCTGCTGGTCGTCACAGAATTCAAGACAGTCATGATTATGGCGAATTTATCTAGATAAAGCTATGTCTGAATTGTTCAGACGTTGATGGATGCGAATATCTCGCCCAGTTGACGAGTTCTGACGGCCATTCGGGATGGATAAAATGATATCGAGCATGCGCAGATGCGATGTCTGCTGGAGTTAGTCCTTTTCTGTCCCTCTGACTATTCGTTGAGTGATATTTATGGACAAGGATATCCTTTGAATTGTCGACGTGATTCTCATTTGAGGAAATACCAATACGATAGTTAGTTTCGTATATTTTGTCCGGTACACAAAACGCTACTGTTTTCGATCTTGAAATTGAAGAAGAAGAAGGCTTGTCTCCAATTTCGTTTTCTCCCAAAGATTTATTTGAGTTTAGGTTCCCGTTCGATCTTGCGGATGCAGGTTTGGAGGATGATGGATGTCTCAAGCTACAAGCACTGCTAGTATCAGACATGCTTGTACGATGTACATGGGTGTTATTGGTTTCTTTATCAAAAATATCCTGGTTATTTGCTGACAAAATGTTTTCAATAATTTTGTTCCGCTTTCTTTCTAAACTCGAGGATTTTAGAGCATTCAGTTCGTTGTTTTTGGTTGTGGATTTTCCAAGAAGTTCTTTGTAGTTGTCGTCTAAGAATTTTTTGGGAGACACATAGTTGAAGTGGCAATTCGTTGTTGACAATTTTCCTTTAGGGTAAGGTTGAGGAGGTCTGGGGTCTACGTGAACTTTCTTAAAAAACTCAGGTCTTTGGCAAGTGGGTCTGGTGGATAAAAAGAAAACGCTAGCAATGTGAAGACCACAAAAAAAAAAATGTCCTTACCTACAATGATTACGATATTTAGTATTAAATCTAAATGAAATTCAAAGTGGAGAATTGTTGGGAAGAATGGAAAATTATCGCAATACTAATAACAATACTACTACTACTACTACTACTACTACTACTACTACTACTACTACTACTACTACTACTACTACTACTACTACTACTACTACTACTACTACTACTACTACTACTACTACTAACTACTACTTACTACTACTACTACTACTACTACTACTACTACTACTACTACTACTACTACTTACTACTACTACTACTACTACATACTACTAGCTACTACTACTACTACTACTACTACTACTACTACTACTATACTACTAATAATAATAATAATAATAATAATAATAATAATAATAATAATAATAATAATAATAATAATAATTCTTCTTCTTCTTCTTCTTCTTCTTCTTCTTCTTCTTCTTCTTCTTATTATTATTATTATTATTATTATTATTATTATTATTATTATTATTATTATTATTATTATTATTATTATAAAAGGACCCTCATGTTGGCAAATATTCTCAACCCTGGGCCTTCACAAGTCCCATGATTAATAGTTTATGCCAAGCTGTAGATCATTTTAATCGATCGATATTTGAAGGACTAGTTTTCTGGCCAAATTTTTAAACACATGTTTTTTTACGGCGTACGGCAGAGACAAATTATTTTTGGTGCGGCTTTGTTGTCTTGCGACAGAACACTCGCCCTCGGATAGAAAAGTTCAAGGGCGAGTCCCGTTGTAGGCGGCGCAAAGTTGAGTCCTTGGAAAAGGTTATTTACTCACATTCCCTCATAATACTCAGGTGTAAAACAGAACATGACCAGTAATAGTGCCTTACAGGCGTCGTGTCTCGTCCTATATGACAATAAGTAATTGTGTTGGCTTGCGATCTCTTATAAAGCCCTTTGAGCACATTTAGTTGATATTGCTCTATATAAAAGCTCCAGTTTTATTACTAGATTGCGTTGTTGTGCTAGCATTGTTGAGTATTACATTACAGACACCACTTACATCTTGTAAATCTGTTTGGCAATGTAGTTTTTCATTCTCTGTCTGGCTTTTTCCTCGAAGGTTGTCTTCGACATTCGTTTCCGGTTTGTTGCACACATAATCACGTGATTTCTCCGTGACCCGTCTTTGACCCTGAAGCCAGGAGGGGCGCTGCTGGGCAATTCTCTAGATAAATTATTTTTTTCTTCTTGAAGAGATGCGTTTCCTCCGTAGTGTGCATGTTGATGCTTTGAATTTACGACAAGGAACTTCTGTCGAAAATCGGCTGTTTCTGGATGAAAACAAACAAACAAACACACCCATTGGTACTCGACAAAAGCTCGTAATAATACACAGATAGTATGTTTTAACCCTCTCCGTTTCGACCTCGACAAATGTCGTAATTCATACTACACTATTATTGTTATTATTATTATTGTTATTATTATTATTAATAATAATAATAATAATAATAATAATAATAATAATAATAATAATAAAAATAATAATAATAATAATAATAATAATAATAATAATAGTAATAATAATAATAATAATAATAATAATAATAATAATAATAATAATAATAATAATAATAATAATAATAATAATAATAACAATAATCTTTATTGTCCAAATAGGCAATTATTGTTAAGTTACAGCTCTTGTAATAGGGGGGGGGGGGGGTAATTAAAATTAAGGGGTTTTCAGTGTGTCGCTTAGTCTACATTTTTAGTGGAAAAAAATCTGCTTATTGTGTATTTTTCAATGTCCTGCCCTCGGCATTGTGTCTTTGCAGAATACACTTTCCTCATTATTCGGTCGTAGGCAGTGACATATATTATTTATTATTTATCTATGGTGTGTAACTTTTTAAGTATTATTTATTATTACGTAGGTATACCTGTTTAAAAGGAATGCCATTTTCCGAATTGAAGATTTGGGTTAATGCGGCCATCTGTAAAGCTTTGAAAGCGACGTGTTCTTATCTGCAGGTCTGATAATCCAAACTTTTCTGACAAATTGATGTGTCTCAAACATGATAAAAACCCTGTCCATTATAACAATGTTAAACCAGTGTCATAATTGTGTCCAGTGCAACTCGTTGTGCGGCCATGTGGTCTTGTGGTATGACACTCGCCTTCAGATCGGAAGGTCCTGGGTTCGAGTTCCGGTTTCAGCGGCGCATAGTTGAATCCTTGGAAACGATGTTCTTTACTCACATTCTCTCGCCGTACTCAGGTGTAAAATGAGTACCTGACCGTTAACAGCGTTGTCTAAGTCGGAGAAGAAAAAAATGCAATATCACCTAACAGACGTCATGTCTCGTCCTACATGTTACGTGTTGCTGGTCAGGGACCTTGTGTAATGAGCATTGAGCACGTTAAGTGGATAGTGCCCTATATAAAAATATCATTTTTAAGGTTTAAATTGAGCATAGAAAAAAAATGAAAAATGAGGAATATATCAATTTAGAAACGTGACCAATCGTCTCAAAACGGTATTATTTTAGGTAATGCTTACAATTCAATTATAAGGCTTATAAAATGAAATAAGTAACTGCCCTCATCGATCTGAGACTTCAAATTCTGATCGTTTTAACATTAAACTACATATTCCTCATAGTTCATTCCGACATAATACCATATCGGAGCGATGGGACACATAAATTAAATATTTAATTAATTGAAATAAAAAAGTGCTTACCCTGTCTTCCTTCGTGACTGAGCCTGTAAGCTGCGAGTCCTTTGGGCATGGAATTAAAGTCAGGAATTCGTGGCAAGGACCTGGCTAAAACTGCTTGATCCATCTGGAACTAAAATTTAAAAGTAGGAAAATACGTAATATATTATAGCAATCTTAAAATAAAAAATTGCGGCAAATCGTATTAAAATGTCAAGTTAAGAAACTAAGGAGCAGAAAAAATAAGTCTACCTCGACTGGACATTTATTCGGATATTTATCGTATTGAAATGGTATTATATCGCCATGACCTTGATTATCTAAAAATCATTTTAAGTTTAACTCGTAAAATTGGATTTAAAATAAATGTTTTCAATGAGGAAAAAGACATTTTTCCCCTGTATTCCAAAAAACTCAATTTTCATATTTCATTCCATTTTGAAGTAAGACCATTTTCTTTATAGAGTTCATTCCGATATTATACCTAATTGACAAAATTAGACCAGTACAGTGGCGTGGCATGCTTACTGTATAAGGTGGTGCAAAATCAGAAGAAAATGACTAAAACCGTGCTATAATATTTGTAAAGAAAAAAGAAAGAAAAAAATTTAAAGACAAGACCTACTCAAATAGGTAAGAGGCGGTATATACCATTTCTCAGTTTTATTGCTTTATAAATGCTATAATGTAATCCCTTTTTTAAAAGATAGATGCGGTGCCAGGCACCAAATCAACTAATATAGCCACGCCCCTGTTCCTTCCATTTTTTTATTTGTTATTTTTGTCTTTAATAAGGAAAAGATTCGAGAATAAAAGGTCCAGTCTCAGTTAATAATATGCTGCCATAATATGATGTAACAGCATTTGATTATTAATTTAGACAACAAGGTGACATCTGAAGGAGACTGCATAATAGACATCAATGCATATAAAAGCAAAGCGCGTAAAAATATTTGGGTTTCTTTGGAATAATACTTGAAGTTTAACCAACCTCGGTGTCAAAACAAAAGTTGTTTTTTTTAAAAGAGCAACGTACTCCTTTCTAAGTGTTCCAGACCAAAGGTCTACGAAGAATCCTTAGAATCTTCTGCTCCAATATCACTAGAAATGAGGATCTCTTTCAGACGGGTACAGTTTCAGACACAATCAGAACAAGACGTTGGAGGGATCTAGCCATGTCTGCAGATGGACTACATCCCGAGAAAAGCGTTAGGCTGGACTCCACAGGGAAAAACGATTTGAATCAGACCGAAGGAAGCCTATGGAAAACTTACCAAAGAGAAAAAGTGCGGCTATGTGGTCTTGTGGTATGACACTAGCTTTCGGACTGGAAGGTCCTGGGTTCGAGCCTCGCTCGGCGCATAGTTGAGCCCTTGGAAAAGGCTCTTTACTCACTTTCTCTCACCGTAAAATGAGTAACTGGCCGTTAACATTGTTGTCTCTGTCCGAAAAAAAATGTAATCTCGCCTAACAGGCGTCATGTCCCGTCCTACATGTTAAGTGTTGCTGTTGGCCAGGGACCCCTTGTAAAGCGCTTTGAGCACGTTTAGTGGATATTGCGCTTTATAAATGCTCTATTTTAATGCTCCCTTTTTAAAATGAAGAGAAAAGAGAACTGAAAGTCCGTGGCCAAGCCTGTAGAGATGATTGAGTGATTTAAGTGAGCTCATCTCTTAACGTGTAACATCCATTGGTAAATGGCGTTGAACAATAGTCGGTGACCGAAAGGGTGACAATCTTAGCAAATCTCTAGCATCAGGGTTGAATCCTTGGGTAAGGTACTTTACACATTACCCCATTAGATGCAGATATAATTGAATTCTAGGTTATGGACTGTGACGGATATTGTGAAGTGTCAAAAAACAAAAACAAAACTGAAGTCTATTATATGATTTAATACTTCATGAAATGAAAACTTTACTCCACTTTATGGTCAATTAGTAATTTGAATATACCATTATGAATTCCATTGATCAAAGTGTATCTGTAAACATATAATCAATATATTTAGAAACACTGTAGACGTCTGCATCACTTGCAAATATTTAAAGTTAGTTGTGATAACTCAAATTAATATTAATATTTTCATTTTGTAATGGAAATTAATCCAGACCCCAGCAAAATAATATTGCCCATTACAACTACAACAACGTTAAAACAAGTTCATATATTAATTGCGTTAGATTATCAAACTTATTAAAATGTGGAAACTGTTCGGACACGTGCTCCGACAAGATGAAAATATTCCAGCACAAACCGCGATGGGTGATTACTGCATGCAAGCAAGGAGCGGTGTTGAACAACTTCACTTTAGTTAAAATGATAAGTTAAAAAAAAAATGGAAATGACAATGATTGCTGAATCTTAAAAGGCACGTTGCGTTTTATACAACGATGAGATAGACTTCACAAAATAAAAGAAAGTAAATATAACCAGAACAAGAACCAAAAAAAAAAAGATATCGACAACAAAAATAGAAATAACAGTAACAATATCGACAAAATCAAGAAAAACAACAAAACAGCAATAATGACCAAAAAATCCGAAGAAAACAAATATAAAAATTAAAATCCTAACCAAAAAGAAAAAAAAACACACACACGCACGCACACGCACACACACACACACACACACACACACACACTCACAATTATAACAAAAATCGAGAAAGAAGAAGAAAAATATAAATCCTAAAAAAAGGATTGTTTTTTCTCACTTCATTAAAGAACTGACAATATTAACTCGGATGTGTTCTTAACACCCCCCCCCCCCCACCCCAATAAAAATGAATAAATAAATAAATAAAAACCGAATAAAAATTGTTTTAAAAACCCAAAAAACAAACAAACATTAAATAATCAAAACAGAACTTGGCAAAATAGAAATGACGTATAAAAACAGCAACATTCACCTGTCTTTGAATGAATTGTCCTCTTCACAAAATCAGTGGAAAATCAATTGCTCCATTTAGGTCAAGTTCTAATGCACTCACAATTTCTATCATAATAGTATTTTAAATTTGAAAATCAAAAACACTATCACTTTGAGAAAGTGGCTTGTCTTTTAACCTGGACTAAAGTATCGAAGTACATTGAGGGTATTCTTTATTATTGCTCTTATTGATTGTAAGACCTCTGCACAACGACAAAACAATTTATGTTTTAATTTGGCAAGAACACGCGATTTCAATAATCGATAGAATCAGATGACCCTTAATTTGTCAAAAAACAAAAAAACAAAAGAGGTTCAAACCTGAGTCTTCTCTGAAGTCTCATATTTGAGAATTTCAAGTATCAGGGTTAAAACTTGTTGTGACGATTTTTATAGATAGATATTTTGATTAAATGTGTTCAATCGCTAGCCAAAATATTTAAAATGTATTATGTCTGTCACAGCACAACAGTTCATAGATAGTGGATAATAGTAGCTATGAGGAAATACCGATTCGCCAAACAGATTAAATGATTTCTCCCCCCTTCGTTGCTACCTAATGCATTGCCCAAACAATTCCAAATTGCTAATGCGTGCCACCCCAGTAGCTCAATCCCCCCGCTGCAAACGTGTAAGCAGCTGTAGTTGTTGTTACAGTAAGAACCCAAAGAGATGACGCGATTTCTAGTGCCATTAAGTCAACCGACCAACTAGAATGAATGAATGAATGAATGAATATAGGTACGATGCGGTGCGACGTGTACTTATTTGCAGGTCTGATAACCCAAATAGGATTTGTCGGATGTCACGTCCGCAGCTTGGTTCTAAACAAAATAAATTGGTACTTTTTATTATTCATGCTGGCTAGAACTTTTTCACATGTCATGTTTTCAGAATGTATAAAAGTCAAAACATGATCAGATTTATAACGTTTTTCTCCTCTGGATATACTTTTATGCTCGTCGGAGAAGTATTTCATAAGGGCGTCCGCCATTTTCACGATAGTTTAGAACCAGTTGCTAAGTTACTATGCGTCATTACGAGGGAAGTGATGTCACGACTGTTGAAGCGTATTGGTGCGTATTGTAATGGAAATACTTTCAAACTAACGTGTACAAATAAGTACACGTCGTCTTAAACCAACACAAAATATCGTCCATTAAAATTACAACAATATTAAGTCAAGTCTTGGGGTAATCTGCTCACGTACTCTAAAAGGTTGGTAAGCATTTAAGAATTTTAACCAGAACCCTGGTCCTTCAGATATCGATCGATTAAAATGATTCCCATCTTGTCAAAAAATCTCAATCTCGGTAGATACTTTACAGAAGAATGGGTTTTGTGGCCAAATTTTTAATACCTGTTTTTATCAAAGCAGGTATGTCAGATAAGTAGTAAGCATCCTTCCGTCTCAAGAAACGATGGTTTGCGCCCTGTATGGCTTTAGTCCTAGGACTACATAATAGATGTCGCTGCTTTAGTCTCATCAGTCCTGTTGAGAGCAACGACGGGTGTGACTCAGGAGACCAATCCTTGCATGACAGTTTCTACCGCAGTTGTTGCACACATAGTTTGAATGTGTGTTTGGTATTTGGATCTGCTGTCTCTCTTTCCTCCTTCAGATGTCAGATAAGTAACAAAGGCAATACAGGAAAGGTTCACCGCACCCAATGCCAGGCCTGTCTACTATTCCGAAGATTTCGTAGAATTACGAAATGTTGGTCCGTTCAATTTCAGAACTCCATGATCATCAACTAAGTGATTGAAACTTTTTGAAAATGATAGTTGATGCTAGACTACATAATTTTTAAGATTTTGAAAAGTGAACTAATCGTTGTGAGGGTAAAATGTTGATTTTTAAAGTCAACTATATTATATGATAGCGAATATAATTTTTATTCCTTATAAATTACATTTTAAAAGGTTTTCAAGTAGGCAGGTCTGCAATGCTTGTGTTCCAAACCTCTTTCAAAACCAATTTCATTTTACCAGTCACGTTTCATTTCACAACAAACACTTCAAAACATGATCAACCATTTCACTGGTGAAAAGAATTATTGACTGCGGGGAGTAAGAAATGACTGTCTAGAATGAATCGATACAGTAGCGGTAAACATGACACCTAATCATAGAAATGAATATATAATCACAATATATTATGTATCAATAACAGTAAATAAAAAAACAGCGATCTTTTCCGTTCACTTTCACTCTGATAATATTGTAGTGGACAATTTGTGATTATATATCTTTAAGGTACAATTTAGGAAGAGAAATCTTACGTCATGTATCGATTTCATATATCAATAGATGGATATAAAGCCCAATTTGTAAAAAGGCCTTAAATTTGAGACTTCTAAAGAACTAAAGACTTTTCGGTAAATTAAACCTCGTCTGAATATATCGATATGTGACGCAAACATTTTTTTCCCCGTTAAAATGGAAAAAAGTATTTTGTCGTAGAATCTCCCATTTCTTTTATGACAGAAAATGCACATTTTATATCAAAGTGCAAAACACTTTTTCATTTGAAAGTCGATCCTGCTTCCGGTAAAGGATCGATCTATCAGGGTGGAGGTGGGGTGGAAGGGGGTGGGGGAGGGGTAGAAGTTCAGTTGGTAGAGCCTCTGCCTCACACGCAAAGAGACTGTAACAATCCCAAATGCAGACAACCCCCCCTCCCTCCCCTCCCCTCTATCCACACAACCAGCGGTTTGGTAGGCCGCGTCTCTCAGATCTGTCTAAGTGTAGACTGAGGTTCTATCCAAAGGGTAGAAGCAACCGCTATCGTCCACTTAATACAATAGGAACCAGAATAAACTCTGGCTCCAATATGGACGATATTGATATATTGAGTCCTTTCATGACGTTAACGCTCTCCTCCCATCCAATTTTAGAATTTCCCCCAAAATTTCAGACCCACCCAACACAAAAAATGGACTTTCCTTATCAAACAAAAAAGTAACAAGTGCATTCTATACAGAATGTTGATCAGCAAAATAATGTCTACAACAAAGTGTTTAGTATTTATAGCTGTAATCAAATCATTTCCATACATTTTGTGATGTACAAGAGAAATTAGAATAAGAAAACTGTTGGTTAAATCGTAACGAATCTGACGATTTTCCTATGGGTAGTAAGGAGAGGGTTTATTTGAAAATCATACAAATAATTTTTGGAAAATTAATGAAGAACCAGCAATATTTTCACGGTAATAAAGTCAGTAGATGAGCGCTAATGAAATAAACTGCCGTACTCTGGATAAACCCATATTTTAAAATTTGGCAAGAAAACTCGTCTTTCAAATGATAGGGATTTCCAATGAGAGGGTTGGAATAATCAGTTTTATTCCACCCCTCTCATTGGAAAATCCTATCATTTCTCAGTAAATACGTATCTTATCGTTGAATAATGCTTTGAACGCGTTGAATAAAAATCTTTTGGTGCGCATGAATACAAATCCAACGTTTTTAGTTTTGGGCCAAATTGTAATTCAAACAGAAGGAGAAAGATACAAATTATGGTGATTAGAAGTTTTAATACCATACCATTTAGCTACAAAATATCTAATAATCTTACTTGGAGGGGTAGAATAAACGTATTCTTTCATTTCTTTGTATTTATTAAACTTGTTTATATTTTTATCGTGCAATAACACACACACACACACACACACACACACACCCTATATATATATAATAAAATAATATATATAATAATATAATAATATATCTACTCCCAAGCTTGTTGTTGTGTTATTGGGCACGATAAAAATAACTACAAAATGATGAAAGAATCGTATATTATTCAATTTTGTTGGCAATTCGATTAACCACTTTTTGCCTTCCTATATTCAGGAGCAATGAAGTACATCTTGTCTTATAATGACCGCATTCTAACATATATGATGTACTTCTGAAAGCGGCTTGTTTATAGTTTATACTTAAAAGTGTTTCTTCAGAGGCGTAAGGTCCATGATACCGGTGTGTATTTAATACCGGTATAATTTACCGGAAAATAACAATTCGCTATCCTTTAGAGAGGACCCTTCTCTATTAAAGAGCACTTTCAGCCAAATTTAACAAAACTATCTTCCCACTATTCCCACTGCAGGATATAAAGGTCAGAAAAGGAATCTCGACTCACCTCGATATTGAAACAATCTCCTCGATCGTAAGGCGAGTGCTTTATCGACTGAGCTTACAGTATTCGCTCCGTGTCGCAAATACAGTCTTGTCCTATAATAACAACAGAGCCTCGACTTCTTGTTTATTTTTACTTCCTTTTCCACATTCTCTACTGAAGGGTCAGTTCGGTCATTACCGCTATCGATCTACAGGAAGACAATTACTTGACCATAAAAAAAGCCATTGACACTCGAGCACCTTGCAACCTGACGTGTACTCATTTGCAGGTCTGATAACCCAAATTGTTTATGGATTCATTGTTAGGATGGAAATTATACTCTCAAACCAAAGCAAAAGTGTTGAATCAAGCCCATAACTCCGCTCGACAATCAGACCTGCAAATATCTGTACGCCGGGTGGAACATTTCATGCATAGCAACTCTTTTGCGGCTATGTGGTCTAGTGGTATGACACTCGCTTTCGGATCGGAAGGTCCTGGGTTCGAGCCTCGCGCTGGCGCATAGTTGAGTCCTTGGAAAAGGCTCTTTACTCACATTCTCTCACCGTACTCAGGTGTAAAATGAGTACCTGGCGATTAACAGCGTTGTCTTTGTCCGAAAAAATATAATCTCGCCTAACTGGCGTCATGTCCTGTCCTACATGTTAAATGTTGCTGTTGACCAGGGACCCCTTGTAAAGCGCTTTGAGCACATTCAGTGGATATTGCGCTATATAAAGCTCAATTTTTTGTTGTTGTTGTTGTTGTTGTTTGCAAGAGATTCGTTTCATAAGTTACAGGGATGTCTTATTTTTGACCATAGATCTGATTTTTTAACCCACTGCGGTAAACTGCTATTGTGTCGGTATGAACTAGAGTCGCTTCAGGCCGAAGAGCCCACAGTTCATCTCGGCACACTGCTCGCTGGATTTCAGCGCGTCGAATTCCAGCACGCTCTGCAATAGGACGCGCGCCGAGCCGGGTGACCGAATGTATTGTGTACCATCCATGAGAACATGTGCGGCTATGTGGTCTAGTGGTATGACACTCGCTTTCGGATCGAAAGGTCCTGGGTTCGAGCCTCGCGCATAGTTGAGTCCTTGGAAAAGGCTCTTTACTCACATTCTCTTACCGTACTCAGGTGTAAAATGAGTACATGGCCGTTAATAGCGTTGCCTTTGTCCGAAAAATTGTAATATCGCCTAACAGGCGTCATGTCCCGTCCTACATGTTAAATGTTTCTGTCGACCAGGGACCCCTTGTAAAGCGCTTTGAGCACATTTAGTGGATATTGCGCTATATAAAGCTCAATTTAAAGAGAATAATTTTTTTTAATCCGCGAGTATTGTATTTACTTTTGTTTCGTTTTAATATACCGCATTTTTTAAAGTAAAACAAAACAACAAAAAAAAAAACAAAACAAAAACAAAACAAACAAATAAATAAAAAAAAAAACAAAAAACACTCACGAGAATTTAACTCAAAGAAAATAACTTTAGCATAAAATTCAATTTTAAACATCATGTTCACTCCGGTAGTATACTCTTTGGAGGCGACAGGTCATATTTCCTTTCCAGGACTATAATGTAATAACGCTTTTTTTTTTTCCAATTCTGCTCGAAGAAAGTCTGAGGTTTTATATTTTTGACAAGGAGATGGTCAACTTATGAAATCGGAATGTAAAGCAAAATTAAAAAAAAAAAATCTTTGGACATTTTTTTTTTAAAAGAAAAAAAAATATTTGACTGCTTCTCATTTTCCACAACTTGATCAAGGCCAGTACAAAATGAAATGCTTATTTCTTCCAGAATAAGAACAGAGAGTCTTACTTACTTATCCGAGCTAGCGACCAGCTGAACTCTAGTCCTTCGGTCTTATAGCATGACGTATCTAGAAGTTAAGTGTCTTTTGTAGTTGTTCCAGGTGACTATACAGTGTGTGACTGATGCTTTGATTTGGTGGGAGGAATGTGCATCTAAGGTGTTAAAGAGCTTGACACTCAAGCAAATGGAAAACAGTCACACGGAAGGGTACATAATATAATAAATGGTGAGCAAGTTGATGGGGGAGGGCGGAGGAGACAGCAGCAAAAGGGACTATTCCAGCCCTCAAAATGAACATTTTTGATTTCTAAAAAGACAGCAAAAGGGACTATTCCAGCCCTCAAAATATACACTTTAGATTTCTCAACAGACAGCAAAAGGGACTATTCCAGCCCACAAAATTAACATTTTTGATTTCTCATCAGACAGCAAAAACAATTCCAGCCCACAAAATACATTTGATTTCAAAGAAGCAAAGACTCCCACAAATTAACATTTGATTCTCACAGACACAAATCATTTTCACCTCAAAATGAACACTTTTTGATTTCTCAACAGGTCTTCCAAACTCGTAATCACCCTATAATTTACCCATTTCTTTTTTCCTTTCGCGCTTCTGTTGCTCCGCTCCTTTTGTCTCCGTTCTCCTGTCATAATTATTTTGATAGCGTAACCCTCTCGGTTTCCAATCAACTGTGACCTGTAGTTGATGTGCTGTAAAATGGCGGTTAAAGGAAAAAACGCTTTGCCAAAAACTGACCAAACACCCCCCCCCCCCCCCACACACACACACAAAACCTTGAGCTTTTATGTAGCGCAATATCCACTAAACCTGCTCAAATCGCTTTACAGAGGGTCCCTGACCAATAGAAACACGTAACTTGTTGAACGAGACATGACACCTGTAAGGCGATATTACATTTTTTTTCCTAACAGAAACAACGCTGTTAACGTCCAGGTACACATTTTACACCCGAGTACGTTCAGAGAATGTGAGTAATGAGCTTTTTAAAAAAAAAACTCAACTAAGCGTCGAGCGAGGCTCGTATCCAGAACCTTCCGATCCGAAAACCAGTGTCATACCACAATCCCACGTAGCCGCACTTCCGAATTTGGAAAGATGTAGGTAATTTGCATTATTTTGATACCATTGCTTTGTCGGGCACTGTTTAGGTACCTTTTCAGATTTACCCCCCCCCTACCCCAATGTAAAACTTGTACATAATATTATGTTATTTTGCTAACATTTTTTAGAGGTTTTAAAGCTCTTGTGACATTTTAACTCACTCAACCTTAACACCGACTCTATCCGTAGTTTACCTGGGTTACTTTTACCCCATGCCTATTTATTACATTTTTCTAAGCCAAATTACTGGCGTAATATCAAAGCTCTTGTTTTTAGTTTTTACACGTTAATGATAGTTGAATAAAACTATCTATGTACATGCTCATTTTTAATACTTTTTTTTTCCAAATTTTGAAAAGTAGCAAAAATATCTAGGATTGAGTGAGTTAAGGTAATTTCAGCCAAGCATTCTTTCCATTCGTTTTACCGACCGCACTATCTATTCGTTTCGGTATCAGCAATATGAAATGACGTCAAAGAGGTGACAGTTTCGATACGTCTTGACAAGTTACGGACCATTTTTATCGATAGAAAACTGAAGAAAGAATTTCTGGTAAATAAAAAAAAAAAGTATTTTGTAAGAGTAGAGCTAGTTGTGGACAGGAAAATTGTTCAGGGGAGGGAGGGGGTGGGTCGCCATTTTACAACGTGGAGAGCTATTAATGGCTATTCTGACATGATTGGAAGTGCAGATAAAGGCGGGTAATCCATCCACTCCTCTTTCATTATACACACGATATAGCCGGGGTCACTCGTCTATGAATAAATGACGTATTCTTTATGACAATATTATTACTGTCTACCAGTCAGGTGGTATAAGTCTTTGTTATTAGTCGTTTTAAGCATGTTCAGAAGAGACAATGTTATGGCTAAAATCACTTTACAATAATTAGGAAAGCCTTTATGTACATTAAATTACCCGGAATTATTTAATACGATTCAGTAGTCTGATGTCACGCGCCCGGCAACGGCGGCCATCTTGGTTCTAAACAAAGAAAATCATTACTTTTTATTCTTCATGCTTGCTAGAACTTTTCGTTCCCTTTTCGTATGCCTTGTGATCAGAATGTGTAAAAGTCAAAACATGATCAAATTTATGGGGTTTTTTTTCCTCTGGAAACGCTTTTATGCTCGCCGGAGAAATATTTCATACGGGCGTCAGCCATTGTTCCGATAGTTTAGAGCCAGTGTTACTAAGTTACCATGCGTCATTAGGAAGGAAGTGATGTTACGACTTCTGAATCCTATTGTTCTCTCTCTCTCTCTCTCTCTCTCAAAAGATGTACACCAGTCTAATAAGCACTAAAGAAAATACAAAGAAGACAAGTTTAACAGATTACTGGAGTGGAGTAGATTCCAGAACAAATTGTCCTTGGATTTAGTCTGGAATCATCTAAAAGTCCCAAGCTGACACTGCCCCAGGAACTTGTCTATTTGTTTTAACGACACTTTTAAGCCATTTCAGCGGTAGAAAAAAAAAGATGATGGGGGAAAGATGTAGAAATGAAATAAAAATTGTGTGGCTATATGGTCTAGTGGTATGACACTCGCCTTCGGATTGGAAGGTCCCGAGTTTGAGCATTGCTCAGTGCATAGTTTACTCCTTGGAAAAGGTTCTTACATCATTTACTCACAATCTCTCACCGTAATCAGGTGTAAAATGAGTACCTGGCCGTTAAAAGCGTTGTCTCTGTCAGAAAAAAAAATGTAACAGGTGTCATGTCTCGTTCTACATGTTCAGTGTTGCTGTTGGTCAGGGACCCCTTGTAAAGCGCTTTGAGGATATTTAGTGGATATTGCACTATATAAAAGCTCAAGTTTTCTTAGTGTACTAAAGAAAAAGAAAGACAAAGGGGACTGGTTTAAATAGGGAAGAGAGGATCCACCAATGTACCAATTTTGACATTACTGTCCAGGCACAAGCAAAGGATCCCGCTTTGAAGGATACTCAAATGCCTACAAAGTACATACGATATATATGCAAACTCAATTCAGAACAAAGACAGAGAGCAACATGGAAAGGGAAAACTGATATAGGGGGATAGAAGACATAACAATGGGAGGTCAGAACACCACCCATAGTACCTAAGCCAAAGGGATTCACTCAAATGGTTACATGAGAAACATATCAAAGAATCTAAGAAATACAAAAATATAGGTATACTGGGAATATCGATTAGTACAGGAGAAATATAGTATATCTTCCAAATTTGAAAAGTAACAAAAATATCTAGGATTGAGTGAGTTAAGGTAATTTCAGCCAAGCATTCTTTCCATTCGTTTTACCGACCGCACTATCTATTCGTTTCGGTATAAGCAATATGAAATGACGTCAAAGAGGTGACAGTTTCGATATTTCTTGACAAGTTACGGACCATTTTTTTTTATCAATTAAAAACTGAAAGAAAAAAATTCTGGTAAATAAAAAAAAAAGAGTATTTTGTCAGAGTAGAGCTGGTTGTGGACAGGAAAATTGATCAGGGGAGGGAGGGGGGTCGCCATTTTACAACGTGGAGAGCTATTAATGGCTATTCTGACATGATGGAAGTGCAGATAAAGGCGGGTAATCCATCCACTCCTCGTTCATTATAGACACGATATAGCCGGGGTCACCGTCTATGAATAAATGACGTATTCTTTATGACAATATTATTACTGTCTACCAGTCAGGTGGTATAAGTCTTTGTTATTAGTCGTTTTAAGCATGTTCAGAAGAGACAATGTTATGGCTAAAATCACTTTACAATAATTAGGAAAGCCTTTATGTACATTAAATTACCCGGAATTATTTAATACGATTCAGTAGTCTGATGTCACGCGCCCGGCAACGGCGGTCATCTTGGTTCTAAACAAAGAAAATCATTACTTTTTATTCTTCATGCTTGCTAGAACTTTTCGTTCCCTTTTCGTATGCCTTGTGATCAAAAAGTGTAAAAGTAAATTTATGGGGTTTTTTTCCTCTGGAAACGCTTTTATGCTCGCCGGAGAAATATTTCATACGGGCGTCCGCCATTGTTCCGATAGTTTAGAGCCAGTGTTACTAAGTTACCATGTGTCATTAGGAAGGAAGTGATGTTACGACTACTGAATCCTATTGTTCTCTCTCTCTCTCTCTCAAAAGATGTACATCAGTCTAATAAGCACTAAAGAAAATACAAAGAAGACAAGTTTAACAGATTACTGGAGTGGAGTAGATTCCAGAACAAATTGTCCTTGGATTTAGTCTGGAACCATCTAAAAGTCCCAAGCTGACACTGCCCCAGGAACTTGTCTCTTTGTTTTAACGACACTTTTAAGCCATTTCAGCAGTAGAAAAAAGAAGATGATGGGGGAAAGCTGTAGAAATGAAATTAAAATTGTGTGGCTAGTTGGTCTAGTGGTATGACACTCGCCTTTCGGATCGGAAGGTCCTGAGTTCGAGCCTCGCTCAGTGCTTAGTTTACTCCTTGGAAAAGGCTCTTACACCCTTTACTCACATTCTCTCACCGTAATCAGGTGTAAAATGAGTACCTGGCCGTTAAAAGCGTTGTCTCTGTCAGAAAAAAAAAATGTAACAGGTGTCATGTCTCGTTCTACATGTTCAGTGTTGCTGTTGGTCAGGGACCCCTTGTAAAGCGCTTTGAGCATATTTAGTGGATATTGCACTATATAAAAGCTCAAGTTTTCTTAGTGTACTAAAGAAAAAGAAAGACAAAGGGGACTGGTTTAAATAGGGAAGAGAGGATCCACCAATGTACCAATTTTGACATTACTGTCCAGGCACAAGCAAAGGATCCCGCTTTGAAGGATACTCAAATGCCTACAAAGTACATACGATATATATGCAAACTCAATTCAGAAAAAAGACAGAGAGCAACATGGAAAGGGAAAACTGATATAAGGGGATAGAAGACATAACAATGGGAGGTCAGAACACCACCCATTGTACCTCAGCCAAAGGGATTCACTCAAATGGTTACATGAGAAACATATCAAAGAATCTAAGAAATACAAAAATATAGGTATACCGGGAATATCGATTAGTACAGGAGAAATATAGTATATCTTCCTAAAAAAAAAAAATCCATCTGCCTGTGGTTTCCCTCTCAGCACATGACTTAGAACAGGGCTCATATCAAAACAAAATTCGTTCCAGAAAAAGGACACAAAGTGCAATATTTGTTTTTATGTTTTTAAGAGTTTTACTGCACGTGCGACAAGTTTAGGTCATATCTTCTTCTTCTAGGTTCCATGCCTGGTCCAGGCTTCGGATACTGCATGAATTATCTCTCTCCATTCCTCCCTGTCTCTTGCCTTTTCAAACAGCTCTTGGATTGTTAGGCTGGTGAAGCCCTTCAGTTGGTCTATGAGTGTTTTTCTTTGTCTCCCCCGGGCGCGTTTACCAGGTATTTTTCCACAACTTGCCAGGTATTCATTCTTATCTTTCCTTACTATGTGTCCGAAAAAGGATAGTTGTCGATCCACTATTAAGGGCATTAGTTTCCTTTGTTGGTATGTTTGTTTTAGCACTTCTTCGTTCGTTTTGTGTGCAGTATACGATATTCTCTGCATCCTTCTCAAGCACCACATTTCAAAAGCTTCAATGTTCTTTTGTGTTTCTGCATTTGTAGTCCAGCTTTCGCATCCGTATAACAAGATTGGCCACACGTAGCACTTCAAGACTCGGAATCTAATCAGCGCCAGTAAAAAGGAGAAAATGGGATAGTTAAAACATAGAATTACAATTAAAGCACCCAAGAAATTGGGGAATTGGTTCAAATAGGGAACAGGTGTAGATTCCAAGAGCTCACTATTAAAGTACTTAGTTTGAGATCACCTAAAAGTCTCATCCAGACACAAGCACAGGTCCCCAGTAAGAGGAATAGACTCAAATGATTATACATCATATATAATATCGAGCCATATAATATATAACCAAAATAATACAGTGCATAACAGAGAGATGATTTGCAAGAAAAAAATATCACCTCCCAAAACTAACTATATATTTGACCGTTTTCCCTCTCAGCCATGGCCAAGACAAAACCAAGTAATCTCATTCCAAGACAAAGACAGAAAGCAAGTTGGAAAACATATATATGGAATAGGGGAATAGAAGACACAGTAAGTACCTCCCTGCCCACTATGGGAGGTCAGGAACCCCATCCAGCAAAGCGGAATGGAAAAGACATAAACAATATAAGGGGATAGAAGAGGTAGTAAGGATATGGACTGGTGAAGATTCCAGCAACCTAGGGAGAGTCAGTTTCATTGCCCTGATGGGTACAGACTTTGCTTCGTAACCTCAGTGTAATACTCATAGATACGAGTCATACCGTGTGATCTTGATCTCATCTCCTCGCTCACAGAAAAAAAATTCTCATTAAATGAAAGAATTTACCACAAACACACAAAAAGAATAGAATATAGAAAAAAAAAAAGACCCATTGTTTACCCCATTAGCCAGATGCAGATATTCCTTAGAGCTGAGGGGATCTCACAGGGAAAGAAGTTATGCTGTTGTACTCTGGAAAAACACATTTTAAAAATTTAAGTCAGAAGAATTGTCTTTCAAATATCATCGATTAAAATGACCTTCAATTTGGAGACCCAGATTTAGGAATTTTTTCACAAGACGAAGGCCATTTTAATCGAGTGATATTTGAAAGACAATTTTTTTTTTCTGGCCAAAAAACCCCAAAATACCATGTTTGTTCAGAGTATGGCAATACCCAGACAACTGGATACATGTTTACACAGATGGATCTGCCCACAAAGGAACTAAAAATGCTGGGTATGGGTTTGTAGTAGAATACCCAGATAAAACCTGTGATAAAATCCACAATTCTTGCGGAAGCTCCTGCTCAAACTACGAGGCAGAGGCAGTTGCAATAGAAGCCTCACTGCGACACCTCTCTTCTGTTTTCCAGCTAAACCCTTCAAAACTTCAAAACACTGTCATCTTCACAGACTCCAAATCGGTTCTCCAAGCTCTCGATTTAGATAAACTCTCCTCAACGTTCAATAGTTTAAGATCTCAACTAGATGAATTCCATACAACACACAGAGTAGACTTATCTCTCCAGTGGATACCGGGACATTCAAATATACCAGAAATGACAATGCAGACAGACTAGCCAGACTCGGATCAACACTTTTACAACCATCATTTCCAGTATCCTTAGACACAGCGAAACAAATAATCAAAACAAATAAGAGAGAAGAATGGATGAACAGTTGGGCAATGAGCACCACGGGTAGATGTATGTTTTCCCATATGACCACTCCTGTAAAGACTGATTGCCTAAATAAGCTCAGAAGACACCAGCAAAGCATCATCTTTCAACTAAGAACACAACACATACCGCTCAACAACCATTTAAGCAAAATTACAAAAGACACATCCCCCTCCTGCCCCCTATGTCAACACCCCAATGAAACAGTAACACACCACTTGCTTGAATGTCAACCTCTTGAAGATCTGAGATGCACATTCCTCCCACCAAATCCAAGCATCAGTAACACACTTTATAGTCACCTGGAACAACTACAAAAGACATCTAACTTCTACGTTATGGCACAAGACCGAAGGGCTAGAGCTCAGGTGGTCGCTGGTTCGGATAAGTAAGTAAGTAAGTAAGTTCAGAGTATGGCAGTACAGTATGGCTGGAGTTTGATGACCCAAACAAATAAAAAACAAATCCCGTAACATCAAAACATCATATTTATTTCAATAAAACAATGAAATATACCGACATTAAAGAAAAATGTCATGACATGAGAATGGAATTGAACTATAGAATTCTTATTTTACAAAAGATTTTTTAAACACAATTTATGATTAAATTGTAACTTCAATTACCTGTTGATGATATCATCAGATCTGTCAGTCTTATCAAATAAAAATATATACGCTATTTTAATCTATGAATAAGTAATTAGCAGATCAGCATGTACCCATACCTACTCAAATAAAAAAAAAAAAAAAGGTATAGTTCAGACTAAGCCTGAATCAACCCATACTCAAATTTTCTTTTTCTTTTTTTCAAAGGGTAAAATTCAGATTTTTATCAGTGTAAATAACAGGACAGTATTTTGTTCAATTTGCATTTGAAAAATAAATCCTACAAAAGTACATTTATCTGTTAATCCACTATTCTTCAGAGCAACAGTTCTACTTCTAGGCAATGAAAACTTTCTCATCTTTGCGTTTCTTCTGGACAACTGTACCAGGTTTGTGTTGGGCATCTGGATGATTTGCGAGTTCTGGGGGGCATGAAGAAATGGAGCTCTGCATGATGACCTGTTTGAGGTCGTAGAATAGAAAGTTGTCTTCCTTGGTGAGGAATGTGATGGCCACACCACTCTTACCAGCACGACCCGTCCTACCAATACGATGGGTGTAGTCTGAGGGATCAAAAACAAAGGACAGTTGATGGTAAAATACAGACCAGCAATTAAATAATTGTGAATTAAATTCTATTAGTAGATCATGTATGTGCTTGTGTGCGTGTGTATGTGCATGTGTGTGTATGTAATATTATATTTTTTTTCATATGTATTGTCTCCTTTTCACATACACGAACACATTTCTGTTACAAAATGATCACTTTAAAAAACCTGTATAGATAGTGATAACAGAACATGCAGCAAAAACTGGTTAAACCAAAAAATGTCTAAACTGAAAAGACTGCTAAACAAAAAAGAAATCAAAATGTTGTAATTTTTTTTCTTCCTTTGTTTCTGTTAACCAAGTATCAATAAACAGAAAACCACTATGCTCAAACTATCTTTAAACTGAAAAGATATTACCCAATAACTGAATAACCTTATATAAAAATAGCCCATAACCGAACAAAATTCCTACTGCAAATTTTACCCAATGTGCTCTCTTGTGTCCATTCAACTCCCCTCACACACCTCTGCTGACACCCTCTCTGCTTCGTCACCAACTCCCCTGCCCACACATATACAAAGCCTTATTCATCTCTTTCGCCTCTCTACTCCTCCCAACCACACCAGTCCATTCTTACTTGATGATGAGAAAACAATGGGTTGGTTGAGAACAGTAATGTTGTAACTCCTAAAGATGACGTTGTAGTTATAACACTGTTGCTCTCTTTGGCACCTTCTACCACTATGCTTGTTGGTCTGCACATATACATACACCCCCCCCCATTCACGCAAACATACTATGCTACATCAACCAGAAGTCACAAAGTAGAAGAATTTGATGGGATGTATTGTTTGAGACAGTAGGATGAATGATAGCAGTGGAATAATAATATCCCTGGAAAATCATGAGAACTTTTTTGAGGCATGCTTAAACTGAAATATGTTTAAACTGAAAAGGAATACCAAGTCCCTTGAATTTCGGTTTTGCCGTTTTTTACTGTATTTTGATTCCAATCATTGGCTGAGTTGAGAAAATAAATAGCTGGGCACAGCAGTATGATTGTCACCTCGCAACTAAAAGATATGGGGTTCATTGCACTAGCTGTGCTGTGTGACCTCATGCAAGTAGTATCCATAACAAGAAATGACTCTAGTTCTGATGGAGACCCAGACTGATCTCAACTACTCAAAGAAAAACAAAGAAAGATCTCACAGGCAACTTTTCAAACTAAGCTCAATTCAACACCATCCTCCAAATAATTCTGAATATAATAAAAATATTAATTTGACGATAGGCAACTATCATAACATTAGCATATCAGCCTGAAATGGAAGCTGACAATCCATGTCAACCCAACTCATCACTTCAATATTTATACTTTGGAAAACATGAAATTCGGTTGATTTCATAAACAACTCACTTGGTGAATAAAATAGTGGATTTCACTGATATTTCCTTTTCTAGATGGAAATAGAGACAAAAATTTGCAAGATAAAAGTTCCCTATTAGGTATAACCAAAAACTGTTGGTACAGTTTCATTGTATTAGTGGTGATATTTCTATTTATCTTAGCTTGCAACAGTTTACCTTCAATATTCCTGGCCATGTCATAATTGATAACCATGGAGACATTCTTGATGTCGATACCACGACCAGCAACATCAGTGGCCACCAGCACTCCCTTGGACCCTTCCTTTAGACTGGCAAGGGCAAATTCTCTCTGTTCTTGTCCTTTACCTCCGTGGAGTGTACATGCATTTATCTGTGGATAAGATAAGAAAGTTGAGGTTTGAATTACTGAAGATTTGCAATAATTAATATCAACTACTTTTGTAGTCAACAAATAAGAGAATGTTCGATAAAGCAGATAGAAACTTTCAAATACAGTCTATTTTCTTTTAGAAATAAAAATTAGACAACCATAGTCTTTCCCATTCTCAGCAGGTTGATTATTTACTTCTTTCTTATAACCTTACTAGTGTCCACTTCTACTGACTATTAAAAAGAGTAGCTTATTGTGGAATACCTCAATTTATTTCTTTATCTGTTCAAATGATGAAATACTGTTAAGGTAATTGTTTGCTGCTGGACAACAATGTATAAACTTCAAAATTAGAAACAGATCTCCTCTGCATATGTCCTTCATGAAAAAAATTTCCACTAATAAATCTAAGGTTAGCCTTTATGAAATGGGTGATACTGATACGAAAGATTGTAAAATATTTGTCATTTGCCGTTAGCTATAACTTACACCCATCTTTTCCAAAGATTTAGCCAGCACATCGGCCCCCTTCTTCTGGTTGACAAAGATAATGATAGGAGGCTCCAAACCTTTGTTGAGAATATCGACCAACTTCTTCCTGAAGATTGAAAAGCAAAAGAAAAAGAATAAAACATACATCTGAAGGAACTATTCATTGTAAACACGGATCTAAAAATAACATTGATTAAACAAAACAACAACAAAAAAAAAACAACTAAATAATTTATTGAAAATAACTTAATGGGAAAAAGAAATTTTGAAAATAGAATAGAGAATTTTACTTTAACTATTTAAACAAAAGAATAAGTTCCAAAGGAGGTAACTTCCTGTAAGACATTTCACCTCAATTCAAGTAAATGGATAAATAATATGTAATAGGTTGCGTAAACGAAAATGATCATCTCTTAAAACGTGAGACATCAACATGACTCGGTTTGTTTGTTTTTGTTTTTAAGGGTTTTACAGCGCTTGCGACACATTTAGGTCATATCAGCGCCAGTAAAAAGGAAGGAAAATGGATAGAAAAACATTCTAGATTTACAATTAAAAGGACATAAGAAAAAGTAAGACAAAGGGAATGGTTTAAATAGGGAACAAATGTAGATTCCAAAAGTCTCATACAGACAAAAGCACAAGAACCCAATAAGAGGAATACACTCAAATGTTTACAAATCATATGTTCATAACAATTTTTTTTAATTACAGTATGTTACAGAGATGATTTACAAGGAAAATAAATATCATCTCCCAAAACTATACCTACACATTCAACTGTTTCCCTCTCAGCTAAGGACTCCGGCCATGGTCAGGACAAAACAAAGACAGAGAGCAATTGGAAAACAGATATAGGGGGATAGAAGACAAATTAAGTACCTCCCTGCCCAAAAAAGGGGGGTCAATAACCCCACCCAGTCTCGCTCTTTGTCAAAAGGTCCCAGGAAGGTCACATTCAAGAACAAGCAAATCTTGTTTAATTTTTCTTTCCTCTGAACTTGAGAAAGTTAAGTGATTAAGTGAATAATTTTTTTTTAATATAAAAATATTAATAATGACTAACAATAATGTACCTTTTGCTTGAAGTCTACACCGATTCTTAAAACTTAATCCGGTTTATAGAATTTAAAAAAGTTTTTAAAAAAGACATGTATGGTTTTTTTTTTTTTTGTTGTAAAAAAATGCTGACCTCTTCTCGTTCTCCCCGACCAAGTAGACAATCTGTTCTACCCTGTCCACAGGTTTACCCACGTTACCAATATAGACAACAGAGGGACGTCGTAAGAATGTTCTGGCTAGCCTTTCAATAGTTGGGGGCATAGTGGCTGTAAACATCACAGTCTGGAGATAAAAAAACATAATTAAAACTTTTTAAAAATTCTAATACCAACCCCCCACCCCCCAACCTCAAGTAATAAATAAAAGAAAGAAAAAAAAAAGGTTCTTTTTTTTCTTAACCGAGTTAGTGTACGATAACATATTACATACACATACAATCCATCAACTCAAGAGTAAAGGAGTATCTAATGGTTATATTCTTTAAAAAATGAAATAACAATTTGGCTTTATTTACATTGATTTGAGAACAAATGCCATGTTAAAAATGCACTTATAATGATCATGATATAATAATAATAATAATAATAATAATAATAATAATAATAATAATAATAATAATAATAAAAGAAGAAGAAGAAGAAGAAGAAGAAGAAGAAGAAGAAGAAGAAGAAGAAGAAGAAGAAGAAGGAGAAGAAGAAGAAGAAGAAGAAGAAGAATGTTAACAATGAAAAATCTAAAAGCAACAAACTAATAATTCTCACCTGTCTGTACTTTTTCTTGGTATTGAAATTCTCCAACATTTTCTCATCATCTTCAGCCTCCTCTGTGTCCGGCTTCTCATTGGTTACAGGCAGATATTCCAGAATTTTCCTGACCTCAGGTTCGAACCCCATGTCAATCATCCTGTCTGCCTCATCCATGACCACATAGGTACACTGGCCCAACACCAGGTATCTGTTCTCTAACACGTCAATCAGACGACCTGGGGTGGCTATCACAATCTGTAGAGGAAAATAAAGCCAAATATGAAAAATCTACCAAAAGGCGGCTTTATTATCCTTTTCAATACAGGTTTTCAGATTTGCCAACCGATAATCATCATGTGATTTCATTTTTTTTTTTAAATAGGGAAGAAAAGTTGTGACGTCACAAATTCTACTTTTCTGGTTTCTAAATCATTGGAAGTGTGTATGCAACGAGTCCTTCGGAGGACTATTAATGAATAAGTTACATATTGAATCATAAGATATCATAACTATTTTAATAGCAGGATTAATAGGCAGGCTCTAAGAATTACGGGATTTAAAAGAGTGAGGATGGATGGTCTTTATTGATGACAAGCAAAGATTTAGACTAGAATAGAAAATAAAATGCCATCCCTCTGAAACCAGAAAAACATTTACACAACATATGTATTCAGTCCTCTGGAAGAGTCGTTTTACACTCTTGAGCTTTGAGCTTTTATATAGCGCAATATCCACTCAAACATGCTCAAAGCAGTTTCCACACCCTTGAAGTGTGGAGAGAGAAGTTATGGAATTCTGCTTCCAATGGCTCAAACAACGTAAAAATTATTCCTTCTGAGCCATAATATCCCCCAAAAATGGTAACTACAAATTGCTAATTTATCGCAAATTACTTAGACAGATTTAACAGACCCAGCTACCCAATCACTGTTGAATTGAAAAATAACACAAAAACTGCACCCAAAACAGCTTGTGAGACAAGTGCTCTGTAAACTGAGCAATCAGGATCCTCACCCCCCCCCCCCCCCCCCCCCCTCAATACTTCACAAGAAGTAGAAAATTCCAATGTATCGAATTGAGCTGAAATCAACAACAACTAAAAAACAAACAAAAAAACAACTAAATATCAGGAAACTCCAAATTGAGATGATTCATCGAAGCAAATAAAATTCCAATTCCGCCCCTTACTTCACATCCTTGTCGTAGCTTGAATCCCTGGTCCTCCCTGGAGATACCACCAATGATGGACACCACACGGATACCCAGATTCTTGCCAAACTTGACAGACTCCTCTTCAATCTGCTGTGCCAACTCACGAGTTGGGGCTAAAATAATGGCATAGGGGCCCTGGTCAGCATCCTCCATTCTGTCACCAAAAAAAAAAAAATAATTCAAAGCTCATGATTTTAAAACCACTACAAAATATAATGCACATACTATAATATCCCTATTAATATATCTACTACTAGCAGCATACAAAAAAAATGTATGTGTCCAACTGCCTTCGTGCGTTTGATGTCTGCGTTAACTCTATGCATTTGCAGGGTGTCCACCAAAGTCCACCACTAAAAAATCAGACCAAAGTTGTAAAAATCCGACCACATTTTAGACTTATTTTCTAAATCCAATCAACATTTCAAAAAATAAGGGTTGCCTCACATGGAATTTAGGTGGTGGTATTAGGAAGAGGTAACAGAGTTCTCCTACCTCGGATCCAAAATAACAGACGACGGAAACGCAGAACACGATATCAAGCACAGAATTCAAAAGGCAAACCAGGCTTTCGGCATGCTGAAAAACTTTTGGAAATCAAAGCAAATAATGAGAAAGACAAAGCTGAAAATATACAAGAGCAATGTTTTAAGTGTACTGCTTTATGGAAGTGAAAGCTGGAAAATGACATCCTCCTTAATACAGAAACTAGAAGCCTTTCAGAATAAGTGTTTAAAAAGAATTTTTAATTTATTTTGGCCTACAAAAATAAGAACAGTGGATCTATTAAAGAAAGCTTACTGCACTAGCATTGATAGTCAAATAAAAAGAAGAAGATGGCGTTGGCTGGGTCATGTGGCCAGAATGGAAAAAGGGTCACTTCCCAAGACAGCCTTGTACTGGACAGCAGATGGGAAGAGAAAGCGGGGAAGACCCAAAGAAACCTGGCGAAGGACCATGGAGAAAGAATTAAAGGAAGCAGGCCTGTCCTGGAATACAGCCACCGCAAAAGCAGCCGATCGCAAAAAATGGAGATGTCTGGTGGATGCCCTATGTGCCTCAAGGCCCGAAGAGGATTAAGTAAGTATTAGGAAGTAGTAGTTGCAGTGTTGGTGACGGTGGTAGTAGTAGGAAATTTATAAACATTCTCATTTTTTCAACCAATGTTCATTTTGTCAGACCATGGAGCTGCTCTACCAACCAAAATCAGAGACTTTTCCGACCTAGGCTTTAAAAAAAAATGACTAAAATCCGACTTTGGTGGACACCCTGGCTTGCATATAAAGAGAACAACATTCATCATTCATACAAACATTTTCAGAGTACATCTTACTTTAAAAAAGGTACTTGCTCCCAATTTTCCTCCAAACACATACACATACACATCAACACATTTAGACAAAAGCACATCCAAATCTAACTATGAAAGTGCAAAAGAAGTTTATTTTTTAGAAAAAAAAATTTTTTAAATAAAATAAAAAACTGTGTAGGTTCTACAATAACACTTAACATGTGTGTTTATAGGACATTATTATCCCCACCAAATAATGGGATTGTGGTTCGTGTCTGTTGGTCAGAAGGATAGGGGAGAGGTTGGACTTTGATAAAAGCTAAAAAAAAAAAATGTTATTGCACTTGCACAATTAAAGACTGATGCCCTCGACATGCTGCATTAAGAGGTTATTTCTCCTCCCACCTTTCTATCTTGGGTAGCCCCATGATCCATTTAAGCAAGGGTATGAGGAAAGCAGCTGTTTTACCGCTGCCAGTTTCAGCCACCCCGATGATGTCTCTGTTCTGTAGACCGATGGGGATGGCTTGTTTCTGGATTGGTGTTGGCTCCTGAAATTTAATTTTAAAAATAAAACACAATATAGAGCTCTATCATTATTTATTACTGTCAAAATAAAATAATTCCATTCTCAACCCTTAATACTTTCATAGAAACAAACGATAAAAAAAATGAATAAATAGTTTTAAAAAAAATGAATTAATAACAATTTTTAAAAAGTGAATACAAAAACTAAATAAAGCACACACAATAAAAACAGCATAGTGCTAATCTATCAGTCTAAGGGCCATAACTCTTCATATTTTTCTAAGTAAAGTGACAAGAAAACTGTAGACAAAAATTATATTAAATAAATTAAAAAAAAAAAAAGCTTATCACAACACTTCGCTCTTTAGGATCTTGGAAAACAAATTAGTAATATATAGAATAGTATGAAATAAAATAAAATAATAAATGGATTTATCATTACAGCACGTGTCACCACTGTGTTATAAGCGAGGTTGGTATTTAGGGGATGGCAAGGTTTCACTATGTCCATCCATAGATAATGGTAGGCGATATGGGATAATCCCATAACTGGTAGGTAATGTGGTAAATAAAGGGTAGAATCGAAAGCTTGAAACATCTTTAAAATACAAACAACTTGCATACTAGGGCAAAGATGTACAGTAATCCATCACCTCAAAGCTGTATTACAAAGGGGTAGTTTAGATACTACAACTTAATATGTGCGGCTTTGTGGTCTTGTGGTATGACTCTCGCTTTCAGATCAGAAGGTCCTGGGTTCGAGCCTCAGTCAGCGCATAGTTGAGTCCTTGGAAAAAGGCTCTTTACTCACATTCTCTCACTGTACTCTGGTGTACAATGAGTACCTGGCTGTTGTCTATGTCGGAATAAAAAAAGTTATATCATCTAACAGGCGTCATGTCTCGTTCTACATGTTACATGTTGCTGTTGGTCAGGGACCCTTGTAAAGTGCTTTGAGCACGTTTAGTGGATATTGCGCTACATAAAAGCTCAAGTTTTTTTTGTTTCTTTTTAAAACTCAAACTCAAAATATAGATAAGTACGACACTTGGGTTAAATCTTTGTTTGAGTGAAGATCTTCGAAGATACATAAGAGAAGACTGAGACTTGTGGTGCACTGCTGGAGACACAAGAAGGAGATTGCAAGCAGTCTTGTGCTATGGGAACCCCTAAGAGAAGCAGAAGCAGAGGCAGGCAGAATAAAACATACATTAACTGTCTGCTAGATGACACAGGAATGGACAACACCCGGGAGCTGCGTATGCTTATGGGGGACAGGACAGAATGGCGAAGACCTGTGGCTCACACCCCAAGGGGCGGCCTAAGTAAGTGAGTGAGGACAACAGATATATTTTTCTGAAGGTGACAAAAGCAAAAATTACATTTCTTGTCATGTTTACTTGAAAATCACATTTCAACATCTGTTTCAACCTGACATAATAATGCTTTGAGGCTGTGGCTCCCATATATAGGCTATATTTAGGTTGTCCCTACTTGTGAACCAATCAGATTTACAAGAATATTTTTGATGAGCTAAATTTAGAAGTGGATAACTCCCCCAAAATAACTCTTTTCCATGTACCTTGTATCCAATATCATCAATGACAGACAACAGTTCTCTGGGCAATTGTGCTTCCTTCCAGAATCGTATAGGGTTCGGGATGCGGCCCCCTTTACAGCTTATGCTGAAGTCCTCCTTGAAGATTCTCCAGTCCCTCTCCTGCATGTCGTCCAAGGGTTTCTCCGACCAATGTCTGTCGTCCCATCTCTGTTTGGCTTCTTTGTTGGCCACATTCTTCAATCTCTTTCTGGAAAATAAAATGTCATCTTCTTAAAGAGTGAGGACATGATTAATTTTTACAACATAGCTTGACAATTAAGGGATTTAATTTAATTTTTCAGTTTAGACATTGTCAACTTCTGGGTCATGGCATAAGACTGAAAAGTTAGAATTAGCATCTAAGTATAATTAGATTAGATTGAGGATATAAGTAATATTGTTCACATTGATGACGATATGTTCATTCAATATAATAACGAGTAGATTATAAAATGTCAAAATTAAGAAGAGAGCCAACATTTTGTTTTTTTAAGGGAATGAAAGTAAACAAAATTACTTCTCTTGATCTTTTTCTAAGTCTGTTCTTCTAGCCTCCATTAGATCTCCATAGAATCTAGACTGGTCTTTTTTCTGAGCCTGTTTGGAATCAGATGGAAATATAACTTACATCAAAAATTGTCATCATTTTAAGATAAATCATATCAAACAAACATAACTTGAGATAATGAACAATTAAATCATGAAATAATATAACATTGATAATCCGACATATATCCGAAAAATAAAATAGTACTTAAAATCTTGGAAAGAATTACACACACACACACACACAAGTGCAATCAAACACTCAGATCATAGCCTTCATTGACTCAGAGCCCAACACTTCCATAGAAATTATTTCACAATACAAGACCAAAGTGACTTGTCGGTAGGAGGCTTGTTTGTTTGTTTTTGTTTTTAAGGGTTTTACGGCGCTTGCAACACATTAAGGTCATATCAGCGCCAGTAAAAAGGAAGAAAATGGGATAGTAAAAAGTTATAGAATTACAATTAAAGCGCAAAAGAAAAGGTGAGACAAAGGGGAGTTTGTTCAAATAGGGAACAGATGTAGATTCCAAGAGCACACCGTCAAAGTACTTAGATTGAGATCACCTAAAAGTCTCATCCAGACACAAGCACAGGTCCCAACTAAGAGGAATACAATCAAATGTGTACCAATCATATAATATAATATGTAAACTAAACAAAATACAATGCATAACAGAGATGATTTACAAGGAAAAAAATATCATCTCCCAAAACTATAACTATACATTCGACTGTTTCCCTCCCAGCCAAGGAACTCCGGCAAGGATCAGGACAAAACTAAGTAATCTCATTCCAAGACAATGACAGGAAACAAATGAAAAACGGGTATGGGGGTATAGAAGACACAGCATGTACCTCCCTGCCCACTATGGGAGATAGGAGGCTTCAAGGTAATAAATGATCCCATTGGTCGTACTACTGAATACAACATACTGCTCACTTTCTTTAGAAGATCACTGCTTTATATTGTGACGTAAATTTTTAGAAAAAAGGCTATGCTCAAACACCATACCTGTCTACTTGAACATTTCAAAATCAGTAGCCAACACAAAATTCATCAGTAATAAATGGTACAATTTTAGTAATACTCCACCAATTAACAACAACAACAACAACAACAACAATAACAACAACAGCAACAACAAAAAAAACAAAAAACTACTGCCTACCTACAACCTTCTGTACGTAAAATAAATGTTGTTGACCTCCAACGTTACGAGCTGGCAATCGACTAAGCTATCATGGGCGTGAACTGAGCAGTAGCCTTTATAACTTTAAGGGAACATTTTTTTTTCTTTCTTTGAGAACTGCGGGAACTTAAAAGAAAAAATAATTTATTTTTTTTTCTCTCTAATACTACGACCAAATTGTTGTGAAATCAAAATCCGTAATATTTCTTCCATTTCCGAATGTCAGAAATTGTGACCTAATTTCCGTAACAATCACGGACGATCCGTAAACACACACACACATGAAAAGGAACAAACAAATAATTTCCTGTAATGAAATACTATTTTTGAGGTGAGATATTTCTAAACCGGCCAAGCACCAATAGGTGAAATTAATCAACACCAGTTAGAATACGAAAATGCACCCAAAAAAATTCCAACAAACCTTGATGTCAATACCCGCAATGTTTCCCCTTCCAAAGAATTGAACTTGATGTTTTTCTTTGTACAAAAAGTTGTAGTCTTGAGATGTGTCATCACCAGCATCCCAGTCAAACACAAATTTACGGTCGTTCAGACGACGGATTCTCTTGCGTTTCTTGATAATACCCAGGTAACGCTCCTGTTAAAAAAATAAATATGAAGATAAAAAGCATGTTTAATTGTCATATATATATATAATATATATATATATATATATATATATATATATATATATATAATATATATATATATAATATATTTTTTTTTTTTTTTTTTTTTTTTTAACTTTTAATTCAAAATTTCTGAATGGTGCTAATAAATTCTGTTGTTATGTAATTTAACAACTTTTACATCCTATTGGCACTGTATTTACTCCCTGTTAATCAAAAACTGGATATGTTGCATTCACGATTATGAACTACATAATTTAATCACAGAAATGACCAAAAAAAAATTTTTTTTTAAAAACAAAAAACGATCACTATATCAAATGTTCAGGGAGAAGAGAACTGAAAGTATAAAAAGTGAAGTGGCTCAAAACATTCTACAAATATTTTTCAGTCAATGTGAAACATCTTTTAAATAAAATACTTCCACATAACTGTACATCGCCAGAAAATGAATTAAAGGCCAACTTGTTTCTCACCCTTGGGTACAGTTGAAGAAATGAGTGAGTTGTCACTCCTGATGCAATTAGTTAAAAAATGATATCAGTGATAGAGACGAGACAATTAGAAACAACCAAGAGGCACAATAAAAATTTCATGTTATTTTTAACCAAATATAATCAAACCTTCCATGGTGGTTTACGCGATTTATACCAAATCCCATGGCCTTCATTTCAATAATAACAAATCTTAAACTGCTGAAAACTTACACGAATGGCTTCTGATTCTTTGTCTTTGTCTTTGGAGTCTCTCACTTTATTCCTCTCACTCTCATTTTCTCTCTCTTTCTCTCTCCTGGCCTGTCTTTCTCTTCTCTCCCTTTCTCTCTCACGCTCCCTATCTCTTCCTCTATCCCTGTCTCGATCATCTGAAATGAAATGACAAAGAAAAGATGGGAAAGGCAAATTAATATGCGGAATGGGACTGGGTGTATCAATGACTATTTCTTGTAAATATACATGATAAAATTTTTTTTGACCTTCTTGTACACTAAACAGTGATTGATTGGCTGAACTTAAGAGCTTGAAATTGTAAAATTTCAAGAATCTGTAAGACACTGCAACATCGAGCTACCAATGCAGATGATTAAAACCATTTTTAATATTTATTAGGATTGAAAAGATGAATAAATAAGATGAAACAGGAAAGGGTGTTAAAGCTTAGTTGAGATTTTAAAAATAATCATTATGGGTGGAAAAGGTTATTATGTTACAGATGTAATATGTTGTAATATGTAATAACTGTAAAATGTCACCACCAATTCTGATCTATATGGGATAAGAGTTTGAATGCTTTATTGTTTAAACTGATGTTGGATAATTTAATAAATCTTAATAGTTTGTTTTACAAGAATCTTAAAGATAAGATTATGCAAAAAGTGTAATGATGGACATAGTCTGAGACAAGAATATATGAAAAGGCCAGTAAACGTTACCTAATCTATCGTTAGAAGCCTTGAGAAATTCCATCTGTTTTGCCTTTTCTTCCTCCATCTTCTTTCTGGCCTCATCAGCAGCTTCTTGACGTTTGCGCATGGCTTCAGCAACACGCTCTTCTTTGGTCAAGAACTTGGGCTGGAGAGTAAAAGTGAATAATAAAATGCTATAAAAGCGCAATAATGTGATAATCTGATTATATCACAACTAACCATTTGCAAACTTGTAGCACTTTAGCCAAAATTTCAACTGTCACATTATTACCCAAAAAATGTTTTTTTAAATATATAGAGAAAGAAAAAAATAGAGGAGAGAAAGAAAGACAAAAAAAAAGAAAGAAAGAAAGAAAGAAAAAGGAAAAGAGAGAGAGAGAAAAGGAAAAAAAGAGAGAAAGAAAGAATGATTCGGTTATAGACGGAAATAAAACAAAAACAACCATAAGCATCACAATCACATCCCCTTTGGAGGAACTATGCTTGTATTACAGGGTGGGAATATGTTGGTTAATAATTATACACTACACAGTGCTGTCTGGATAGCTATAACAACATGATCTAGGCAGTAGCCTTTCTCTAACCACACACACTATGCGATTAATAGAGCTCCTTCAGAGTTGACTCTTGTCTGAGAGAAACAACTGAAGAAAGATACAAGTGGTCGTTTTTAAATAAAAGTGAAATACAGGGTGTTTTTTAATTACTACCTGATAAAGAATTGAAAAAAACTAAAAACGTTAGAGACATCTGGAGTTATTTTTTGTATAACGTTAAGAAATTATTTACATTTTGTGTCATATCAATTTTAACTGCAAACAAAATTTGGTTACTGAATTATGATGTTTAAAGTAAAACCAGGCATAAAAACAGTGCGTGATTGATATTGAACGCATAATTTACAAACCAAAAACGGCAGACGATGAATATGAATCTGAATATTACTCGAAGTTGACTCAATGCTGAGTATTTGTATTCGAGAGTGGAGAGAGTTGTAGAATGTGACAGTCATTGTTGGTGTTTAGGCTGAAGAATTTTGATAATCTTCGCTTGAATGTTTCTAAATCTTTTGTGTTCACACATGGTTCAAGAAGAGCGTTCCACTCTTTGATAGTGCGGGGTGCAAATGAATATTTGAAGATGTTTTGAGTTTGTAGATTGGCGTTTTTGTGTTTTTGAGTGGGGTTTTCTTTGAATGCGTGAATTTGATTGTACGTCTAGTTATGCCAGTGAGATAGCCTTCATTTTGTTTGTACTTTTGAATATGAGAGTTAGTCATTGTTCTTTCCAACTGTCTTGTAAGGCAGTGTGATCATTTTTGTTACGCTGGGGGTTGTAGTCATTGAAGTCAAATTTTGCGGCGTGGCACTGGACAGCTTCAATTGTCTTTATATCTGATTGTAGGTGTGGGTCCCAAACTGTACAAAAAAAGTCTTAATATTGATCTTACGAGTGTTATGTAGGCGGTTTCTTTTAGGTTTGCTTGGCAATGTCTGATATTCCTTTTTGATGAATCCTAGCCCTGAATTTGCTTTATTTATAATTTTGTTGATGTTTGATTGCCATTTTAGGTTTTCTTGTATAAAAGGATGCATAAATGTGGATTTCCTGTAACTTGTTACATTGTGTGATTGTTCAGTGTGTAGTTGGATCTAAGTGGTATTTTACTGCGGAATATTTCCATCTTATAACATTTTGTTTCATTGACACGCATGCTCCAGGGGTCTGCCCATTGTTCGAGATTTTGTGAGTCTGCTTGCAGTTGTATTTTACAATTGGTGATTTGATGTGTCTGTAGAGAAGACAATTTATCTGCAAAGAGCCTTGTTTGAGATGCTACAGCTAGAGGAAGGTCATTTATGTGACAGAGGAAGAGTATTGGACCTAGAGCTGTCCCTTGTGGTACTCCCGAAAAAGTCTGTGGCTACATGATTTCAAATCACATACAAAAGTAAGAAGACTTGTACCAAAGAGAATATGGTAAAAAACACCAAACATGAAGTCAATAAGTTTATGGTATAAGAACGTAGAAGAGACAGGTGTTAGTATGGGTTCCAATCAAGATTTGTTGAAAAAACTACCTTGTGATAAACCAGAATCGTATCCAAAGAACAATTAACAAATATAACTTAGAAAATGCCCTAGAGATCAATTTTATCTAAAAAAAAAAAAATACAAAACTCCTGACCATACCTTACTGAGGGCTTCCTCCTCTGCTTTCTTCTTGGCCAACAATTCCTCTAAAGACAGTGGGACTTTCTTCGATGGCCTCTCCTCTTCTTCCTCCTCCTCCTTGGATCTTCTATAATAAAAGAGTCATTAAAAAATTTGACCAAATTTGAGAATGAGATCTGAACTGTATGATGGATTAACAATGTGTATCTTCAGTGCCTGACTACAATCTTACACGCTTCTTCTTTAATTTTACCTTTATTTTATCTCAAACTAGAAAATGACACCTATAAAATTAAAGTATCACATTGACAACCATCTACTTCCAATTCTAATGGAGCAAACACCATATACAATATCCTACTTGCAGTTAAACTAAAACTAAATGTAAAATTGCATGGTCAGTCATTCATCGTCAATATGCTATTGTTTAGAATAGGGTAAACAGTCAAGGACTCTGGCCAGGGCCAGGACAAAGCCAAGTTATCTCATTCCAAGACAAAGATAGAAAATGCTCAATAACAGATGGGAAAGAAGACGCAGCAAGTGACGTCCAGCCACCATGGGAGATCTTGCAGTGTAATTAATGGACAAATTATACCAGTCAGCTTTATGACGATACTTTCACATCTTTGTCCATCTGGCTGGGCTGAATGTCTCACATCTACAAAATTAATTTTTATTGAGCAAAACAAGTTGTTTTTCAACAATGTCTTTGATTCCAGTCTAGTATGTATTACACAAGAAATAGTCTTTCATAGCCCTGACAAGTAAAATGTTTGATCAATACAATGTGACATATTATTAGCTATCAAATGGTCAACGAGGATAAGTATTTGCTGGTTGTCAACTTTGAGAAAAAACAACAACAAAATAATACCCCACCAACATTCAAAAACTAAATTAAATCAACAACAAAAATAAATAAATTAATTAATTAAATTAAATTTTAAAAATAAATAAAAATGTCAAATTTTTAATGCTGCACCCAAAGAGCCAATTATTAGCATTGATAGCTATATCTTACTTTAACAAAAAAGACTTCTGCTAATGAGAAAAAAACTTTGAATGGGTGAAAAACAAAAAGAAACTTGTTTCTTATTTTAATGAATTACCCCAGAAAAGAAAAGACTTTTTTTTAATCATTATATATTTTTTATTTTTTTAAAGCAAACTTTTCCAGTGGTTTATTTTTCAACGCCATTGACTGGGTTCAAATTTATCTACTTACATTTACATTTGGAAAAAAAGAGAAAAAAAAGGCATATTATTGTAAATATAATCCCATTCACAGTACACGGGCAAGTGAAGAAATTTCTTAAAATATACAACAGTTAAAAACAAAAATGTATACATTCACCAACCTGTGGTTATCATTGTCTCTACTGCGCTTTTGGTCCCGACTGTCTCCTCTGTTCTTTTTTCGGTCTCGTTCTCTGCTCCTGCTTCTCTTTCTAAAAAAAGGAAGTGTAGTTTTTACAAATAACCTGAATTTGTTAGAATTAAATTTAAACACACATAAAGGAAAAAACAAAATCTGAAATAACTAAATACATACATCAGTAGTAGGTAAATATATATTGATTACTTCATTTTCAATATCCTTTTATACACATAACTTTCACCACTATATCTTTCAACAAGGGATGGACGTTTTCTCCTCTTGTGGTGATCTTGAAACAGTGCTGGAAGCAGGGTGAGGGAAGGGAAGGCTTAGACTGTCACAAAATGTAGTCATAATTAATTATCGATCAAGACATAACTTTGATGACCATGATTTGTTTACAGAGGTGTTATGATGTTAGACATGATTACAAGGTTGGTAGCCGTACTCATCTGTGATTTTATTGATTTCACGCATGCTTCTATTGACAAATGTATTTTGTGGTACATACAAAGGTGTCAACCTCAAATTTGGCTCACAGGAATTTCAGACACCATGCAGAGGAATATCAATGCCGAAAGAGGAATTTCCTCACACAAGAAAAGGGAATTGGAATGGTTTTGGCATTGTGTTTACATATTGTATAATTCTAAATAGATAACTAATTAGAACTATATTATAATAAACACAATGCCAAATACAATCCCAAAGTTTATTTCAAAAGAAGTAAAGCTCTAAAAGCCAATGGTAGTGATTATAGTACTGGTGAGGATGATTTGGTGTTTGTTATTGTAGCAGTAGTGGTTGTGATGATGATGTGGTGGTGGTTGTAGTAGTATTGGTTGTAATAGTAATGATGTGGTGTTGGTGAATCTTGAAGTCGTAGTTGTACGATGTTGATGTGGTGGTTGTACTAGGAGTAGTAGTAGTAGTAGTAGTAGTAGTAGTAGTAGTAGTAGTAGTAGTAGTAGTAGTAGTAGTAGTAGTAGTAGTAGTAGTAGTAGTAGTAGTAGTAGTAGTAGTAGTAGTAGTAGTAGTAGTAGGAGTAGAAGAAGAAGAAGAAGAAGAAGAAGAAGAAGAAGAAGAAGAAGAAGAAGAAGAAGAAGAAGAAGAAGAAGAAGAAGAAGAAGAAGAAGAAGAAGAAGAAGAAGAAGAAGAAGAAGAAGAAGAAGAAGAAGAAGAAGAAGAAGAAGAAGAAGAAGAAGATTCGTGCTGTCTATGCAATATTTTTCACTGCCTACCTAAAATTTTATAACTTTAGCTAAAAACTGATCAATGTTCTCCCAGACACAACACTAACAACCATTTGATATAACTATTTACATACGAAGAAAAAGAGCTACCATATGCGAAGCATTTTTTATGAATACATTCATTACCCAAATCTCACCTTTCTCTGCTATTAGACCTGTGTCTAGGTTTATGCTTGTGACGTTCCTTTGATCTAGAACGCTCCCTCCTCCTCTTCACCTCACCATAATCCCTGACAGGACTTCTGGATCTTGACCGATTTATTGGTCCCATGGTCTGATTCTGGAGAGAACAAATTCATCCATAAGCTAAAAAATGTGAATGAACAGTGTAGACATATTACAAACTTTTTTAAAAACAGACTTTACTGATATTGTTTAATTTCTACTTTTATTGTCTGCTAATAATTAACACTAATCACTATTTGAAATCACTACTACTTAAGTACTACTCCTATTTATTTAGAAAGAAAGGACCATGAAGTCGAAAAGGGGCGGGTAAGGGCCTATCCTAATCTTATAGATTTGAAAAGTTATTTTGTATCCGACCTACTCTACTCAGACTCTACACAAAGAAGGTAGTCCAATTCCAGCCTAATCTGCTGATCGGCCATTCCAAAAATGAAGCGCTAGTTTGGGTAAAAACTTGAATAATACTATATCACATCATCTACACTTGCATCATTCTTCACACTATGAACGGTTCTTGAATCATTTAAAAATAAGAGCAGAGATCAATCTTTCTTTTGGTGTGATTTGACATCGATGAAGGCACGTTCTATCAAAAATTATATTTTTGATAAAAATTATACCATTTTAGAACTTTTGTTTTTATTTTTTTTTTAAATTGAGAGAGCAAAAAAAGAACAAGATATCCCATCTAGTCATCTAGATAATCCATCCCAAATTTCGGCACTGTTCGGGGGTTAATGTCCCTGACGAGAGGGTGGCCATCTGTTTTATTTATCTCAGAACTGAGTTCAATCTGGGTTGCCACATTAGCTCTATTCTGTTGGCTCTTATACAGCAAAATTAATAATAACAATGACTAATTGCATTAAACATGATAACCATTGAGAGAGATGAAGCAGTATGTTGTCGAAAGCTTGGTCATCTAATTTCCCATGTATCTTCCTCCACATGAATTTTTCTAAGTGGGATGAAAGAGTTGTGTTTGCAACCCCGGCATAACTTTTTAAACGACTTTTCGCATTTTTTTCAGTGACATTCAATTTAGTTTGTCCAAGCACTGATCATTCATATGACGCATGTTGATTAAAAAACAAACAAACAAACAATACCAAAACTACCCCCTTCCCTCCACTCCATGCCCAAAGAAAAGTGATGAAACCGGGTTCTGATTATTACGGGAATTGAAAAACAAAAAAAGTAAACACAAAAGAAACATAAATTAAATAAGTGTTAAAACAAAATAATAACAAACAAACAAATAATAAATGAAAAAAAAACAAAAAAAAGTAGTCTGTAATGTACAGACTAAATCGCTTCACACAACCAAACATATCTGGCCAATCTCTAATGTAAACATAAAAATGATGACACCCTCTCGTTAGGGACATTCAACCGCCGAACAGTGCCCAAATTTCAAGGGGGTGCAGTATGTTTCATTTAAGGCGGCCTTCCGAAAGCTCCTCGGTCCATAGTCTCAGTAGTATTGCAAATAGTAGATATCATTCATTTCAGTTATTTGCAGTAGTACTTTAAATGCGGGTTCGTTTTGTATTTGCAGTAGTAGCCTAAGACTACGAGCCGAGAGGCCTAGAGCTTTATTGTATAGGGGATTGGGCGCAAAACATAAATAAACTATGTTACTAGTATTTTTATTTTTATTATTTTTTTAAAAGTATTACTATCGAGCCTATTACAATTATTATTATTTTGCGTTTCGTTGACAATGATGATGTGTCTGTTGTTGAGTATTGATGGTGGTGTTGATGTGGTGGTTGTGATTGTAGTGGTCGTGGTGATGATGACTAACTATAACTATAAGGATAATGATGATGATGTGTAAATGGTAGTGGCGGTTGCTGTAGTTTTGATAACATTGTGGTAGCTGTGGTAGTGATAGTAATGATGATGTGATTGTTGTGGTTGTAGTAGTGACAGTGGTACCAATGATGACGAGGAGAATGATGATTCTGATGATGATGTAAAGTAAAGGTGGTAGTAGTAGTGTTAGTGGTTGCTATGGCTATAGTTTTGATAACGATGTGGAGGTTGCTGTGGTAGTAGTAGTAATGATGATGGTGGTGGCTGTAGTAGTAAAGCTAGTTTGATGGTAACTTCTATTATTTGCAGGAGCACTCACTGAGATATGAGTCGAGCAAAATGGCAATGGCATGAGAGAGAGAGAGAGAGAGAGAGAGAGAGAGAGAGAGAGAGAGAGAGAGAGAGAGAGAGAGAGAGATTCCTGGAAGTTTATAAAATAAATTTAACTGTAAATAATACAATAAACAATTCTCATTAAAGTAATCTGACAGATAAGCTACTACTAGAGATAGATTTCAAGATGTGAACGACTGATCAAGTTGGAGTTGGAGAGGACAGGGAAATTTTCATGGATTGGATTGGGGCGGGTACCAAAAACAAATCAAAACACGATCTTGTCAAGTTTCAGACTTGAACACAACTTAAGGACTTACCAAGTAAAATGCTTACTTCTAAAATCGACGATTTTGGATTTATTTTCTGTAAATTACTGTAAAATAATAATAATAGCCACTTAGTTTAGGTACCTTCTACTTTCTGAACGAAGAAACGACGATGATGTGCAGACGAATCATTAACTCATTTCCATGAAGAGCTTCACTGCTTTAAGTCAACACACCATGCAATCATCAAGTACATACATTCAATCAAAGCAAATTGACCCCTTACCCTGTAATCATATACATGTGTGTGTGTGTAAATATATATATATATATATATATATATATATATATATATATATATATATATATATATATATATATATATATATATATATATATATATATATATAATATAATATATAAATAAAGTCACTCACATATTTTTTGACCAAGACATATGTTTCTATGCTCTCCATGTCGTCAGTCGGCATATATGTCCGTAGTGTGCCAAAAAATGTGAGTGATTTTAAGAGAGGAAAGAGAAAAATAGAAGCACACTGCGGACATATGCCGACTGACGACATGGAGAGCATAGAAACATATGTCTCGGCCAAAAATATGTGATTGACTTTATTTATATTTTATATTAGCTCTAACCAACATTATCAAGCACTCTCGTACCTACAAGTACCCACCAACACTACGTGCAAACGTTATACTGTGAATTTGTAACGTGGCTTATCATGAACCAAAGTGGTAATTCATTAGAGTGTAACAAAAGGAGCTACATAAGGTAAATGCAATAATACAGACCTGCCAAGTATGACGATATATTGTATTTTATCCGACTGATAGAAATGCGTGAATATTATTTTGAAAGGATTTTGTACTAAACTTAAATTGAACATTGATAAAGCACAATGTCCACTAAACGTGCTCAAAACGCTTCACAATGCAGCGCCACTCAGCATTCTCATCTTTTCAAACACCCCCAACACCACAGATAATAATTCCCAACTCAACCTATTACAAATAAAAACGAATTACCATCACCATGAAAGCGTCATCACTACCACCGTCGTCAACACATCATAATTTGTACATCTAGACTAAAATCAGAACTATTGATGCTATGCGTTTAGTTAAAATAATCACAACATCCACCAGCCAGATATATAACGTATCAACACACAGAATTATGTGTAACCTTAAAAGTTTATATCAAATCTGATAGACAGAATTAATTAAGTTATAACTAATAATTAAAATGGCTGTCTAGAAATAACAAAAAGGCTAGCACTATTCAGTATCTGATACTGAATAGTGGTTTTGCACTATTCAGTATCTGATACTGAATAGTGGTTTTGCACTATTCAGTATCAGATACTGAATAGCGGTTTTGCACTATTCAGTATCTGACACTGAATAGTGGTTTTGCACTATAATACGGTGTTTTTTTTCCCGAAACCTGACAAAGTTATGGGAAGAGGGCAGCTGTGGGAGTGAATATGGGACTCAGAGAAGTGTACACCAGTGGGGAGTGAACCTGGGACTGGGTTTCGGCGGGTTTTCAAATAAAAAGCAATTACTTTTTTACGAAACACGACGACACCTGGCAATATCCGACAAAGTTATGAGATGTAGGCAGCAGCGTGTGTGTGTGTGTGTGTGTGTGTGTGTGTGTGTGTGTGTGTAGGGGGGGGGGGGAGGAGAGGATGAACCTGAGATTCAGGGAAGTGTACACCAGTGGGGAGTGAACCTGGGACTCTGGGTTTTGTAAAAAAGCAATAACAATATGGGGGGGGGGGGGGAATTACATTTTTACGAAACCCGACAAAAGGCGGCAAAGTTGTGGAAAGGAGGCAAAGCGTGGGAGTGAACCTGGGACTCAATGAAGTGTACACCAGTGGGAGTGAACCTGAGACTATGGTTTTCGGCGGGCTTCAGCTAGTTTCATATAAAAGCAATTAATTTTTTACGAAACCTGACGAAACCTGGCAATATCCGAGAAAATTATGGGTAGTAGGCAACAGTGATGGGGAGTGAACTTGAGATTCGGGGAAGTGCACACTAGTGGGGAGTGAACCTGGGACTGGGTTTCGGCGGGTTTTGAAAAAAAAAGCAATTACTTTTTGTTTACAAAATGCACCAAATCCCAACAAAATGGGGCAAAGTTATGGGAAGTAGGCAAATAATGGGGAGTGAACCTGAGACTAAGGGAAGTGTACACCAGTAAGGAGTGAACCTGAGACTATAGTTTTCGGCGAGTTTCAGCGAGTTTCACATAAAAGCATTCACTTTTTCACGAAACCCGGCAATATCCGACAAAGTTATGGGAAGTAGGCAACAGTGGGGAGTGAACCTGAGACTCAGGGAAGTGTACACCCGTGGGGAGTAAACCTGAGACTTTGGTTTTCGGCTGGTTTCAGGGAGTTTCACATAAAAGCAATTACTTTTTTTTAGAAACCCGGCAATATCCGACAAAGTTATGGGAAGTAGGCAACAGTGGGGAGTGAACCTGAGATTCATGGAAGTGCACACCAGTGGGGAGTGAACCTGAGACTCTGGTTTTTGGCGGGTTTCAGCGAGTTTCACATAAAAGCAATTAATTTTTTACGAAACCAGGCAATATCCGACAAAGTTGTGGGAAGTAGGCAACAGTGGGGAGTGAACCTGAGACTCAGGGAAGTGTACACCAGTGGGGAGTGAACCTGAGACTCTGGTTTTTGGTGTTTTTCAGCGAGTTTCATATAAAAGCAATTACTTTTTTACGAAATCCAACGAAACCTGGCAATATCCGACAAAGTTATTGAAGTAGGCAACAGTGGGGGATGATCTTGAGATTCAGGGAAGTACACTTGTGGGGAGTGAACCTGGGACTCTGGATTTTGTAAAAAAGCAATACCAAGGGGGAGGGGGAATTACTTTTTACGAAGCCCGCCACAACCCGACAAAGTTATGGGAAGTAGGCAGCAGTGGGGATTGAATCTGGGATTTGGACACCGATGAGGATTGAACCTGGGACTGCGAGAGGCTGGTACCAGTGGACAGTGAGCTCAGAATGTACTTTTATTTCGAAACCTACTGAAATTGCCAAAAGTTATGAGAAGGGGGCACCATTGGGCAATGAACCGGGATTCAGGGAAGTGCACACTGGTTGGGAGTGAACCTGGGACTGTGAGAAGAGGTTATCAGTGGAAATGAACCTGGGACTATGGAAGATAGATACTAGTGGGAAATGAAGCCGGACTATGGGAGTTGGGTACTAGACGAGAATGAAGCAATTACTTTTTTACAAAACCCACCGAAAAACCATAGACTTAGGTTTACTCCCCAATAGTCTACACTTCCCTGAGTCTCGGGTTCACTCCCCCACTGTTGCCTACTTCCTTTCCATAACTTTGTGGGATATTGTCGGGTTTCATAAAAAAGTAATTGCTTTTTTTACGAAACCCAGTCCCAGGTTCACTCCCCAATGGTGTACACCTCCCTGAGTCCCAGGTTCACTCCCCACTGCTACCGACTTCCCATAACTTTGTCGGGGTTCGGCGTGTTTTGGCAGGTTTCGTAAAAAAAGAAACACCCCTAAAAATACCACCTGTATTCAGAAAATAGATGTCAATTGTAGTCTAATATTCAGTATATCTATTTAAATCATTATTATTATTATTATTATTATTATTTATTATTATTATTATTATTATTATTATTATATTATTATATTATTTATTATTATTATTATTATTATTATTATTATTATTATTTATTATTATTATTATTATTATTATTATTATTATTATTATTATTATATTATTATTATTATTATTTATTATTATTATTATTATTATTATTTTATTATTATTATTATTATTTATTTTATTATTATTATTATTATTATTATTATTAATTATTATTATTATTATTATTATTATTATATATATTATTATTATTATTATTATTATTATATTATTATTATTATTATTATTATTATTATTATTATTATTATTATTATTATTATTATTATTATTATTATTATTATTATTATTATTATTATATTTATTATTATATTATTATTATTATTATTATTATTATTATATTATTATTATTATTATTATTATTATTATTATTAATTATTAATTATTATTATTATTATTTATTATTATTATTATTATTATTATTATTATTATTATTATTATTATTATTTATTATTATTATTATTATAAACGTAAATTTTAATATAATACGGCAATTAATTCACGGAAGTACATCGCTCAATTAATAATGGCAGAAAGTCTGGCCACATATTTATAATGAATCGGGTTTGTCTTAGATGACCAAACAAACAAACAAACAAACAATAACAACAACAAACAACAACAACAACAAATGAGACAAACAAAAAAAGCAAGATTTTAAAAGGTAATAAACAATAGAAGAGCACATCAATGAAAAACAACAACGAGATTATAACACATAAAAGATATTCGTAATAAATCGATAACTGATTAAATTACTCGAACTACTTGATTAAAAAAAATAATAATCATAAAATGATGATGATGACAATTACAACAACAACAATAATAATAATAATAATAATTGTAAGTAAGTAGAAATAATAATAATAATAATAATAATAATAATAATAATAATAATAATAATAATAATAATAATAATAATAATAATAATAATAATAATAATAATAATAATAATAATAATAATAATAATAATAAAAGAACAATAGTATAATATCAACATTAAAGCATACTACTAGCAAATAAAATTATTAAAACAAAAGTTTAAAAAATATCAATAGACAGAAGGAATTTTTAAAATATTGGGGAAAAAAAAAAAAAAAGTTATCCCTGCCGGGATTTGAACTCTCGAACCTTAAGCTCAGAGTCAAACAGCTTATTTCCACCAAGCCATGGTGTCACTGAACATTTAGTGACATTTAATCATGTGTATTTAGATATTTAAAAATGCATTTGAATACCACTCTTACTTTGATATTTTGAACTATGTTAATTGCACTATAGCAGAAATTAAAAAATTACGATCAAAATATTTTTACAACTTTGAATCGGGCTGTCAGTTACTGCACGTGTTCAATCTGGAAGTAGGTCAGTAGTTCGACCGAGATTGTCGCACTTTTCACTCTCTCTATAAAAAAGAGTTCCTTGTGGATACTGAATAGTGGCAAAGCACTATTCAGTATCAGATACTGAATAACCACTTCCTAACAAAAAACCGAGTGGCGGCAATTTCGTTCCGTTTATAGCTACGCAACATCATTACTCCCATTACCATTGCCAGATAATCAACCACTGCCAACACGAACATCATCATAACCACCACCTCAGCCCCATCGTGATCGTAATAAAAACTTAAATTATACAGTGCAATTTCCCCTGATATTTGATAAAATCACTTCATACGTGGACCCAAGCCATCAGCACCGACATGGCGCCTATGGCATATATTTTTTCGAAGAAAACAACGTCGTTATCTTCCAGCTACTCATTTACACCTGGTTCGGTGAGAGAATGTGAGTAAAGAGCCTTTTCCAAAACTCAAATTTGTACCGCTCCAGAGCGGGACTCGAAGTAGGGAAGTCCCAAGGGAATTGTCGTACCACAAGACCACACAAAACATCATCACAATAATCATCACAATCAACATCGCCGTTGCAGCAGCATTATATTTATTATCATCACCGACAGAGCGCCTCAACTATCACCACTACATCATCACCAAAACAAGAACAACATCACTGCTATTACCGTCACAAACACTACCACAATGGTATCCACCTCTACCACCACCACCACCGCCACCGCCCCCGGATCTCTAATCATTACCATAATAGGAATCAGTAGTCTGATGTCACGTCTGCCCAGCAACCAGCAGCTTGGTTCTAAACAAAGAAAATTGGTACTTTTTATTCTTCATGCTGGCTAGAAATTCTTCACATGATCAGATTTATAATGTTTTTCTCCTCTGGGTACACTTTCATGCTCGTCGAAGAAGCATTTCATCAGGGCACCCGCCATTGTTCAAAACCAGTTACTAAGTTACAATGCGTCCTTACGAAGGAAGTGACGTCACGACTGTTGAAGCCTTTTGCCATAGCAAGCTACTAAAACTTTTAAAGTCAGCCGAATATATTTTAATTCTTCTAGCCTATGGTTGGTAGTTGGTAGCTCTAAATTGTATAGGCGACCAGAAAGTGCTTTCTCTTTAAAAAAAAAAAAAAAAAAAAAAAAGGGGGGGGGGGGTTGGTTATAATTTATGTTTGTCGCGGACTGCGGTGTGTCTCGGTGTCGTTGCCCCCTTTTGTTAATTTTAGTTTTGTTTAATATATTTCTTTTCCTTTTTTAAATGCGATAATGGGTCTAAGAAGGTGCAAGGAGTATTTGACACAATATTCACAATATCCAAGATGGAACACTATTGAGACACACGCAGACAGAGATTTATAGATAGAAAGATAGATATATGTAGATAGATAGATAGATAGATAGATAGATAGATAGATAGATAAATAGATAGATAGATGGATAGATAGGTAGATAGATAGATAGATAGATAGATAGATAGATAGATAGATAGATAGATAGATAGATAGATAGATAGATAGATAGATAGATACTGTATGATCCCAGACAGACGGCTCGCGAGGCGAGATTGAGTGCGGTGAGGGTGGGGTATGGGGAGCGACTCGCGACACACCGCCTTACAATAATTTTATACAAAAGAATGTTTTCCTCTATTTTAAAACTACGGTTATCCACCTCCCCCCACAAACAACTAATATTCTTTATCGCTTAAATAAATAGGTCAGGCCGACAAATTATTTAGTTTTGCACACTTTGAGGCCTTACTTTGGAGCAATTAAAATCATATTATCGGTTTTATCATTGGAAGAACAATTTTGTTGTAATTAAAACACGCGGGTGAAGAAAATAACAATAAATATAGATTTTAGTGATATTCTTTTTGCTTAAATGGATATTAATAATCAATAAGAATATTACACAAATCATTCACCGAGCAGAGCCCCATGATGCTATAAATAAGAATCCCAGTCCCGCACACACGGCAGTTCAACTTGTTATGTTATGCTATGTTTTTGTTGTGGGTACGTGGTGTGTTGAGTTTGCATTTTCTATTCATTCAATTAAATATTGACTATCACCGTTGATATTCATAGGAATACATTTTATATGATTGTCTAATTAATCGATGTTGTCATGTTTTTAAAATGATATTAACACGTCTCAATGCACTGATGTGTATCACGATCCATACGGATACTGTACACAGGCCCACCGGAAATGCTAATTACGTGAGTACACCTCTTAAAAATTCAAACCACGTAAAAAAAAAAAAATATTAAATTAAAAAAAAAAAAAAAAGAGAGAGAGAGAGAGAGAGAGAGAGAGAGAGAGAGAGAGAGAGAGAGAGAGAGAGAGAGGAGAGAGAGGAGAGAGAGAGGAAAAGAAAGAAAGAAAAGAGAGAGAGAGAGAGAGAGAGAGAGAGAGAGAGAGAGAGAGAGAGAGAGAGAGAAGGATAAATGGAATGGGTGGTATGGATGGACAAAAGAGAAAGAAATGGAAGAGAGAGTGAGTAAGTTAGAGAGAAATTGAAATATAGAAAAAAAGAAAGAGAGAGAGAGAGAGAGAGAGAGAGAGAGAGAGAGAGAGAGAGAGAGAGAGAGAGAGAGAGAGAGAGAGAGAGAGAGGCGTGAAGAACAATGAAGAAGAGAGAGAGAGAGTGTGTGTAAAATATGTAAAGGGAAAAGTAGAGAAAATGAAAGGGGAAAACTGAAAGAGAATTAGGAGATAGATAGATAGATAGATAGATAGGTAGGTAGGTAGATAGGTAGGTAGGTGGGTGGGTGGGTGGGTGGGTGGGTAGGTAGGTAGGTAGGTAGATAGATAGGAAGAAAGAGAGAGAGAGAGAGAGAGAGAGAGAGAGAGAGAGAGAGAGAAAAATACAGAAAGAAAAAAAAAAAAAAAGAGAGAGAGAGAGAGAGAGAGAGAGAGAGAGAGAGAGAGAGAGAGAGAGAGAGAGAGAGGGACAAAGGGAGAAAGAGAGAGGGTGTGAATGAATGAAAGAGAGGAAGAATAGCGAGATGAATAGAGGATAATACAAATGAAGAGACAGAAGGAGGGAGATAGGAAATTAGAGATAAAATGTAAAAAATATGAGAAAGACGCAAGAAAGAGAGAGAGAGAGAGAGAGAGAGAGAGAGAGAGAGAGAGAGAGAGAGAGAGAGAGAGAGAGAGAGAGAGAGAGAGAGAGCATAATATGATTTTCTTTCTACTCATACCGATGCTTACGTTTCAACAGTCATAAAAAAGTGAAGACTTGAAGGACTGAACCGGTGAACGAAAACACTCCCCCCCCCCCCCTCTTCCTACTGCTCCCTCTCAAAGAAATAGATTATCATTAGGTTAGTCGGCCAAGGATAAACCAATTAGCCTAAAAAACATTCATTCATTGGGAAATTGTGCCATCTCCCCTTCTACCCCCCCCCCCCCACGCACACACAAACACACACTCCCCGCCATTGCGTTTTGTGTGTGTGTGTGTGTGTGTGTTGTTCCCATATATAGATAGTTCGAAGATAACGTCACTCAGGCCTTTGTTATTGTTTTTGCCATCCGCGTTTGTGAGTTGTTCTCACTAAACTGCATTAACCAGACTATAAAAGTTCATGGTTACACAGAGTTTGTGTGTTGGTCCATTATACTTCCGGATGGCAATGTTGTGAACTCCTTGGCCAAGCGCATTCTATCTATATATGAGTCATATCTACTCACTTTATTTTTATATCCGTTTACTCGACTTCTACCTAAATCTTTTACATAGGTATTTGAAGTGCGGCTAGACATTTTGTTATAATTTGTACTTGAAGTACAAACCGACACTCCGACGTAACAAAAAGTCACGAAGGTGAACAACGGTCTACTTAGTCAGTTTCAGTGTGCTTATTCCAAGCCTACACCATTTGCACAAGCACTGAGTTTTAAACAGATAATCGCCTTTCGGCTTCGGATAAAATATAATGACGCAACAAGAACAGGTAAGCTCCTTGGAGCAAAGTGCGTGTCCAAGTTGGCAAAAATTGGCCATGTTAGAGAATCGCTTGACCACAACAAATATTGTTTATTTTGTCCATGGGGGAAATAAACTACTCTATGGTTTGGTCACAAACCGAAATTTGGCCACATGACGACGTGGGCGCAATGAAAAAATGACAACAAAGACGAGACGTAAGTAGGTTACCTAATAAAGATGTGAGAGATATTGAATGGATTGTTGAAAGCGACGTGTACTAAGTAGACTTAATGCCCAATTAATATCACGAACAGCTGACTGACACACACACGACACACACACACACACACACACACACACACGCACACACTATCTTGTATCTATATTGTACCCATCAGAAGGCCGTTGATAGTGTGACCCTGGAAAGAGGAGCTACGTTAGCTCTCATCTTTCTAGGGTGTGACTCACTACTCACTTGCTTTGGCTGGCAAAACTAACATAATCACAATCTTAATTTTCAGAGTCAGCGACCAACCGTCTAGTGCCATGTAATAATTTGATGTCTCTTATAGTTATACACCCCCCCCCCCCCCCAGATACTTTATTTGATGGGAGGAATGTGCGTGCAAATGCAGGTGTAGATTTTTAAACAGACAATCGCCTTTCGGATAAAATATAATGACGCAACAAGAACAGGTAAGCTCATTGGAGCAAAGCACCAGGGCTGCCAGATGGCTTCGTGCGTGTCCAAGTTGGCAAAAATTGTCCATGTTAGAGAATCGCTTGACCACGACTAAATATTGTTTATTAAATTTAGTCCATGGAGGAAATAAACTACTCTATGGTTGAATTTGGCCACATGTGAGCCATAAAATGACGACGTGGGCGCAATGAAAATAATATGGTGAGACGTAAGTAGGTTACCAAATAAAGATATAAAGAGATATTGAATGGATTGTTGATCGCGGCGTGAAGTAAGTAGACAAAGGTTAATGGCCGAATTAATAGCCACGAACAGCTGACTAACATTCACAAACACACATACTTTCTTGTTTCTGTTTCGTTCCCATCCGAAGCCTCTTCTTTATCACTCTTTCATTTGTGTTTTCACCAGGGTCTTCTACTTCTATGAGGTCCGAGATTCGCGATCCCAGGCTTCAGGCAAACTGACCATTAATGGGTACTAACAACGTACACAAACGTGTCCCCAAATACATACACCCACACCTACGCATCTATACCACACGGAAAACACACACACACACACACACACACACACACACACACACACACACAGCGTATCCACACACACACATTCCACCCTGAGTTAGGTACAACACACAACATTGCGCTTTGAGTTTGCATTGCAAGTTGCAATCGTTGACACGCGAACAAATCCGAATTGCCAATTTAGTAATTTTTAATGCCAAATTCTCCCTAAAAAATTCATGACGTCATAGCTTTTTCTTCATTGTACATTTAGACACATTGTTGATGGGTAATTCTCATTAAGCATATGGGTTTAACTAATTTATTGATTATCAAGAGAAATATTGAAACATTGTGTCTTTTTTCCTCACATTCAACACAGGTCAATCTCGGATGCCAACTTTGGCATTTTAAGCATAACACGACCAACAATCCTGACACACAATGCTACTCTACACGCTGACCGAAACACGCGGCACACGCAGCCACATAACTTTCATTGAGACTCAAGAGTGAAATAATCCTTATGGTGGTCTCATTTCGATAGACTCAATAAACCATACGTTTTTATCTAGAAACGTTTTATCACGGATATAACTGAAGGGTGAGTGATTGAACATCAATTATCGTGTAGCTCATTTTTGCTGAATAATTTGTAAATAATCTCGTAACTTTAAACGTCCCGCGACTTAAACAATAAAACGCTGTTTGTCGTCTCTATAGATAGTTCGAAGATAACGTCACTCAGGTCTTTGTTATTGTTTTTTGCCATCCGCATTTATGAGTAATGCTCACTGAACTGTATTAACCCGACTATAAACGTTCATGGATACACACAGTTTTGTGTGTTGGTCTGTTATACTTCCGGATGGCAATGTTATGAGCTTCTTTGCCAAGAGCATACTATCTATATGTGATCTCACTCACGTCGATCGAAATACTCAGTTATAATAATAATAATCATAACAAAAACAACAATAATAATAGTAATAATAATAATGATAATAATAATAAAAATAATAATATTAATAATAATAATAATAATAACGAAAACAACAACGACAATAATAGTAATATTATTATTATTATTAATATTATTATATTATTATTAACAAATAAGAGAAAAAAAATCACTTTATTTTTATTCATCATCATCATCGTATGGGGGGAGCGCCACAAAGTCAGCGATAGTGGCTAAGATTTCTGCTTAATGAAATTTTTTATAAAACGGGATTCGATGCAATTCCTTATCTACTTGGCCATTTCGCATTATAATCGTCATCATCTTTATCATTATCATCATTGAACGAGATAACATACATTTTCAATAATGGACATTGCCCCCATCGCTTACTAAGACTATATTATATTAATATATATATAAGTCGCGGCTGCCTCCCCTTACTCCTCTTCTCTGTGCTCCTACAACCTCCTTTCAAGCTGTTGGTACTGAGAACAAATTTATTGTACATTTAATTCCAGTTAAGAATATAGATGTCAAAAGTGTACAATGCGATTTTTTTCCTTCTGATACCTTGTTTATTATTCCAACTCTCAATGGCGGATTTTATTTTTAATTAGACATATTTCAAATTTCAACAAATGTTTCATGTAGAGATAACATTCTTGATATCAAACCAGCATCATCTAGATATAAAGATGTCAATGACAATGTATCAAACACGGCGTGTGCTGATTACTTACTGATAACCTCGATCAACATATTATTGTAGATTAAGACTGTGATTAAGAAACCGAGGGAAAAAAATCGATTATTCTTCGCAGCCCCCGCCTAAATCCATAATTGAAATTGAAAAAAAAAAAAAATAGAATAAATATGAATTTCTAATTTCCTGAAATCTTAATGTTGATATAGATAGTATGCGCTTGGCTAAGAAGCTCATAACATTGCCATCCGGAAGTATAACGGACCAACACACAAAACTGTGTGTATCCATGAACGTTTATAGTCGGGTAAATACAGTTCAGTGAGCATTACTCATAAACGCGGCTGGCAAAAAACAATAACAAAGACCCGTGTGACGTCATCTTCGAACTATCTATATTAAGTGGTGACCTATTGCGTCAAACCGGAGAATGCATTTCTCACTGATTGTGTCCAACGCAATATGTAACTACTTACTCAAATGAGGACTACTCACACAGTTCAATGGGAGCGATCTATATTCATGTCTTCGTCCAACCTAGTCATCGATCACATGATTTGTTGCTGTACAACGATTGGACATTTCTCAATATATCTAAACACGCTGCTTTGTTTATGAAAGTTGTAAACATACCCATGAATCATGCTGAGCAAAATGACCAATTGTAACGTTGGATATTTCTCAAACTGTGAACACTTTTCACTATGTGGGTCATTTTGAGCACACTTTGCAATGTGACCAATGACCTCGAGCACATGGAAATGTAATATAGATCATGCCCTTTGGCTTGATGGTTTCTATGAGTTCGACTCGCAAATTACACAACCGGTTGAAAACTATAAGCCACAATAAATACGAAAACAACTGTCCCGTAAGAGTGAGCAAAATTAGTTAAGTCACTAATCAATCACGTGTTAGACGCATACACTCAATGTAAACATAACCAACCAACTTTCATATTTTTTAGACTAAATTTTTAACATTTAAATCATCCCGACATGTTTGAGGCTATGGATCGCAACATATATTTAATGATAATAATAATAATAATAATAATAATAATAATAATAATAATAATAATAATAATAATAATAATAATAATAATAATAATAATAATAAATGAGCATTGATATAGCGCAGTATCCATTAAACATACTCAAAGCGCTTTACAAGGGGTTGCCAACGGCAACACTTAACATGTAGGACGAGACATGGCGCCTGTTAGGCGATATTACAATTTTTTTTTTCGGACAGAGACAACGCTGTTTACTGCCAAGTACTCGTTTAACATCCGAATACAGTGAGAGAATGTGAGTAAAGAGCCTTTGCGCCGCTCAGAGCGGGACTCGAACCCAGGACCTTCCAATCCGAAAGCGAGTGTCATACCACTAGACCACATAGCCGCACATTGGTATCAAACATATTGTAACTGTAACTTTTACTCTTGGTGTCCGATCAACAGACGGAGACGTTCAAATTGGGAAAATCCAGATGATCGCGAGGAGCGGCCGTCCTTAGGAAAGAACCCTGCTGGTTCCACGCACCCACGTTCCGTTTTGCAACTTGGATATTCCTAGGTCTAGGATAGATAAACAAAAAGAATATGAACATTTTATATCGCTTTTTCACGAATTTACCATTCTCAAAGTACTTCACAATGCTTCATTCGTTCCTTCAGAAGGCCATATGGAACCACATTTCCATATAATACAGTGCCAGTCGCCTGTAGGTAACAGTGTTACCCGTCCTATTTGTACTTTTACAGTATCCGTTATTGCCTGTAGTCAGGTGTTGATTCACGCTTGAGTCGAGTTTGGTAATGTGTGAAAATTACATCACCCACGGACACAACGTCAGGACCAGAATTTTTCAGGGCCATTTTTTGTTGTTGACAAGATGAGACACCTTATCGGTAAAATATATTAGAAAGAGAGAAGTGTTCACATATGTTGAAAAAATTAAATGCTCATTGTAATCATCATCATCATCATCATCATCATCATCATCATCATCATCATCATCATCATCATCATCAGTACAACACAGTTTTGATCTTGCTGACCTGACCGTTGAAGAGCTCTTTATCTTTTCCTCTAACACAAATCTCTCGCGTCTGGAGAGCTGCCCTTTGCGATTTATTTACAATTTTCTGACATATTATTCCCCGAATTTTACACACACACACATACACACACACACACACACACACACACACACACACACAAAGAGAGAGATAAACTCAGATAGAAACTGACCAGTTTGTAGCAGCTGGACATGACATCAAAAATCCAAGTTCAGATATTACATCGGCTTATAAAATGAAGAGGCGATAAGGCATTGTCGCTGGCCGATGGATGAGGGTATTAAGGACAGGTGGGCTTCCCATTATTTTTCAAAAATCGGATGTTTGCTGTCATTAACCAGTTAACTGCCATTGCCATACTCTGGAAAAACTCGTATTAAAAAAAATTGCCCTTCAATTATCGATCGATTTATACGACCCTCATCTTGGCAAAAACTGTCAAACCTGAGACTTCGCGAAACCTCAGGTTTGAGAGTTTTTTGTCAAGATAGGGGTTACTTAAATCGATCGATAATTGAAGGATGAGTTTTCTGGTCAAATTTTTAAATGCGATTTTTTTTTTCAAGATCACGGCAGTTAACTGGTTAAAAAAAACCCAAGACGTAATGTCAAAGCCACGTTTCACTAAGTACACAATGTCAGATTGTCATGTGAAATCTTTTAGTGATTAAAATAACGTCAAAGTAACTTTTGAAAAATTTTATAAAATATACAGGTGTCCATAATCCGGTCCATAGGGTTTTTCCTTGTATAATATCCTTAGTAGAAAACGTTACAGCAAAAATGCTTTTTTTTTTTTTTTCATTTTGTTATTTTGTTTTCTTTAAACGCGATTTATCTATATTACAGCATTCGTTACACATGCAGACGGGAGAAGGGCATTACTTCCGAAAAAAAAAAATCGTGTACCTATTTACAACAAGGTACAGATGCAGTTATCGGGGAGTTCGTCGTCTAGTGAGACAACAATAAATGGCCACTTGACACGAAGGTGTGAAATAAATGCCTTTCGATCCGATGCGTGCATATTTCATTTCTGAAGGCAGACTACACAACGAAGATATTTAAAACAGAATATTCAATGATGGTCAAGTTGGATGCTTTTTAGTTTGATTTCTAAAATTCAAGCCAATAATATTATAAAATTAAAATGTTTAATTGATTTGCCAAATTATTAAAGGTAGCCGTTTCTCCCCATTATAAAAAAAATATTAAAAGTATTAATTTAAGAATTTAACTTATTTCGTTACATATAAGAACATAAGAGGTGATAGTAGAGGCTGGGAATGTTATTACAATTTACTTCATTGGAGGAAACGTTAAGGTGTTGAATTATTTTGTTCCCGCCCTAAAAATAATATTCCCATCTACGTATTGTAGTTATTGAACCTTCTGTCACTAACTATAGGCATTTAAGGGGAGACCTAATCCAGAAGTATAAAATCATTCATAATATTTCATAAGATATCGATGTAAATGATTTTCATTGGATTGAATCAATATGTATTTAAATTACATGTTGATGTAACGTACAATTGTGTAGTTATTCTCAAAAGTTATATGAATGCAAGTCAAAAGGATTGTCATATAAACACACCAATTATATATGATGTTGTTTAATACTAATACATTATCAGCTGCGTTCTTGAAAGTGCCTACATTTGTAGTTTAACGTGTTTGTCTATTTCAAGTATCAAATAAATGTTACAAGACAAAAGAAATTTATCGGATTGTAATTGAAAATATTGAAATCTTGTAAATATTTTGCAATAATCACCTGAATGAAATTGAAAGTAATCAAATACTTATTTAATGTAATTCAAAATTTCTTTATTGTCGGAAATGTTTTGCATTTGGCTCAGAGTACATCGGAATACTAGCAAATAAGCGCTAAGTGCTGTTTTTTTAGTCTTGTTGCGACTGCAGCATTAATGATGTATAACTAAAGCTAATCGGGTGATAAGAACTAAAGAAAAAGAACAAACTTTTTTGCTTAATCACAAAGTCCCGAGAGTAAGATAAAAATCTTAAAATATATATATATAATATGAGGAGTCGAGTGGTCTGGCCGTCAGGGCATAGATTACAGAGAGAAGTGAGTGAGGAAGATTAGACCTATCAGCTTTTATAATAAGTGGCTACGTGACAAAGAGAAGGCTATTAAGACAACATGTCACCTTAATTCATTTTTGCCACATGGTTTTCGAATTTTTAACGAGCAACTGTGATTTAAATTAGATTTTAAATATACACACACACGTTCGGACTAAAGGCCAGAGGTATGGCCTATCTCAATTTATCAAATTAATATATAAAGTGTTGCTATTGGTTCTTGGTTGTATATTTTTACATTTTTGCATTTGCATATATTATATATGTAATACATTGTCGCCATAGATTCTCAACTTTGTGTTTATACATTTTCATGCATGCCACGTCTGTAAACGAATTTCCATTTTTTTTTTTGGGGATGAATAAAGGATAATATATTATTAACATTATCTAACATTAGAAGGTAATGTTTTTCTAAGCCTACCGAAATATAACTGGAGTGAGATGAATTCAGTTCTTAATAAAATAAAACTTAATAAATGTGAATAATCGTTACTGTGACACAAATATATTTCAAGATTTCAGACCAAAACTAGACAAAATGAAAACATGGAATAGTCTCTGTTTGAACATTTAAAAAATGCATGTGTGCTTTGAACCGGTTTAAAATTATAGTAGACGCGAGTTAATTTCTCTGAGATTTAGGTATGATTAAAAAAAAATACTCTATGCACTTTGTACAATTTTTAGTTAATTATGACATTTTTAATATCACTAGCTTTGCGCGTATGTTAGTTCTGACTTTGTAATGCCAAAAAAATATTGTAGATGTTTCCATAACCTTAAAAGATTTGTAGAAACAACACCAAAAAAAAACTTTCTTATGCACCATGCTATTTGAGCGGCATTTAAAGGATTAAGTCAGATTTGGCCTTAAATAAGATAGGATAGATACCAGATTTGGCCTTAAACAAGATAAGATAGATACACAATCAAACTAAAACTCAAAACAAGTCTTTCCATTTTCCCAAGTTCACAACTAGAGGTGTTATTGAGGGATGTGTTTTAGATATGAGACATAATTCGTTTTTAGAACAGCTAGATTACCATGAGGTAAGGATTTGCGATACAATTAAAAGATTCATAAACTATTCCGATGAAGAACTTTGTTCTATAATGCACACATTTAAATTTGATTTGTGGTATCATTTTTAAAGGAACGCTTGAGCTGCTGTTTTTCAGTATTCATTTGTTGTTTCTATAAAGTGAAAAGATTGGTAAATATCAAACAACATGTGCCCCATACCTGTCTCCGACCGAAGGCATTAAAAATGCGCGCATCGGAAGTACTGGACTTCACACATGCGGACACCTTGTATTTGCCAATGATTACAATCTTTCTCTCTTTCTCTTTCTCTCTCTCTTTCTCTCTTTCTCTCTCTCTCTCTCTCTCTCTCTCTCTCTCTCTCTGTGTGTGTGTGTGTATATATATATATATATATATATATATATATATATATATATATATATATAGAGGGTGTGTGTGTCCCTCGTTCGATCTGTCCAGTCGAGGATATCTCCCGTAAAGCGCTTTTAGCGCGTTTAATGAATATCCCTCTGTATAAAAGCTCAACTTGTGTTTAAAAAAAAAAATAGAGTTACTGCTTAATAGCCACCTAGTTCAGGCCGAGTATATATTTTCTCCAGAGTGTATCTCGAGAAAAGATGGAGATGATCCCGACGTCAGCTGCAAGTGAGCAAAAGGGGTTAAGAGTGAACAGACGTGCAATTCGCAGCGCCACCTAAGTTAGTTTTTTTCGTCTCGTTTTGTTTCACCAAAGGAACGCGCCTCAGGGTGGGAGAACAATCCCTTATTTTTATTCAGCCATCTTGCTTCAAATGAATTACTTCGTTGCTGATCAGACAAGCGTAGGGCAGTTTTTCTATTTAAAATTTCACATTTTTCATTTGGTTTTAGACTTAAACATTTTCATTGACACTGACATCACATTATCATTAACTCTTCAACATCCTTAATTTTACAAATTCATGATCTTCACTATCACTGCGACATAGATTCCACATTGCCGGAAATGGCTGGCAAGCCGATAGTTTCTAGCTTCCATATGATCGTCCATTTTTTTTTCTTTTGTTGTTGTTGTTGACAATTTATGTTTTTATTCATTTCTTTCCTTAAATATTTACATTGGGGCTAAGTATTCTTTGAGCAAAAATTGATTATTTGCATTTCGTGTCAGCCAACGACAATAACAAGAACGCCTTTAGTCCCGTTTCCTGTAGAATGTTGTGTGTGGTATGAAGGACGCTTTATTTGATTTCGTGTGGTTTGAGATATATTTATACTAACTTTATCGGTTCTTTACGCATTGATAATTATGAATACATTATGCATAGTTTACATAAACTGTTTGTTTTGATGAGTGTAAATAACTTGTTTGCATTTATTTTCAATTTGTAAGAGGTTGTCGACAATAAAATAAGATTTAATTTATTTTCTTGTCAATCTGAAATTCAGATACAAAAATAAATTTGAACTCAAAAATATAGAGGGGAGGTAATTAATGTGTGACCGTGGCATTGTCCAAAAAGTCATTCTGAGAATAATTGATATTATTCAAGATATAGAGTAAACCGATCGGACGCGGCCCCGAACACGGTTTACGTCACTGTGTCGCTCTATTCTGGATAAAAGCAACCCATTTGGCTTGCTGGATTTCTTGATCCCGCTCTAGACTTCATGCATGTAATCGTGCGTGTAGTAGTAGTATTGATATAGCACAATTGAAGATGTGTTTTGTGTTTGTGCAAGAACGACCCAATCGCGGCCACACACAAGAACAATACAGACAAAATCATTTCGTTTTCAGAATAGAATTAACAAAAGTGAAAACAATAAAACTCAAGGTTTTTGAGACCCGTCCACAAACCAAAAACGATAAAAATTTCAGTTAGGAGTCCAAGATTTAGTTGCTAAAAAGTAAGGAAGTGTTAGCTTGGAGTATGGAAGTGTTAGCTTCAGACTGACTCAAATATGTTCCACAAATGTCATGGCCGCACTTTAACAGATCAGCTTTGAAGAGAACCGGCAAAACGGGTCTTGTAAAATTCCCGGACCCAAGTGCGGCCACCGATCAGTACCGCTAAAGTAGGCAATGGATAACCAAAACACTTGTAAAGCACAAGTGATCACGGCTCTTTTACATAGATTTAACCCACAAGATCGCTATTTTAACGAAAATCAACACTATATGCTAATGTCAAACGTCCTTATATGAAAACACACGCAAAAAAGAAGTTCACACATTTAGATTACTACAATTACGTGTTGTGCCGCTGATATCAACTCAGGGGTGACAATAAAAGAATAATACCCATATAATAAAGCAATGGGGGTTATTCTTGAAATTGAGGCTTTCTCGCTATCGGTTTGAGAGTTACACGTTAGACGCGTTAGGAAGTGGCCGCGGTCATGTATAGATAGTAGATTTTGAGCCAAAGTAGATGTTGTCGCCTTAGTAATCTGTTTCTATCTGACAAGTTGGCTGCAATGCTAATACTACCACCCTCTCACCCACTTCTGTTATAACCATCAACATCACTATCACTATAGAGCCATTAGGCTCATGGAGGAGTTTATCCTGGTTTCGTGAAACGAACAATAGCAATTGCTTGTTACCCTTTGGAAAGGACGCTTTTCTATCGCAAAGTACTTTCCTCCAGATTTAACAGACCCAGCAATCCAATCAGTGATCAGAGAGCAAATCTCGGTCCCTTTGCGTGCGATTATTCTACCAATTGTGCCATCGGGACCCACAAGCCACCACCCCAAGCAGCCAATAATTCTCTCAAATTTATTTCACACCTAATTTGTGAGAGTATAATTTCCGCTCTGTAAAGAATAAGCAAAGAATACAAGTAAAATAACAAATAGGTTTAAGATGGGCATTGTTTAGGAAACGAAAGTAATCATTTTAGGAAGTTTATATGAATATATGGGATCCCAAATATATTCTGAATATATAACTCAATATAACGAAGCAACCATTGATTTGAGATGATAGAAGTAGGCCTTATAAGTAATTTTTCGGATATAAATAGACAACTTTTATTTATAACTCATAAACCGTACAACATTTAAGTGATTCTGTTTTTAAAACTTCATTCCCTTTTAACTTTATGCAAAATCATTTAGCATAATATCTCGAGCATATCAAGTGTTTCAAAATCAAATCAAAAATGCCATAGCGATGAAAGTCATAGATGCATGAAATCATTCATTTCTAAATCGCAGTGGCTATTTTTACAGTCCCGTAAAGATGGTTCTCGGGGCTATTTTTACATTTAAACGGCGTCGCTCGTATATACCTACATATTTTAAAAAGAGCAATAAAGACTCAAGGGGAGAACGATTGCTCAAGGCAAGATTCAACTATCTATGGATTCAACTCAAAATATGCAGTATCAGTAATTGTTTGTTATGCCCCAAAAGAAGACAAAAGTGAGAAGAAATAAAGCATTTACTTTTATGATAAGCTAAACCAAACAGTACAAGATACTCTAAAGCATGATGTTACCTACTATAATAATAATGCTTGGTGGTCTAAACGTAAAGGTTGGTGGACGAGATAGTAAAAATAGCCCCGAGAACCATCTTTACAGGACTGTAAAAATAGTCACTGCGTTTCTAAATATGCAATGGGGAAATAACCTAACAGAAGTCATGGTGAGTTCAAAGCTATTCTTAATGATAATTTAATGAATAAAAGACTAGTGCATAAGTTGGTGTCATTTTTTAAAATGAAGACCAAAGAAGTTTAGAGGATGAAGAGAGAGCAGGAGGCAATGCTAGTGACAATTCAAATGAAATTACCCATCAAGTCGATAGTCTCATCAGTGTTGAGAGGAAACTTAAAATTCGGGACATTGCATTGATCTTGGTGATATTCGAAGTTATTTGCCCATAGATTTGTATATGATGAGCTTGGATTTTTTAAAAAACGTGTCCGCAATGTGGATACCAAAGGAGATAAATAAGCGCAAAAGCGCAGTGGATCTTTAATATTACAGCATGATAATGAATGCAACTCTTCACACTAAAACAGCACGAGAGAATTGATTGACAGACGTGTTGGCATACAGTTCTGGCCTTGCCCCGTCTGATCCCCCCCCCCCCCCCTCCTTTTTTTGTTGTGGTTGTTGTTGACCATTGAAAAGAAGTCTATTCCGGAAAAGATCCACTAAAGGTGAACAACTGGTTGAGCACGTGGCAGACTTTGCACTATTTTAGTAACGGGGTGTAGTATAAGCAGCGTCTTAGGATTATGGGACGTAAATGAGCGAGGATCTTTATTGACGATCGTCATAGAAAATAATATGCCATCACTCTGAAACCAAAAAAAATAAAAAAATAAATCATAATACTAAGGTATGTATTCAATCTGGAAAAGTGGTTTTACATTTCTAGTGAGATTTGAACCAGGTTTTTTGACATCATACTTGTTCCCTATTTGACATGTCCAAATTAACGAGGGAATGTACGCATCCATGATAAGGGGCGATAGTATTTATAAAATTTAACTGGAAAACAGAATGATGGGAATAATATATAGATAGAATGCGCTTGGCCAAGGAGTTCACAACATTGCCATCCGGAAGTATAATGGACCTACACACAAACTCTGTGTTACCATGAACTTTTATAGTCTGGTTAATACAGTTTAGTGAGAACAACTCACAAACGCGGATGGCAAAAACAATAACAAAGGCCTGAGTGACGTCATCTGCATACTATCTATAGAACCTTTATAAGTCTTGATAAAACCATATTTTTAGATTTGTATAAATCGCTCGTTCGACCAATTCCACAATACGGAAATTGCATCTGGAGCCCATTATATAAAAGACAATCTATTAGTATTGAAAGTGTACAGAGGAGAGCTTCCAAAAAGATTTATGCAATCCAGTATTTATCTTATAAAGAAAGGTTAGAATTTCTTGACTTACCAAGTTTGAAATATAGAAGAATTCGTGGGGATTTAATTCAGGGTTATAGATTGGTACATCGCATGGATAGGATAGACTTTTCTGATTTTTTTTTTCATATTCTAATATTAGTTTTACTAGAATGGACAAGTTTAAGATTTTTGTCACTAGATACAAAACAAACATAAGACAAAACTGGTTCAGTATTCTTATTGTCCAGAAATGGAACAATTTGAAATTTGAAACAAAGAATGCTAAATCTATGGATTGTTTCAAGGTGTTAGGAGACAGTGAATTATATGATGGGAGATTTATATATGACGAATAATACTTGTTTGCACTGCTGTTGACATGACTTTCAATCTTGTATCATGTATATATTATGCATTGTTATCTTATTAGGGTTATTTTCTATAGATAGTATGCAGATGACGTCACTCAGGCCTTTGTTATTGTTTTTGCCATCCGCGTTTGTGAGCTGTTCTCACTAAACTGTATTAACCAGACTATAAAAGTTCATGGTTACTCAGAGTTTGTGTGTTGGTCCGTTTAACTTCCGGATGGCAATGTTGTGAACTCCTTGGCCAAGCGCATTCTATCTATATGCGTGCTTATGTGTGTGTGTGTGTGTGTGTGTGTGTGTGTGTGTGTGTGTGTGTGCTTTGCATATCATGGTTAAAAATATATGTTTATACATCACATATACATGAGTACATTTAAGTTGGAATACTATCTTTACCACGTGTATCATTATTGTAATCTTTAATCAATAGATTTATAGCATTACTATTAATATTAAGGGCATTCCGGGGATTTTATCCTAGTTTGCCCTATACCATATTATGTTAACGAACACACCACGACCTTATCAAAAAACTGTTTCAATGACACTTTGATTGGTGTGTTGTGGTAATTGATACTAAAAACACAGTTTTTTTCCCCCAAGAAATTGGTTCGTTTCTCTTCGCCGTTAAACAGTAAAAGGACTGCTATTGTCGTGGAATCAAGTAACAATATTATGTGGGGTTACAAAGATGCAATTTTACAAGTTTATTATAACCACCACCACCACTACTACCACTATCACCACCATCATTATCATCGTCATCGTCATCTTCATCATCATCATCATCATCATCATCATCATCATAATCGTTGCTGTCTTCCTCCTCGTCGTCGTCTTCGTTTTTGTCATCATCGACATTCCTTTAAACAGTAAAACATCCGGCCCATTTACAATTTGTATCCTTTATCATAATCATCGTCGTCGTCATCGTCGTCGTCATCATTATTATTATTATTTTATTATTATTTATTATTATTATTATTATTATTATATTATTATTATTATTATTATTATTATTATTATTATTATTATTATTATTATTATTATTATTATTATTATTATTATTATTATTATTATTATTATTATTGTTATAGTGTACTTTATTCATCCAAAAAGGATTTTTAAAATATTAATTTATGGCTTGCCAACCAGTATGATTTCTCATATTTAATACGATTTGAGGTCCATGGAGAGTTTAGCAAATACATGACTTGTCAATTGGATTCAGTAGTCTGATGTCACGCCGCCCGGCAACGGCGGCCATCTTGGTTCTAAACAAAGAAAATCATTACTTTTTATTCTTCATGCTGGCTAGAACTTTTCATATGCCTTGTGATCAGAATGTGTAAAAGTAAAAACATGATCAAATTAATGTAAAAGGACTGCTATTGTCGCGGAATCAAGTAACAATATTATGTGGGGTTACAAAGATGCAATTTTACAAGTTTATTATAACCACCACTACCACCATCATCATTATCATCGTCATCATCATCATCATCATCATCATCATCATCATCATCATCATCATCATAATCGTTGCTGTCTTCCTCCTCGCTGTCGTCTTCGTTTTTGTCATCATCGACATTCCTTTAAACAGTAAAACATCCGGCCCATTTACAATTTGTATCCTTTATCATAATCATCGTCGTCGTCGTCGTCGTCGTCATCATCATTATTATTATTATTATTATTATTATTATTATTATTATTATTATTATTATTATTATTATTATATTATTATTATTATTATTATTGTTATTATTATTATTATTATTATTATATTATTATTATTATTATTATTATTATATTATTATTATTATTATTATTATTATTATTATTATTATTATTATAATATTATTATTATTATTATTATTATTATTATTATTATTATTATTATTATTATTATTATTATTATATTATTATTATTATTATTATTATTATTATTATTATTATTATTATATTATTATTATTATTATTATTATTATTATTATTATTATTATTATTATTATATTATTATTATTATAGTGTACTTTATTCATCCAAAAAGGATTTTTAAAAAATTAATTTATGGCTTGCCAACCAGTATGATTTCTCATATTTAATACGATTTGAGGTCCATGGAGAGTTTAGCAAATACATGACTTGTCAATTGGATTCAGTAGTCTGATGTCACGCCGCCCGGCAACGGCAGCCATCTTGGTTCTAAACAAAGAAAATCATTACTTTTTATTCTTCATGCTGGCTAGAACTTTTCATATGCCTTGTGATCAGAATGTGTAAAAGTCAAAACATGATCAAATTTATGTTTTTTTCCCCTCTGGATACGCTTTTATGCTCATCGGGGAAATATTTCATACGGGCGTCCGCCACTGTTCCGATAGTTTAGAGCCAGTGTTACTAAGTTACCATGCGTCATAAGGAAGGAAGTGACGTTACGACTGTTGAAGAGTCTTATCAATTATAACATATCAATCCCATGATCGCTTATTGTAAAAAGGGAATTCCCTAGTGATGAGTGCAAAACAGACGATGTTTATCATATTATTTTGTCGGAATTTTTGTGTCCGATTCGCACACTTTTTATGATGCATTTGGCACTAAAAAAGTGAGTATCATTTAGAATTATTAATTTATGTCGATTTTTAAAATCACAAAGCTTTATATGTAATGCATTATGTATGAATTTCTTTAGGGTCCAGTAACAACCTCCAATTGTCCAGTGCTAGTCTAGTACACTACGGCCAAAGATTCTTTGACTTGGGTGTCACGTTCGCCCAGAGGTGCATCCCTCAAGAAAGTAACGAACCACTTTTTCCCCAAGTAACGTCTGCATCAGATTATTTTCACTGTGATATTTATAAGGAGGACATGTTTTTATTTTTAAATAGATTAAATATGTAGGGAAAGTCGTCTGAATTATTTTTATTGACATTTTATACGGTGAAAAGGCGCACTTTTAAAACAGTAACTTCCCTTTAATCTGTCTGTTGTCGTCAGCCAATTATCAGCAATCGGCCCTTCAAAAGATATCTATCGTTAGGAGTTTTGCACACGTGACTTGGTGTTTTTTTAGTTGTAGATGACAAGCGATCGTTTATTAGATAGGTTATAACTGATAATGGATAAGTACCTACTTGGATTTGCTGAACCTTTGTGCTATGGAAATGTTGACAAAAATGCTGAATGCGAAAAGTAGGAGTTTGTAACAACAAGGAGAAAAAGAAAAAGAAAAAGAAAAGTGGAAAGGTCATTAAATATCGTCTCCACCTAGACAGACAGATGATTTCATGGGAATTGCAAGATTTTCCCACTCACTACTGGCTTGATAAGTCTCCATAAATTCGGTGTATGTTAAATTTGAAATGATAGATGGCTGGACGTGTTGAAAATATGAATTTTGGAGGGAAACTATGCGAAAATTAGCATTAATATCGGGAAAAAAATAATTATTATTTCCAAATGGTTGAGGTCGGTTGGCAAGTCTGATATTAACAATAATAATATTGATGGTGGTGATGATGATGATGATGATATGATGATGATGATGATGATGATGATGATGATGATGATGGTGGTGGTGGTGGTGGTGATGATGATGATGATGATGATGATGATGATGATGATGATGATGATGATATGATGATGATGAAAAGTTATAAAAACAAAAATCACGGAATGATAATGATAATGCTCAGCTTTTAAATAAAAGGGGTTGTTTGTAAAACATTCAATTTCAATGTGTAATTTTCTTAGAAATAACATATACGTATCTTTTTGGTTTATATTGATTATTTAATTTAAAAAGCATCTACAAATGTAGAAGTTTTTCTTTTTTCTCTATTTAAAAAACATAATGTTTGTGTGGGTCTAAAATGGTCGTTTTTGTAACCAATTTTTAGTCCAAAATGTACTTTTTTGCTCTGTCTTTCGCTTTTCTTGAATAGCAAGAACACATACTACATCAAGCACATCATCTAAAACAACATCATCCATGTTTACTGTCGTGGAAGGGCAAAACGTGAAGATCAGACGGGCGAGGCAAACCCGCCGACGGGACGGACGATCGTGCGGGCAATTCCTCACGTTTTACTCCTGTATGTAAATGGCCCATTAGCGTTCTTGTTTTTTTTGTTGTTTTTTTTTTGCGCACAATATAGTGTATAAATTATTGTTATCGATATTACCATTATGCTTTTCCTTGTCATTAAAGCACACACATACACACACGCACGCACAAACGAAAAAAACAACAACTAATAACAAAAAGCACCCCCCCCCCCCCAAAAAAAAAAAAACAAAAAAAAAAACACAAAAAAATAAACCAAAAAAAAAACAAAAAAAAAAAAAAACAACAACAAATAATAACCAACCAACCAAAACCTCTTTCACTGACGATATATTTCACCTCTGCCAATTTCTCAATTAAACCAATTTTCATAGAACTGCATTTTTACATTGCAGGGAATGGGCAGGCTATCACTATCACCAGTGGCGGTTCTAGCCTATTTATAGTGGTCGGGCAAAGATGAGTCGGTCATATATATATATATATAATATATATATATATATATATATATATATATATATATATATATATATATATATATATATAATATATATATATATATATATATATATATATATATATATATTTTTTTTTTTTTTTTATTTTATTTTTATTTTTTTTTTTTTTGTTGTTTTTTTTTTTTTTTGTCTTGTTTGTTTGTTTGTTTTGTTCGCCTTAAAAAAAATTTATTTCAACCACAAATAACCACATTCACAATGAAATGACAATACCAGTAGATTTTAATTATTCCAAACGTAATCAAAAATGAATCACGAAAGAGAATACAACAAAAAATTAAAGCGAAGAGACAAAATGCGACAACACCTTCACAATACAAGTCCATCTCGTTCACTCGAAAAATTAAAGAGATGCTTTAATCCCTCAACTGCGAGATTAATATTTCTGTTACATTACTGGTTTTCAGTAGTACGTAGTAACTGTAAAGTTTTTATCGAGAAGCAACAACAGCGATATGACTCGAGTTTCATTCAGAGCTCAAATTGCATAATTTTACTGCTCTCTTGGTGGTTAGAATGATTGTGCCGGTGGTGGTAGTGGTTGGAATAGTGGTAGCGGTGGTGGTGATGGTGGTGGTGGTGGAGGAGGAGGAGGAGGAGGAGGAGGAAGAGGAGACGGTGAGGGAGGATGTAATTATGGTAGTGGTTTTGATGGTGCTGTTGGTTAGAATGATAGTTGTGGAGACGATGACGGAAATTATATGATGATGTTGATATTGTTTTTATTTCTATTGTAGAACTTGATGTTAATGTTGTTGTTGTTAATGATGATGGTGATTATGATGACAACGACGATGTCGTCGACAATGATGATTACAATACGATATTACAAAGTTTATTCAATCTTAGGCTTTCGCTAATAAATCATAAAATTTGATGACAACATACATGAAAGTGGAAAAAAAATGATAAATGGAACCAAACAATAAACTGATACCATTAATAACCACACAAAAAAAATCAAAAAACAATCGTAATCCCACCAATACGTACAATAATAATAATAATAATAATAATAATAATAATAATAATAATAATAATAATAATAATAATAATATAATAATAATAATAATTATTATTATTATTATTATTATTATTATAAATAATAATAATAATAATAATAATAATAATAATAATAATAATAATAATAATAATAATAATAATAATAATAATAATAATAATAACAAATGATAATAATAACAATAATAATACGAGTATTACCATCATCATTACTACCACCACCAACATAATTACGTTTCCAATCAGTTTTTCTCGTTTTTTTAAATTTGATACCTATAATAGACGAAAATTCCGGTGATTTTGTTAAAGGGTAGTTAAAATATCTACGATTTTATTAACCCTGAAAACTACGATTTTTATTTTCCTATTTCAAGTAGGCAGGTCTGCTATGACAAGTATCAGTTCCATAGTCAAAATAAGACAAACAAAAACAAAGTTTATTTAATCTTAGGCTTTCGCCAATAATTCATACAATACAATTAAGACAAAATATTGCTACTAATCTCTCCTCATGCATTCGTTAGACGATAACAATAACGACCGTGTTATCTTTACTCCTTACCCAACCAACCCCTAGCTTCCCGCCTCTTCATCACGAACTATCTTATGTATGTATTAGCTTTAGGACGGGCAAGTACGGAATCTGCCCACCCTACCTTTAAACGTATCTATTTCCTCTTAGAATTCAACTATCTCCTTACTCAGAAGAGTATTTCTCGTATACTAATTCAATTGTTGAGAAAACCAAAATGGTGGTTGTATTTTATATATTTATTTAGTCGTGACCTTTGAATAAAAGTGTTTTGTTTTATTAGAGGAAATGCAATAGAAAATTACATTGTTTTGCAAAAATATTTAGTTTGGCAATAAAAATACAGCGGTAATTACTTTAAGAATTTGAAGAAAAAAAAAAGAACAAATTAATTTGTTAAAAAAAAAAAAAAAAAAAATCAAATAAGAAAACAATTTAAATAAATGAGTTTTGAGAAGCACTAAGGAAAACGAGAAAAAAATAAATTTAAATGGTTAAACAAATATATAAAAACAACACAAGTTAATACTAAATTGATATATTAGTAAATTAATAAATTAAATTCAATACTGGAATCTTCCCAATGTCATTACATCAATGGTACCAGCACAAGTAAGGCAATAAATTAGAAAAAGTACGTTTGCCAAAATCTGCATTTAGTTTATAAGGTGGGCTCATTTGAATTAGCCCGACCTAGTACTAGAGAGGCCAGACAGCAAACTCGGAGTTCAGCGTCAGGCGACGTGACGATGGGATGACGATGTGGGCGGAGTGGAGTGGTTGGGGAGAGGGGGGGGGGGGGGGGGGGTTGATAAAAAAAAGAACAGGAGCGTATCCTGGTTTATGTATTACGGGGTGCATGGTGATTCTCAATCTATCAAAAAATACACACAAATTGATTTCAGTACGAAGTATCAAGTTTAAGTACTAACTTTTGAAATTATCTAATTTAAATTAGATTATTTCGGACCTGGTAATACAGCATATAACTTGAAAAAACAGGCTGGTATTTGCCCACCCTGCCCATTATTACCAGCCGTCCCTGACTATCACAGAAGGAATCGCTCCTCGAATGAACAGTGAATTAAATTGAAATGTAGATCTGCTTATCAAATTTTATTTTAAGAATAATTTCTTTTCAATTCAATTCCAGAACACTTGCCAGACACTTGAATCAAGTGTCCTGCCTTCGCCACAACCTCAGTCGACTCCCAGCAGCAGCAGCAGATATGAGTAGATCCATCAATATTGGAGGTAGTAGTAGCAGTAGTTACGTTGCCAATGGGAATATAAGGATACACAAACATGATGCCGAAACTCGGCACAGAGCAAAGGTTGTGGTGGTCGGTGCGGGCATAGCCGGGGTGACAGCGGCAGCCAAACTGGTTCAGAATGGAATCAAGGATGTCGTCGTCCTGGAGGCTCAGGATTATGTTGGTGGCAGGATTAAGGATCACATGGTTGGTGGGTAGGATAATTATATGATATTAGTATAGCACCTTCATCTCATTCTTTCTCTTCCTTTTCTTCTTCGTCCTTCTCTTCCTCCTCCTTCTCGTCCCCCGCCTGGGTTATTCCAGTCTTTTCTTGGAATAGACCCTAGAGACAAATTTCCCCTATGGGATAAATCAAGGGATTTATATATATAAAAGAAAAGTAGTCCTTCAGAGCCATTAGGCCCATGGGGCCGAAGTTTATCTATCCCGGTTTCTTAGCGTGAAACTGCTTGCTATCCTTTGGATAGGACGCTCGTCTAGTGCAAAGTACTTTCCGCCAAATCTAACAGACCCAGTTGGGTAGACAGGGGAAAATCTCGACTGCACCTGGGTTCGATCTCGGCCCCTTTGCGTGTGAAGCGAGTGCTCTACCAACTGAGCTATGGAACTCCATACATATAAAGGGTGTGAGAAAAATAAAAACTGGAGAAATTGTGGCTCTGTTTTAATACGTAAAAGAAATCAGAAACCGTGGAAAAATTTGCAAGCAACAAGAACAATACCTTAAGTTAATATTAATACTTTCTAAGATTGTTTAAAAATCTATGATTGGTTAAGAACCTATGTCGGTTATACCAAAGTCGTATAAAAATTACGATATCGAAAATTATCAAAATTGCGTCTTGTTTTTAGCAGTGTTGTGTGACTAGCGTAGAAATTTACCATGTCTCGTTAGTAATAGTAGTAGTAGTAGTAGTAGTAGTAGCAGCGTATGACTACACCTCCAAATTCATATCGTCAACCCAGCTTCGGAAGTCTTCCTCCGCCCTAAGAACTGTTTCATAGCAACTACAAGTCTCGTTACTGGGCAGCGGAGGACGATGTGATCGCTGGTCTCTGGAGCTGCCTGACTTGATGCAGTTCTGTCGTGTCCTCTTAAGAGGCGATTTGAAGACACCCAGTATTTCCTGGCATTGTTGAATGCAGGCATTCATTTGGTGGGATCTTTTATGAAATTCCTTCCTCTTAGTATTTCCCTATTCCACATTTCTCTCCAGTTCTCATCCACGTTGAAGTCCTCCATTTTTCTTCGGTGGAAAGGTCTTCTCGGTTTGAGCCGTGTTGTTGAAGTTGCTCCCTTTATGGTTGTTTTTATAGGAGTGTTATACGTGGCTTCATCAATTCTTGCATGCATCCTTTGATTGGCGTCTTGTCGTCTAAACTTGTGCGATGCCGCTCAGTGCTGGGATCCACTGAGTAGGAGTTGACTTGAGACATCCTGTTACAATTCTCATTGATTCTCTTAATCGGATGTCAATGCGGCTTACATGTGGGCTCCTCATCTAAACAAGGGCGCAGTATTCTCTCACACTGTAGCACAGTGCTAATGCAGATGTTCTCAGTGCCTTTGGTCTGCATTTTATACCCTATTTACAGATTTCGCTCACTTATCGTAGAATTCTTTCCCAATGTTAGGAATGGAAATTTATTCATATAAATTTTAAGTAATGAGGGCGATACCACTAACTGGTATCGATTCAATGCAAGTAATCCCACTTCATTGTCATACTCGCTAACCGAAAGGTTGACACCAACCCACAGGGACATGACCAATTAAAAAAAAAAAGAAGATTTTTCGATACAATAATCACGATGTCTAATCAATCTCATAAAACACGCAAACCATCTTCATGTCAGTTGTAAACACCATTCAAAATTTGGTGACGAGTGGTCAAGTGGTTTTGGAGCCTTAATATTACTAAAGATCCAATTTGCCAAAAACAGGTTGTTTAAAAAAATACGACCCGATAAAGAATTGAAAACTAGAAATGATAGAAACATCTAGTTTTAGTTTTTCATCACTATTCAAGTTTTTTTCCCCCGACAGCTCAGATTTTAGAGCACTCGCTTCACACACAAATAGACTAAGATCGATCCCGGGGGCAGTTAATGGGTAGCTTAGTCTGTTAGAATAGGCGGGAAGTACTTTGCGATAGACTAGCCTCCTATCCAAAAGATAGCAAGCAATTGATATTGTCCGTTTCACGCTATAGAAACCGGGATAAATTCCCGCTCTATAGGGCCAATGGCTCTGAAGGACTACATCCGTTTTTTTGTTGTGAAAATTTCAGAAAGATGCTATAGACGTCTATAAGCCGTTACAGCACAGTCGAACTTTTTGTAAAAATGGAAAGAAAAATAAAAACGCGCCAAAAATTTATTGAGTCAAATCTTTTCCTTTTTACTAAAAGGGCGGCTGTATTGTAATGGCTTATAGCATCTTCCTGAAATTTTCACAAAAAAAAAAAAATTGAATAGTGTTGAAAAAAATATGAAAAAAAACAAAATAGATGTTTCTATCACTTCTAGTTTTTAAGCTATTTCAATTCTTTATCGGGTAGTAAACAAAACAAAACAAAACAAAACAAAACAAAACAAAACAAAACAAAACAAAACAAAAATGAAAATGATAAGATACCGGGTAACAGAAAAACTGACCCCTGCTTGGGGGTCTCCCACTTCTTTACTATCTTACCCAAATCGTAGAAATTTTCAATGCAAAAAAAAAACAAAACAAAAACAAACAAAATTTTCACATTAAATTGTCAAAATTTGATTTAAACTCCTAGTAGATTCTAATTAGTTTATATAAAGATAAAAAAAACAATTTGCCATTTTGAGTGATTTTAAGAAGGTGTGATTTTTTACGTAAATGGATTTCACGGTTTAGTTTATTGCAATCGCTTGAAGTGGGAACTACTCTTGCATCAAAAAGAGCCCATAATATGAGCCTTGTTTCAAAAAGAAACATTTCTCTGGATAGGCTGTGTCACACAAGCGGTGCATTCTCACAGAAACTCGTGGTTTCATGTTTCGTCTCTATTAAAGGATTCGCAGAGTCATAAAAATTGAATTTTATTGAATGGAATGGGATTTTGGTTCTTTATCAAAAGTAATTAGAAGGAATTAGTTATTGTTAATGTTATGAGAACAATGAGATGAATATTATTTGTATGTAATCTTCTAAACCGACGTGCGATGATTTGCAGGTCTGATAACAATTTATCATGGGTTCATTGTTGTAATGGAAATTTCAAAGAATGACGCAAAATATTGTAAATTACAACAAGGTTAAACTAGGCCCATAATTGCGCTCGGATGTCAGACCTGTAAATGCACACGTTGTTTAAACTTAATGTATTTTATTTTTTAAAAATATTTTAATAAGCTTAGTGCAGAAAAATGGTCTGCATGTGTCATGGATTATTTTAGTACTCACAATGCCCTTTTTGTCTTTCAGGAGATATAAAGCTGGACATGGGAGCCATGTTTGTGCATGGTCAAGTGGGTAATCCTATCTATGACATCGTTAGAAGATTGGGGATCGAGGTCAGAGATCTTGACGACGTGCCTACCTTTGCCTATACACCGAGAGGGGAGAAGGTAGGAAAAGATATAACTCCAACTACAACCACTACTAAAATCACTCATCAATAATACTGGCAAAAAGCAATCTTCATTATCCTCTCTCTAAAAATAACTACTGTATATTATGGGTTTGTTTTCATATTTCAAGTAGTATGACGGCTTGTACTCCATTTGTCCCGAGTTGAGTCGTTAGGGGCCGTACAAAGTTTGAGTCCTTGGAAATAGGACGTTGTTCACATTTTCTCATCATTCTTTGGTTTAAAATTACTATAGGGAATGAGGTTAGCGGAAGAGTAGCGTCCCTTGATTGGATGTCATCCATAGTCTGCGACGTCACCGGCGGAAAAGTTATTAGTATTAGAGAGAGAACGTCATGTTGGTTGTGCGCATGCGTCTCTCGTCCTCGCGAGAAATTGCGTTCAAATGTCCTCGCGAAGACGAGAGACGCATGCGCACAAGCAACATGACGTTCTCTCTCTAATAATTTTTCCGCCGGTAACGTCACAGACTATGGGTGACGTCCAATCAAGGGACGCTACTCTTCCGCTAATCTCATTCCCTATAATCAAAAACCAAATTCTTGCAATCTTGTGTTTTGGAATTTTGAAAGTGTTTCTAATCGTTGTTCACTTCTTTTTTATTTTTTTTTGTTGGGGGGGGGGGGGGGGGGGGGTAAACTTGAAACCGTTACATTACTAATTTCACGTTACTATTTATGGAGGAAAGAAGAATAGGTACTATGCGATTCTTACAGTCTTGCTTTTTTTGGAATTCCGGACGTGTTACCAATTGCTTCACGTGCTTGTATGTGAATGTTGGGAACACAGTTCGAATTCCAAAATAAAGCAATGTTCATGAAATCTTTTTTGAACATTGCTTTTTTTTTACCTCTTTTTTACCCCTCAATCGATTCCTATTTCGTAACCTTTTTTGAATAAAAGACATGTTCAAAAACATTTAAATGATAACATTTATTTCTTTTTTAAGAATATAATTTTAGCGAAATTTATCGCTTGACTATCTGACGTCACAAATTATTATTGTAAACTTGATATTACCACGTGCTACTATATGTGTGAGGTGGCTGGGGTGGTGGGGCGGGGGGTGGTGGGGGATATAATAATGCTTGCTGATAACCTGCCTACCTTGGTCTTCTTTACCAAAAGGATGTATGGTACCTAGTCGTGGAAAACCTTGTAAATTAAATATTTATTTTCTGTTCAAACATGGGCAAAGAACAATTTGATTTAACTGGTGATACAGGCGTTAGGACTGGGTAGCCTTCGTGGTAGCAAAATAGATTATTTCACGAATTGCTTAAATATTTGCCATATTTGTTATCTCACTGATGTTGAAAAGAATGTGAATACTAAACTGAGAGAAACTGTGGACTGTACAAAGAAATGAGCAAATATGAAAATTATAGTTAATAAATAAAAAAAAGGACAAAATACTAGATAGGGAACATTTTGGGCTCAAAACACTTCTCCAGTCAAAAATAGAAACGACGAAAAGGTTAATGTTTCATTGCTGTTTTGACATTTTAACTGGCTTTTTTATTATTGGCTGAAAAATGGTTTTGAACCAAAATCGTTCCATATTTAATATTTTGTTCAATTCAAATAATTTTCTATTTTTTTTTTTTTGTCATTACTTTTCAATGTTGACAGCAAAAGAATTTATTATTTCATGCTATTTTTTTTTCCTGAATAGATTCCTTATGAAGAAATAGATGGTCTGCTTGATCTCTTAGAGTATTTCATGCTATTTTTTTTTCTTTTTTCCTGAATAGATTCCTTATGAAGAAATAGATGGTCTGCTTGATCTCTTAGAGGAAAACAAAACTAAGTTGCCAGCTACAGTTGGTCAGAACAGAAGAGAGGTCGTCACCAAACTCTACAATCAGTTCCTTTTGGACAATCATGTGTCTTCATCTCACCCAAAAAGAGAATTGTATGATGCAGTTTTTCAGTAAGTGCCGATTACTTTATGTTTCCTACTTTTTCTGCATAGAGGTATACTGTAGTTGACTTAGTCGTTGTTGAATCCTATTTACATATTTATTTATTTATTTATTTATTTACTTACTATTATATATATATATATATATATATATATATATATATATATATATATTATATACTCATATTTTTTTTGCCAAAACGATCGTTTCGATGCTGATCTCGCATCTCATCAGTGGACGGCAGTGATTAATATTGTTATGTAGTGACACACGACTGATGAGCTTTGACTAAACTGTATACTGTATTATTGAGATCAATGCATACGCGGATTTTAAGAATGCAAATATTACACAACGTAGTCACCATGAGGGCCATAATAACTACGTTTTCGATTTTATAATGCACCATTTGTCACACACCACAACCCATCCTTTCTTGGAAACAGGTTTCAAAATTATTCTTTTGCGTCCGGGATCACAATCATACATGAAACAAATGAGAAATACTATGTGTCCTTTTTTTTTACGAGTACCATTAACACTTTGCATAAAACCAGAAATAAAGTAAACTTATCCCACCATCCTTCCACATCTCTTTTTGTTACAATTATATATATATATATATATATATATATATATATATATATATATATATATATATATATATATATATATATTATATATATATATATATATATATATATATATATATATATATATATATAATATATAATATTCCCCTTGTTTGTGTGGGTGTCCCGGTAGCTCAGTTTATGGAGTTTTCACCTCACACGCAAAAGTCCAAGGGAACGATATTGATCTTGGGTGAAATCTAGATATCTGACCCCCCCCCCTTTTTTTGGGTAGCGGAGTCTGTTAGATCTGGCTGAGGGTGCTTTGCGATAGACTTGTGTCCTTTCTACAGGGTGATCAACAATTGCTTTTGTCAATTTAGCGCTATTCAAACCGGATTAAACTTTGGCTGCATGGGTCATATGGCTCTGAAGGACCATTTTACTTTCTCTTTGGTTATCCTTCTGCAACTTGTTCTCTTTTCCTTGTCTTTGTTTGGAACTTCTCCTCCTTTACCTTCTGATCATCCTGTTTCCCTATCCATTTCTCGTCGGAATACCGTGGCGTTGTAGTCTTGTACGACACTCATATTCTGATCTGTAGGCCTCCTGTTCAAATCCCGCTTTGGGCATCACTGAGTTCGATTCGATCTCTGGAGAGGCTCATATTATGACACCACACTAAGGTGTAAAATAAGACCCTGGCCAGTAACAGCGTTGATTTTGTTAAAAAAAAATATTGAAATAGTAATCGCTCCTCAAGGGCTCGTCTTACATAATTAGTATTGAAGTTGGCCTAGACTCATTTTCAAGCACTCTGGACACATCGAGTAGATATTATATATATATATATATATATATATATATATATATATATATATATATATATATATTATATATATATATATATATATATATATATATATATAAGCTCAATTTATTGAAAAATAAAGAATTCATTACAAAAAATAAGATAACTAAATACATTGTAAAAATGAGTTGCTTTGAAATTTCCAGGTACTTCTGTTTCTATGAGTGTGTAGGGGAGTCTAGCAGCAGTTTGAGTGATGTGAGTGCTTGGATGGATGAAAAATATGTGATTTGCGGTGGAAAGTCAGAATTAGTAATCAAGGGCGGTTACTCCACTGTGGTGCGATCCTTGCTGCAACTCATTCCACAAGAAATTATCCGGACAGAAACACCAGTCCAAACCATCGATTGGGTAAGGTTTGTGAGTGGGCATGTGTATGTTAGTGTGTGTATGTGTACGTATGTGTAGTGTGTGGACATGTGAGTGAGTGTATAAATGTGTAACTATGTGTTCAAGTCGTTGACCATGCTATGTGGTGTTTTACAATGACACACATAATGAAAACTGTTCACAACTTTTAAAACTGTCCACCAATATATAGAATGCGCTTTGCTAAGAAGCTCACAACATTGCCATCCGGAAGTATAACTGACCAACACACAAAACTATGATTAACCTTGAACGTTTAGAGTCCGGTTAATGCAGTTTAGTGAGAATTACTCATAAACGCGGATGGCAAAAAGCAATAAAAAGGCCTGAGTGACGTCAACTTCATACTATCTATAGATAGAACAAAATTGACGTCACTCAGCTTTTTGTTATTGTTTTGTTTTTAGCCAGTCATTTTTATGAGAAGTTCTCACTAAATTGTATTAATCAGACAATAAACGTTTGTCATTGGGTGTACTTCTATTTTTATTATTATTATTATTATTATTATTATTATTATTATTATTATTATTATTATTATTATTATTAATATTATTATTATTATTATTATTATTATTATTATTTATTATTATTACGCATTATTATTATTTTTTATTATTATTATTGTTATTATTATCATTATCATTATATTATTATTATTTATTATTATTATTATTATTATTATTATTATTATTATTATTATTATTATTTATTATTATATTATTATTTATTATTATTATTATTATTGTTTATATTAAAATATTCAATTTATTCTCCCGTATAAGTTGACAATAATGGGTGTTTTTATGTTTTTTAATGATACTTGTATGACTTAGCTGTGTCACAAGCATTGGAAGTATGGCTAGGATCCTAAAACAAACGAAGTGATTGAGTTTTTGTTTTCACAGAACAATCTTGAAGATGAGGGAATTCTAGTGAAGTGTGAAAATGGCGACATCATTGCTGCAGATCACGTGATTGTAACCATTAGTTTGGGGTGCCTCAAGGCTGTTCATGGTTCCATGTTTTCTCCTGCTCTGCCTGGAAATTTAGTAAAATCGATGGATAAAGTGAAGTTTGGATGTGTAGGAAAGGTAAGAGCGATTATGATGATCATCAACAACAACAATAGCAGCAGCAACAACAACATAACTTTTAGAATTTCAATCTAATGTAAATTAGAATATCATAATCTATGAAGCATATGTAACGCTTTGACAATAACCTTAGATTTGCATTTTATTATAAACAAAATATTAATACTATTGTGTTCATAACTAAATAAATGACTTCTGTTTAAATCCATACATAAGACTGTCAGACTTTGGACAAAACACGTATTTAAAAACTCATTCTTTAAATGTGGATTGATAATAATGACCCTCATCTTAACAAAAACTTCTTTAAGTTCCAGGTTTGAGAGTTTTTGTCAAGGAGTGGGTCATTTTAATCGATTGATATTTGAAGGACGAGTTTTCTAGCCAAAATTTTAGATACATGTAAGGCAGAAGAAAAGTTTTTTCCATTTCAAATGAATACAGCTGGAGTATGAAATTTAACACACTCTACTACACAATGTTTTTGTAATCAATATATTTTTGTAGTTGCATGTAGGTGTGTTTTACTTTAAAAAGAAAAAAAAATTGAGCTTTTAAATAGCGCAATATCCACTAAACATGCTCAAAGCGCTTTACAAGTGGTCTCTGGACAACAGCAACATTTAGCATGTAGGACGGGATATGACGCCTTTTAGGCGATTTTCCGATTTTTTTTCGGACAGAGACAATGCTGTTAACAGCCAGGTACTCATTTTACACCTGAGTACAGGGAGAGAATGTGAGTAAATAGCCTTCTCCAAGGACTCAACCATACGCAAACCCAGGACATTCCGATCCGAAAGTGTATGTCATACCACTAGACCACATAGCCGCACTGTACTGTATTTTAAAAACTTTTTTCTCTATAATTTATAATGCATGTTCATAATGTAAGGAACAATGTGAAGCTCTTTTTTACCAGGCTGTGGTTAGGTCTTAACCACTAAAGCTTGGGAACTATAAGAGTTTTGTACTGTATCATTATTTTAACATTGAATACATATAAGAATAGAACTGCATTGTCTCTTTTGACTGTTTATATGTAATTCGCCTTCTCAAATAGTGATATGTTGGACCAATATTGATGCCAAAAATTGAACTTAAAGTACTAAGAAATGAAGTGAGTTGGAAAATGCCAGAAGACAATAGAGAATTAAAATTTTGCGGTGGCGATGGGGGCTCGAACCCGTGACCTTACTGGTTCACAACTCAACCTGGCCGGGGAGAGTGTGACTACACTGGTGGATAGTTCATACGGTAGAGTCACGCTCTTCCCGGCCAGGCGGAGTTGTCGTACCAGTAAAGTCGCGGGGTCTATCCCAATCGCGGCCACTAATTTTTATTCTCTATTGTCTTCTGGCACTTTCCTACTCATTTCATTTCTTGGTATTATAGATTTATATGGTTTAGTGGGTACGATAAAAATAATTTCTTTCAAAAAGTAAAATTTCACATTTCTGATAATTTCAATTTAAACTTAATTATTCATCATCAGTAATTATTCACCATCAGGGTCAACTCGACATATACTGGCTTGAGGCAGGGGGTCACTTTTAGGTATTTTTAAACATTATCCCACACCTTGCATGCTATTCATGAATCTGATCTTGAATCTGAATCTGATTCTTCCTTTAATGTCCACCTTCACTATTGAAGATTTTGACATGAACAATAACATAAAGTTGAACATTCTGCAGTGATCTAGAAGTTTTGTAAAGAAATCTAAAGTGGGTGCAGATGTAACTTCCCTGTGTAAATAGTTTCCATTTGTGATGGTTCTCTGGTAAAATAAGAATTTTCTAAGGTCTTTGGTGGATGTCAGGGGGATGAAACTGTCCATATGGAAGTCCTAGATGTTTAAGTTGGTGTTTGTAGGTCAGGATTTGAAATAGCTACCAGGTTTTTTGTTTTTTTATCTTATACATCGTGGTCAGACGTGCTGCTTCCCTCCTAGTTTGGAGCAACTTCCATTCTAGTAGCTCATTCATGTTGCTCATGTTTACTCATAATTTTTCTTTACAAGACGAGCAGCCCACTTCCACTTCATTCACGAACATTTAAAACACTCCCATCCCCCACTCTCAAAAACAAACAAACAACAAAAACCCAACAAAAATGTTAATAGCACCCTTATTAGATTTATCTTTTAGCTTTTGTTTTTTTTGTCAGGTATTTTTGAGATGGGACACACCATTTTGGAGCAACGAAGGTGTGAATTACGATTTTATGTGGCTCAAGACCCATCCTGTTAATCTTATAAAAGACACATCAAGACAGAAAACTGGTGTAAGTGTTTATCTCAAGTCAATGAAGTATTTTATTCGTTATAACTTTTTGTCTTTTTTCCTTGAAAAAGCATGTGTAGTATTGAAACAATCTGTATGTCTTGCAATGAAATCAATTAAATTTAACAATACATCAAATTTCTGTAATGCGCAAAATGTGCAAGTTCAGGAAGAGTGGTCTGGTGAAAAAAACAAAACCTGTGAGTTGTTCTGACCGTGAGGTAAAAAAATCTATCAACTTGCATGTGATTCTCGTGAATGTTTTACAACATTATGGGTTGTCTTTTCAAACAGGAAAGGACTCTCTTTCAAAGATAAAGAATTGTAGTATATAATAAGATTTATTTTTATTTGGGTGTAGTTCGGGTGACAGAACTTTTGCATGTCAGTATAATTTAACACTCTCAATATATATTTCGTATGTACTCTAAAAAAAGTCAGATTAATAAAAATCTTTTGGTTGCATTAAATGTTGACACCACGTGAGATTGATCTATCCTTGTGGAAGGCGTCTTCTGAGCTATCTAACCCCCCCCCCCCCCCCCCCATCACTCCATCCCGTATCTTTATATAGTGTTTTATTTATGAAAGTTAGGCATGCTTTGTTATTTATCATGGTTTTAAGCTGACATTATAGAGTATTTATGTACTTAATTCTACATTGATACAAAGCCATGGTCACTGTGCACAGTTTACAGAACTCAACTGTACAGTTTGGATCACACAATCCATAAAAAAATGGAACTACTATTCAGTAACGAAAAAGTGTCCTTATAAAGCTTGTTGAAAGGAGTGCGAATAGAGACATGATTCATGTTAAATGCTGTGTTGTTGTTGGCTGTGGAAAGGTTTTAATTCTGAAACATTCCGTGTGAAGTATGCATTTTGATCTGTTTTGAAGATGTTTTATTCATTTTTGTTCAATAAATTTTTAAAAGCCCACAGCTTATATCAACATATACCTTGAAATGAAGTGACACGTCTATTGTAGAATGTCCCACTCATTGCCAAGTGGAGATGCTGTAATATTTGGGTCCTGGGGTTATTTCCCCATTGCCTTAAAAGTTTTTATTCTCTATTGTCTTCTGGCACATGTCTTATCACTTCATTTCATGTTTATTATCAACATAAGTGCATGTTCCACTCACATTTCTGAATATATTGTAACTTAGTATTGACTTTGAAAGATGTTGATAATGTTATTTGTGTCCACAGAATGGAAAGCCGTGGTGGGAGGGGCTAAATGGTTGTCACTCTGTTCCAGGCTGTGATGGGGTTCTTTTGTTTTGGCTCTTGGAAAATCAGGTATGTTTTTGATAGTTTTGATGGTGATGATGGATGATCGTGATGAAAACGGTTTATATGATTACATGAATAATGAAGAGGAAGGTGATTATGATAAACGATTTTTCTTATTAAAAAAAAAGCAAAAGATAACCAAAACCTTGAAAAGATATTAAAATGTTGGTTGCAGTTGACAATGCTATGGAAATCTGAGTAAAATTTATCCTAGCATGTAGATATGACAATCTAATTTTTATTTCATTCTCTTCCAGATGGAAGCCATCAAAGATTTGGATGACCAAGAAATAATGTCTGTTTTACACGAACTCATGCAAAAGTTTATAGGTGACGTTGATGTTCCCATGCCTCAAACCATGTACAGGTATGTCTTATTTGGTCCACCCTGAAAATACCCGATTAAAAAAAATATTTTGTTCAGAAAACTTTAAAACCAAATATTGGTCGATTCAGATAACTTTCAACTTGTCAAAAATTCTCAATTTAGAGACTGAAATAAAGTTCTTGTTTCAAAATTATGCATTGCCACTTGGAAATGTAGTAAATAAACATTTTTTATGGGTTTATCATAATTTTAGGCATACATTAAGTTACTGACCTCTTAACAGTGGATATAGATTGAAGTTTAAAAAAATAGAAGTACTCAAAAGGGGAAAAAGTTAATCAGGGGAAATAATCGCATATTAAAAAAAGCTATGTATTGAGAATCTGATATCCAATACTTTGATATCCATTAATGTTTTTTTACCTCACAGTCAGAACAACTCACATATTTCATCATAATCATCATCTTCATCATCATCACCACAACATCCACTAGTATTATCATCACCACAACCCCCACCACCTCCATCAACTCCACCACAACTATCATCATCATCATCATCATGATCATGATCATCATCATCATCATCATCATCATCATCATCATCATCATCATCATCAGCGTCACCTTCAAGATCACATGATAAATTATGTTGTGTTTTTCTCGACAAATACAATGTTGTTTTATGCTTGTCGGTACTTTTTGTCCTTTAAGCTCCAGATATGGGGGAAAAAAAAAAGAAAGAAAAAAAACCCCAAAAAATTGTCTCTGGAAAGTTGTCCGGTCTGCGATTATTCTTGGGTTGGTTCAGATTGAGATGATTAGGCACCAACATCTTTTCTATTCTATCCAGATCAACGTGGGAACACAACCCTTACACTCGTGGCACCTACTCCCACAGTGTGCCTTCCTTTGATTCCAATGATTTACAACATACCCACCGACCCGTCTTCCCATCTAAAGAGGTAAGTTTTCATTGTATTAGGCTGTTCATACTGAAAAAAAAGTTTTATAGATTTTACTCAACCAAGTACAAAAATATATAATGAAAATAGAACAAAAAACCCCAAGGACAACCAAAAAAAAAAAAAAAAAGCCAAAAAAATATACAAACCACAAACAAAACAAAAAAACAAACAAAAAACTCAAAAAAAAAACCCCAACAACATCCCTCCTCCCAAAAAAACAAAAAGTAAAACAAAACAACAAAACTAAAATAACTGTACAATGAGAAAAACAAATCCCCAACAAAATTTAATATTGATCTTCTAAGAAAACAAAACAAACCAAACCAAAACAAACTTGAGCTTTTATATAGCGCAATATCCACTAAACATGCTCAAAGCACGTGATGCCTGTTAGGGGAAAATTACAAATTTTTTTTCGACAGAGACAATGCTGATAACAGCCAGGTACTCATTTTACACCTGAGTATGGTTAGAGAGTGTGAATAAAGAGTTTTTTTCAAGGACTCAACTGTCAAAACTCAGAACAGGACTCAAACCCAGACCGTTCCTATCCGAAGTTGAGTGTCATACCGCTAGGCCAGATAGCGGCACCTTATGGGCTCCATGACCATGACCCGACTGATATACAAGATATCCAGCAACCTGTCTTTCCATCCAAACAAGCAAATATTCATTTTCATTGTACACACATTGGCCTGTGTCATACTGAACATACCGCTTTCATATATTACTTTACACAAAGTACTAAAATATAAAAGAAAAAGAGCTTAAAGAAAAGAGGAAAACTAGATAAAATTTAATTTTTACGTGTTCATTGCAGATTTAATTCCCTTTTTTTAAAAAGAAACAACAATTAAAAAAAAAATAGAAAAATCTAATGCACGATGTTCAATGGAATGATTAAATTTAGTAAATTTCCCACAGCAAGTTAATGAAAAATCATTGACGAGTGCTTTGTAAGTGTGATTTTTTATTTTTTTTAAATCATCATAATTATCACGTTTACCATATATTTCTTTCAATAACGTTTATATTTCAACACTGTATGAATTCAATATTTTAAGATCAATGGCAGAAAGAGAACATGATTCGATTTTTGATTATCACTTCAGAACCCTCGTTTACTGTTTGCCGGAGAGGCTTTCAGCATAGAATTCATAACCACTGTACACGGGTCTTTCATCACTGGAGAACAGCAAGCAGATACTGTGTTAAAGGCAAATGGGATTACAGATTCTATACGTGTTGTGGATGCTATCTCTAATCCATTAAATATTTCTTAGAAGACAGACACTATTTTAGACATGATGAATAAAAATGTCAAATCGTAACAACGAATTTCTTGCACCCAAATCCACTACAATGTGTTCTTTGGTACTGCGTAAGTATGTCAAGATGGAGGACAGACCTGACAGTCTCTTGTCGTCTATCTATCACATGCTTCATGTATTCATCCATAGTCTACTTGTTTGTATTGGATGCCTCAGACAAGACATATCAACAAGTATGTATGATGTGTCCCATTGTCTTGTGGGTATTAACACATCTCAGGTTTACACATTCCATCTTTAACAAAGTAGTTGTCTTCCTTGTAAAGTGCTTTAAACACATTTAGTGGATATATAGATATATATATAAATTATAAAAATGAAAACCATTAAATAATAGTGCTCAAACTTTTTGATAAAAGGAGCTATTTATAAAATATTTCGAGGATAATTGTGATCAACTTCTACAATATTGTTTTGAATGTTCGAAACAATATTGTAGAAGTTGATCACAATTGTACTTGAAGTATTATATATATATATATATATATATATATATATATATATATATATATATATATATATATATATATATAATATATATATATTTTATGTGTCATACCACAAAGGTATGATTTCTTTATGTACTGGTACTATATCTTATTTTTTATATGACATGTTTATAGTTGGCTTTTTGTGTTTCATTGAAAATAAATGAAAAGTAAATTTCGATAAGTAATTTTATATAATATTATAAAAACAAAAACCATGAACTGTTAGTGCTCAACTTTTTGATAAAATGAGTTGGTAATGAAATATTCAATATTATGAAAATTTGAAGAAATTAGATTTGCCATATTTTAACAAGTTACAGCAAGCATGTTAAATGGATAAACATTTGACAAACTGTGCAATCTCATATTTTCTTGACCTGGTGTTGTGGTCTGGTCTATAACATTTTATAGTCAAGATCATAGAAGAAACAAAAGCCTGATTACAGACTGATAATGTTAAACACAGGGCACCTACACCTAGACATATTTTAAATGAGATGAGCTACTATGTGAACTGCTGTGGACATGTTTGTTTATTTTTAGTTATCTTATTGCTCAATGTGCCACAAATCTTAAATTAAAACCTGAGTCTTACGAATTTTTTGTACAAATATTTTATTCATTTTAATTTTTAAAAATTTTAATTTATTCAAAGATATTGAAAATTTGATTTCTGATAGTTGACCATATTAATTGTAAGGAAACAAAAACAACCGAGAATATTCAAAAGGAGACTGCCATACATTTTTTATAAGTATAAAATTGATATTTATTGTGCCATCTGGTAAACGACAGAATTAGTATTTTTATCGTTGCTGATTTTAAAATATAATGATTTATTATGTTTTGGCTGAGTAAAAGCGGAATTCCGTTAGGCAACACATATTGTCAATTAAGGTATGATCCTTATCTTACTCATTTTTTTTTCCTTTTGATTTTTATGGAGATTTTTCTGTCTTTAAAAATTGTATCTCAACCATCCAGGTTATTTAAAGTGAATTTACTGCTTTGTTTATTTTAATCCTTAACTTTGATTTCCCACTGAAAGCTTGCCACAAAGCATTCTGTTTTTGTTAAGCCATTCTACTTTGTTTATTTTAATCCTTGTTTTTTGATTTATCACGGAAAGCTTGCCACAAAGCTTTCTGTTTTTGCTAAGTCATTCTGCTTTGTTTATTTTAATCCTTATTTTAAATTTATCATGGATAGCTTACCACAACTCTTTCTATATTTGATAAGCCATAAGCCTTATACACAGGTGCAAAACAAAAATGATCACTACCTTATACCAATTTTTTTTACACCCTATATATTCGTTTGCAAATGCCGGTATGTTGTTATGATTTGTTATATCGTTACTCATAATGATCAGTCTCTATTTATACTGATCGGTGTGAGTTATTTATGTATTTTGATATAATAAATATGTTTTAAAAAGTTATTAAGCAGAGAACCAAAGCATAGTTATTATGTGCTAATGAAATTCATGTTAATGATCTTCTTCTTTTTGTTGTTGTTGTTGTTGTTGTTGTTGTTCTTCTTCTTCTTCTTCTTCTTCTTCTTTCTTCTTCTTCTTCTTCTTCTTCTTTCTTCTTCTTCTTTCTTCTTCTTCTTCTCTCTCTTCTCTTCTTCTTCTTCTTCTTCTTCTTCTTCTTCTTCTTCTTCTTCTTCTTCTTCTTCTTCTTCTTCTTCTTCTTCTTCTTTCTTCTTCTTCCTTCTTCTTCTTCTTCTTCTTCTTCCTCTCCTTCTTCTCTTCTTCTTCTTCTTCTTCTTCTTCCTTTCTTCTCTCTTCTTCTTCTTCTTCTTCATCTCTTCACTTCTCTCTTTCTTCTTCACCTTCGCTTCCCTTTCTTCCCTCCTTTTTTTATTCGTCTTCCTGTCATTATCACCTTCACCACCACCATCACTATCATCATCATCGTCATCATCATCATCATCATTAACATCACCTTCAAGATCACATGATAAATTATGTTGTGTTTTTCTCTACAAAGACAATGTTATTTTATGCTTGCATTTAAAAAAATGTTATTCATAAACGTTTAATAGATTTATCCCCAATATGCTATTTGACTATCATATGATCAAACCTGAACTTTCGAAAGGCAAGCATCACAATGACGGGTGAAATGTTAATACAGTTGAAGCCAGTTATTGGAATGTTGCTTTATCCGAACAGATGTGACATATTTTTTCTGTAGAATTTCTATAGGTTAACCAGAAAGTTTCCAGAGCTGCATTTTCTGGGTGGGTTCCTGACCTCCCATAGTGGGCAGGGGGGTACATACTGTGTCTTCTATCCCCTTATATCTGTTTTCCAACATGCTTTCTGTCTTTGTCTTGGAATGAGATTACTTGGTTTTGTCCTGGCCATGGCAGGAGTCCTAGCTGGGAGGGAAACAGTCAAATGCATAGTTATTGTTTTGGGAGATGATATTTTTTTCCTTGTAAATCATTATTATATTCGTTATTTTGAATTTATAATGTAAGCATTTGAGTGTATTCCTCTTTATTGGATTTTGTGCATGTGTCCGGATGAGACTTATAGGTGGTCTCAAACTAAGTACTTTGATAGTGTGCTCTTGGAATCTACATCTGACCCCTATTTGTTCCCAGTTCCCCTATGTCTTACTTTTCCTTGGGTGCTTTATTTGTAATTCTAGAACTTTTTACAATCCCATTTTCTTCCTTTTTACTGGCGCTGATATAACCTAAATGTGTTGTAAGCGCCGTAAAACCCTTAAAAACAAAAACAAAACAGAGCTGCATTAAAAAAAAAATCACTTATTCTCTTTACATCTTTTAATGTTGCGATTTACATTAAAAGTTCGAATATTATAAAGTCTGAAAGGCAAATTTTAGATAAGCAGTAAAATGAAACCGCTGAATCATTTTTGGGATATGTGTTACGATCATTACATTATGTACTACTAACGCTACTTCAGTCATTAATTGAGATTAGTCTTGAAAAATAGTTCGATTTATAAAAGCCATCTGAAGGAGAACGAGCCATTTCTATGTAATGGCACTGACACTGTCAAATTAAGCGGCTTTGACTGTATTGTAATGTTATTTATTAAATAATTCCATATAGATATGATATATGCCAAGAAATTGATTCACAAAATTATATAATCTATGCTTATTTAAAAAAAATTAAAGCAACTTTAAACATACACATCTTGTCGTTCTAAAACATGTCCTGGAGTGAGGTGATTTGGTGCTCAAGACCTGTCTGGGAGGGTGATCTCAAGCTAAGTACTTTGATGGTGTGCTCTTGGAATCCACATCTGTTTCCTATTTGAACAAATTCCCCTTTGTCTTACCTTTTCTTGGGTGCTTTAATTGTAATTCTAGAACTTTTTACTATCCCATTTTCTTCCTTTTTACTGGCGCTGATATGACCGAAAGTGTTGCAAGCGCCGTAAAACCCATAAAAGCAAACAAAAAACAATTTAAGTGTCCACCTTTCCACAAGCAATCCTTATCTGCTGAGATATTGGATGGCCCTAAGTCGTAGGTGTAGATTTTCTTGTCCCGAAAGTCGATCATCTTTGCTCTAACCCTGACTAAATCTTGCTGTAACCATTCACCAATCTTTTACCGTTTCTCAGGCATGTGTGATCCAGGTCTGTTACAGGTATTGAAGTGTGTGTTAATGTGTGTGTGTGTGTGTGTGTGTGTGTGTGTGTGTGTATTGGGGGGGGGGGGGGGAAGGGTTGGGACTTGAGCTTTCATCTAGCGCAATACACACGCACTAAATGTGCTCATTGCAAATTACAAGAGCTCAACAATTAAAATGAAATTTAATGTAAGCTTCAATTTAATTACAAAAACAGATCAAATGAATGTTTCGGGTTTCCCCTTTATCAACAAAACAGGATGAATGAAACACCACAGATGAATGAGATGATGTGGTAGTGGCGTAGTTAAGATGAATAAACTGTGTGATTTATATTAATCAATGGTGATTTAATAACAGACCTGGATCACACATGCCCATTTTATTCATCTTAACAACGCCACTACCACATCATCTCATTCATCTATGGTGTTTCATTCATCCTGTTTTGTTGATAAAGGGGAAACCCGAAACGTTCATTTGATCTGTTTTTGTAATTAAATTGAAGCTTACATTCAATTTCACATTATTATTTATTTCTTCGAGCTTCGAGCAGCATTATTTACAAGAGGTCAACAGCAACATTAAACTTGTAGGACGAGGCATGGCGCCTGCATGGCGCTCTTGCAATTATTCTCCTGTTATATATACAAATCTATTATTGGCCAGGTACTCAATTTATGCCTGAGTATGCGAGAGAAAATAAGGAAATAGGAAGAAGACGACGGAGGTGGATTGGACACACCCTTAGAAAGAATGACTCCGCTATAACAAAGAAAGTATTGGACTGGAACCCTCAGGGCAGAAGATCAAGGGGAAGGTCACGAGGAATATGGAGAAGAATTAAAGAAGCTGATATACAGAGAAGTGGTAAGACATAGAATGAGATAAAAAAGTTAGCCCAGGATAGAGAAGGATGGAAATTGTTTGTCTGTGGCCTATACCCTGACCCAGAGTGAAAAAGGCAATGATGATGATGATGATGCGAGAGAATGTGAGTTAAGAGCCTTTTCCAAGGACTCCACTTTGCTCCGTCCACAGTGGGGCTGGAATCAGGGACCTACTGATCAGAGGCAGAGTGTGATGCAACAAGATCACAAACTGGATGAGTTACCTGGCCTCCTATAGTGGGCAAGGAGGTTACTTACTGTGGCTTCTATACCCCTATATCTGTTTTCCTGCTTGCTTTTTGTCCTTGTCTTGGAATGGGATTACTTGATTTTTAGGCTCAATATAACTCATACATAAACATAGTATTTCCAATCAACAAATCAAAACAGGTAAAACCAATAATAAACAGAAGGAAACAATAATAATAATAATAATGTAAATAAAAATAATAATAATTAATAATAATAATAATAATAATAATAATAATAATAATAATAATAATAATAATAATATAATAATAATAATAATAATATACTACTACTAACTACTACTACTACACTACTACTACTACTACTACTACTACTACTACTACTACTACTACTACTACTACTACTACTACTACTACTACTACTACTACTCTACTACTACTACTACTACTACTACTACTACTACTACTACTACTACTACTACTACTACTACTACTACTACTACTACTACTACTACTACTACTACTACTACTATACTACTACTACTACTACTACTACTACTACTACTACTACTACTATACTACTACTACTACTATAATAATAATAATAATAATAATAATAATAATGATAATTATAATACTGATAATAATAATAATAATAATAATAATAATAATAATAATAATAATAATAATAATAATATATATATATAATAAAATATATATATATATATATATATATATATATATATATATATATATATATATATATATATATATATATATATATATATATATGCTTATATACAACTGCGAAACATGGGCACTGACTGGAGCCGAAGAGCAAAGATTAGACAGCGGGTGGTTGGATGGGAGCATCACCCTTGAATCATATACCTATGATGT
>NC_088361.1:122082211-122087211 GCF_034508935.2 Berghia stephanieae
TATGCTGCCTGTACAAAATTGCTAGAAAGAGTCCTATTTACAAAGATCACCCCTTGTGTAGACAAATGGATACCAGTGGAACAGGCAGGTTTTAGAGAACAAAAAGGAACAACTGAACACGTTTTGGCTCTTACATCCTTTATAGACTAGGGATTTGAAAATAAACAAAATAAATAAAATAAATAAATTAGCTGTCCTAATCGACCTCTCTGCGGCCTACGATACAGTCTGGACTGCAGGATTAATGTTGAAATTGGCCAGAATAATACCGTGCAAGAAAACTCTCAAACTCCTCTCAAGCATGATCGGGCCTAGAAAATTCCATGTTATTTTAGGAGGGGAGAAAAACAAAACAAGAAAGATAAAGAATGGTGTACCACAAGGGTCATCATTGCACCCACACTGTTCAACATTTACATCAGTGACATGCCTGCCAGCCAATCACTTCAACTGGGCTATGCAGGCGGCTGGGTACTAGCCCATCAATCAAAACACTGGGAAGAAATAGAAAAGACACTCAGTGAGGAAACATCAAAGCGAAAGGAATATTTCGACCAATGGTATTTGAAGATGAACAGAACAAAATCTGTATCCGCTACATTTCATTTGAACAACAGACAGGCCACCAAAACCCTTAACATTTTAGTTGATGGAAATATCCTGCCAGCGTACAGACATCCAAAATACTTAGGTGTCACCCTTGTTAGACAGCTTAACTACAAAAAGCATTTTGAAGGAACAGAAAACAATATTGAAAAAATAAACAGCCTACTTAGAAAATTAGCGGGGACCAACTGGGGAGCAACACAACAAGTCCTAAGAATGTCAGCATTAGCACTCCTCTATCGCGTCGGAGAATACTGTGCCCCTGTTTGGACAAGAAACCCCCATACGACAATTCTCGACATCAAACTCCGTGAATCCATGCGCTTAATAACAATGCCTCAAATCAACACCAACCCCTTGGCTCCCAACTACAAGTTATAAACGTAATCGCACCACCAGAACCCAGGCGAGAAGAAGCAACCCAAAAAGTAGCCCACAAACTTAAAGACCTCATCCTAATTCCCCCATTAAAAACCATCATAAATGAAGCTCCCAGAACATCACGACTCAAATCTAGAAAGCCCCTCTACCACTCAAAACTGAAAAACTTCGATATCGGGGAAGCCTGGAGGGGATATTGAACAAATAACATGCCTGAGGGGGGTGGGGTAATCAAAGACCCAACGGAATTATTTAGGCAAGACTTCAGGAATGGCAATCGAAAACAGTGGGTCGCCTCAAGCCGACTACTGACAAGCCACGGCAGGACTGCTGCAAACATGCATCGATGAGGCCAGAGGGAGTCAGCAGACTGTTCTCACTGTCAGGTAACTCCAAAGACAGCAGACCGCATAATCTTACACTGCCATGTGATGAGATTGGCGGGAGGTTCCGAGGCTGTCCTTAACTGTGGTGACGAATTTAAAGAGTGGCTGGAGACTTCCAGAGTGGAGATGTAGCCATACGCTACTACTACCTAAACGCATGGCATCAATATTTTGACTGCAAGGGCGCTCTTAACCCTCTTCTTACCAACTACAAGAAAATCGCCAGAATCGTTATGATACAATTTCTTATTCAGATTGGTTACGTACGACGTACACTTATTTGCAGGTCTTATAACCCAATTCTATGAGGGCTCATTGTTGTAATCGAAGTCTCAAAAAATGACGCAAAATATTGCCCATGACAACAATGTTAAACTAGGCCCATAAGTTGGTTCGGGTGTCAGACCTGCATATATATGCACGTCGATTACGTACATTCCAACATTTGAAGAAAAATGTTTGGTACACTAATTATAAAAACTTAACTTGTTTTTGTCAAGATTGTTTTGCTGCACACAGTTATGTATTATGATATATTTTTATTGCTTTTGAGTTTGTGGGCTTTTTTAAATGACACTTCAGGAACTAACCAGTAGATTTTTGACCAATCAAAACATGGAATTTATCACACACACCTTCCCACGTACTAGGACAAACACAATTATTGTTTATAAACAATAACGTGAATGAAGTCGACCTCTCTCTGGTCATTTTTATTGTTTTTATACCACCAGATGGGTGACTATTTATCACTCGATTTTCTCGATCATATGATAAATGTTTAAGTTTACACATAGTTTTCTGTGTTGGTTCTATTGATCAAGCGGTAGTACAGTGGGTATTTTACTTATACACATGTATTCGATAGTAAAACCTGTGTAGTTCGCTATGTTACCCAATCACTGCCATGGTGTACATTATGACGACTGTCCGAGAGGCGTGGTTATCTAGGTGTCTAATATAATGGTGAGAAGAGAGTTGTTAAAGAAATTTGATACACTCTAGTCTCTTGGGTCTTATCGCCTATGGTCGAGTGTTACCGGGTCTCGACTTGTAACAAAGCTAAGCGGTATTGAGCGTGGCCAGTGACCAAATAGGTGACAACGATAGCTCAGGCCCAGGCATTGTGTTTTTTGGTAGAACACTTCGTAAATATTATCCAATTTCATCCCCGTGTGAATGCGTCACTGATTATAGACATTTTAATGGCATTTATACAACAGGGCACATAATAGGTAACTTTTGCTGAATGGGCATGATCTATATTAACTTTCCATTCGCTCGAGGTCATTGGTCACATTGCAAAGTGTGCTCAAAGTGACCCACATTGTGAAAAGTGTACACAGCTTTTGAAATACCTAACATCACGATTGGTCATTTGATTCAGTTTGACAAATGTGCATGTTTATAACATTTGTAAACAAAGAAGCGTGTTTACATTTGATAAGAAATATCCAATCGTTGGAGAGCAACAAATCATGTGATTGATGACCTGGTTGGACGAAAACATGAATATAGATCGCTCCCATTAAATAATAAGTAGGTTCCATTCAATCCACTGGGAAATTAAGTTAATCATTGTGAATTGTGAAACAAGCAGAAAACCGGCAGGTACACATGAAAAGAACAATTCTATGAATATATCAATAACAATAAATATTGAAACACCAACCTTCATTAATTTTCTTCTTCTTTTCATCCAACTTGTTCAATAAATTCTCTATTATCAAAGTTAACAAATATCACGAAAGCTATTCATATTTACTTAAAGCTTTCAAGTACAAACAATGTGAAAATACGGAGGCGCTAGGTTCAAATAAAAACAAATAATTTCCCAAATGCTGTTCTCTTAAAAAAATAAAATAAATAAATCAAACACGTATTTAAAAAAAAAATGGCCACAAAACTCGTCCTTCAAATATCCTTCTGAGCCATGAGGCCCGTGGAGCCGGAGTTTATCCCGGTTTCTATAGCGTGAAACGGACAATAACAATTGCTTTCTATCCTTTGGATAGGAAGCTAATCTATCGCAAGGTAATTTCTGCCAGATCTAACAGCCCCTGCTACCCAATTAATGCTGGGTGGTCAGGGGGGTCAGAAAAAATCTCGAGTGCACCCGGGATCGATCTTGGTCCCTTTATGTGTGAAGCGAGTGCTCTACTAACTGAGCTATCGGGATACCCCCCTCTCTTCAAATATAGATCGATTAAAATGATCCTAATCTTGTCAAAAACTCTCAAACTTGGGACTTTACAGAAGTTTAATGTTTGACAGTATTTGGCCAGACAAATGTCATTTTCATTGATGGATATTTGATATATGAGGGTTTTTGGCCAAAATTTTAAATAAGTCTTTTTACAGAATGGGGCAGGACTGTTCAGCTACATTCCATTATTGCACCAAAATGTAAAATAAATAATGTATTTATAAATACAAAATTCCCTTTATTGATATCCGAGAAAACATAATTATCCAAATATTCTGAAGCACGTGAATATTATATAGAGATCTATACACAATTTTTTACCACGGATGTTGCCGGCTTAAAAAAAAAAAAAGAAGAGATTTGCAAATCTAAAATCAGAGCCAACACCCTGTTGCAACTGTAATGGGCATAAATGGTTTCCGTAACCTTTTAAAAATTGATTGAGATCGAAGTCCAGACCTCATGAACGATACTTACATTTCATACAGAACAGATCGCTTGTCAAGCGTCCTTTTTGTACTAATGCTCTTACAATATCCGTCATTGCCTATAGATAGTATGCGCTTGGCTAAGAAGTTCATAACATTGCCATCCGGAAGTATAACGGACCAACACACAAAACTGTGTGTATCCATGAACGTTTATAGTCGGGTTAAAACAGTTCAGTGAGCATTACTCATAAACGCGGATGGCAAAAAACAATAACAAAGACCTGAGTGACGCCATCTTTGAATTATCTATATAGTCAAGTACTTTTATGAGCCGTGTGGGATCCAGATAGTTGAGTTGGCAGAGCACTCGCTTCAAACGAAAAGGGATCGAAATCGCTTCCGGATGAAGTCGAGATTTTTTTCTGATTCCCCTTCGCCCGAAACTGGTATCATGTCGGCGTGACATAGAAACTTTAGAACTAGTGGAACTGCTGTTAAGCATGTGAGAAGTGAGTTAAGTTACTATTTTATAAAAAAAAGAAAAAAGAAAAAAGAAGTCCCTCAGATCCATTAGGCCCATTCACCCGGTTTTTATAGTGTGAAACGGACAATATCAATTGTTCGATACCCTTTGGATAGAACGTTAATCTCTGTTTAAGTGCTTTATGCCAAATTAAACAGATCCAGCTAACAAATCTTTACTGGCTGGAAAGGGGGATCAGAAAAAAAAGTCGCCTACGCCCGGGATCGATATCGGCCCCTTCCTTGTGAAGCGAGTGCTCTACTCTGAGCCATCGTGACCTCTAATGTTTAATTGGATTCAATTGTCTGATGTCACGTCGCCCAGCAACGGCGGCCATCGTGGTTCTAAACAAAGAAAATCCGTACTTTTTATTCTTCATGCTGTCTAGAATTTTTCATGTTTTGTGATCAGAATGTATAAAAATTAAAACAAGATCATATTCATAATGTTTTTCTCCTCTGGATACA
>NC_088361.1:122092211-122109711 GCF_034508935.2 Berghia stephanieae
TGAAGAATAAAAAGTATCTATTTTCTTTGTTTAGAACCAGGCTGCTCGCCGTTGCTGGGCGACGTGACTATTGAATCCAATTACGGCGTCTGGTGTCTGCTGAAAGGGCATTCCACACAGAGGTAGCAGAATGTGCGAAAAATTCGACTTAAGGAATCAAATACGCCCCACTAATCAGAATATATGAAGTTTCCCAAACTATTTATGTCTCAAATTTTGAACTTTTCACCATTTTCACTTAAACGTCGACACAATTTATAATGGAATCTTGTATTTTCCGGACATTGTACAAAGTGGAGGCGTTGAGTCATATTTATTTATAGATCAATAAACTCAAAAGCACACGCACCCCATTAAAATAAAAACAACCAAAACCTGGTTTAATACGATTTTTTTTCAGATTATGTTTTTAGTTTATGGGTTCCAATGAAATATATATTTTTTTTATATGGGAACGTCGACCTGTCTGTTCTATAAATTTGTATTCGTGCTTTGATAGCAGCTGAAATGTGACCCACCGTCTCAACTCGGTTTTAAGTCGGGGTAAACTAAATACTGACATGGAGATAAAGATAAAGGGAGTAAATCTGACTCATGAATGAACAACACAAAACAAACGACGTTTCGGCCCTTTGCCTTTTTCAAGTAAACACAGAATACATATATTTATATAAGATTATATTAGATCTAATATAAATATATATGTATTCTGTATTCTGTTTTTACTTGAAAAAGGCCAAGGGCCGAAACGTCGTTTGTTTTGTGTTGCTCATTCATGAGTCAGATTTACTCACTTTATTTTTATCTCCATTTTATTGACTCATTTAGGCACCTCTATTTATTAGTAAATACCGACAGCCGACTCCAAGATCTAACTTATGACATTTTATTGGAATCCTTATGCTTTATTTAGAAGAATGAATGTGTATAATTCCATTAACTACTTACGTCCCTTATCTAATAATTCTAACCGTTCACACTAAAAATATAATTATTTTCATAATCTACTTCACCTAAACACAAAATCGAATAAGGCAACAAGTCACAAATTATATGAATTATTAAGCTGGTTTACATTGCAATCGCAAATCTGTGTTGTTGTCGGAATGCTTTAGGTTCGATCCCTAAATAGGCAATATCTAATTTAGATTTTCGATGATTTTTCTTGTAATATCTATCTGCTCTATCTATCTAGCACTCTAACGTACATAAGATTTTAGAATAATTTTATCTGAAAAGTAGATTTTATACTTTTATTATGATATTATTTTTGTGTCACTGTTACTAATAATAGCCTTTTATTGTGTTTTTCTTTATCAGATGGCGAGAGGTGACCGACCCATCATGGCTTCAGGATAATCGAGCACGATTACCCAACTCACCCCCTGTTGCTGCATTATTTCGATTCAACTCGGAGCACTTTTTGGAGAATTCATTTGTGAATTGCTATTTCAAGTGGAAAATATCGTGCTGAGTTGATTGTCTCCCCTTGATTTCCTGAGGGATAAATAATTCGATATTAACTATAACACGGCGACGCAGTGTGTAGATTTTTATTCTCTGTATAAAATTAATAGATGTTCTGGGGGTAAAATGACACGACAACCCGCATTAAAGAGATGGAGCATTTCAATGCAAGTAATGAATTATGCATGAAGTGTGTCAACAGTTGTGAGTCGTTGAATTCCTCTTGATTTAAACGTGTAAATCTGTAGCTTCGACTCTGGACAGATAGACACACATGGATAAATGTTATGTTTATAAATACATAGGTGAATAGTTACTTCATTATATTAGCATATTATTTGCAAGTGTTCAAAAATATGCTAAGAACGATACTTAATTATAATTTCTTAAGTATATTAATATTGTTAGGTATTTCTTTATCTTCTGTCTGTTTACCAACAATCTATGGTGAAATATCGACAAAATGAACTTTAGCAAAGTTTATAGGTAAATAACTCAATAAATAGATAGTTAGGTTGATAACTAGATAGTCAGTTTTGAAATTTCCACTGTTCATGGCTTGAATGGCAGTTGATTTTCTATGCTTTTTGGAGTAAGTTGATGTGTTAGAGATTTCTTCTTGCTAACCATGATTTGTTGTGGTACCAACAATCCCATGATTCAAAATGACGACAGTATGGCCGCATCCGCCAACTTGGAGCTTAGTCTGGAGCATGCTGATCTCGTTTATTACTCTGGTGATCGAATAAGAGGTGCCTTGGTCGTTCATGCTCATGTTCCTATCACTATTACAGGTAAGAGGGAGATTTTTTTCATTTTAACAATGTTGTTCGTGTTTTCTTCAATTATTTGGGGGTGTATTTATTTCGGAAGATGAAAGAGTTAATACTTTACTTGAGCTCGTAGATGGTTAATGTTTAAAAGCAATCGGAATCAGAAGTCGTGACATCACCGCTTCCTCTCTTCCTGCTCAAAATTCCGGAGGACTAACCATGAATGTATATTCAAAATATATTGAATTATGAGGTGCCATAAGGATTTAATACCAAGATGTATAGGCCGATTTGGTTTGGGGGCTTTAAAGAGCGAGGGTGGATGATCTTTATGAACGGCCAGCATTTATTTAAGCTAGAAAATAAGATGCCATCACTCCAAAAAAAAAAAAAAAAAAAAAAAAGATCAGTTGCACAATGTATGTATTCAGTCCTCGGGAGGACTGGTTTCACTTTTCCAAGTATATTGGAACCAGTATTTTGAGACACACTATTGTTCCTTGTTATTATTGAATTTATTGAGAAAAGATGTCATGAAACTTGGGTTAATTTTGAATATTATTGAGAACAATGGACATCGTTTGTCATTTCAACTTTAATTTCAATGTTTGGTACCTAATTTACCGCAACACAGTATCTCAACACAGTCGAGACGATAGATCACATGTTTTAATGATTTTGTTCTTGCATCTCATACATCATGCAGCCAGTTCCTGACCTCCCATAGTGGGGCAGGGAGGTACTTACTGTGTTTCTATCCCCCTGCCCTATATCTGTTTTCCAACTTACTTTCTATCTTTGTCTTGGAATGAGATTACTTGGTTTTGTCCTGGCCCCGGCCGGTTGGCCTTACTGAGAGGGAAACAGTCAAATGCATAGTTATTGTTTTGGGAGATGATTTTTTTTCCTTGTAAATCGTCTCTCTGTTATATATTATTATATTTGTTATTTTTAATGTATAATGAAATGTAAGCATTTGAGTGTATTCCTCTTTGTTGGATCTTGTGCTTGTGTCTGGGTGAGACTTATAGGTGATCCCAGACGAAGTACATTGATGGTATGCTCTTGGATTCTACATCTTCTCCCTATTTGTTCCTAGTTCCACTTTGTCTTCCTTTCTCTTGGGTGCTTTAATTGTAATTCTAGAACTTTCTACTATCCCATTTTCTTCCTTTTTACTGGCGCTGATATAACCTAAATGTGTTGCAAGCGCCGTAAAACCCTTAAAAACAAACAAAACAAACATTTTGACTTCAAAAATGGTCAAATAGAAAATCATATTGTGGCCATACATTAATAACAGTTTGCCCTCTTGAACAACTCATCGGTAAAAAAATTAACCAACTAGATTGGGGAAAATTGTTATTGAAAAACAAGGTGTTTTTTTTTCTAAATAAAAATACTAAGATTAATAATAAAGACATTATTCTCGGCGTGGCCAATTTTGTTAATCTGTTAAAAGCCCAGCTTCGTTAGCGCCTTATTCAAAACTTCAACGTTTATCACCTCCTCTCCCCTTTTCAAATATAAATCACAAAGAGGAACAAGCAACAACAATCTAATTTAATCCAAGCCAAGGATAAATCTGTCTTGGATGTGTGCCCTGCCATCCCATAATTTGATCGCTGATAATTGACAACAAACACATTTAGCCATGAATGCAAAAGCCTGCATCGTCGAGGGTATTCGGTCTTCCGTTCTTATATCGATTTCACATTCTAAGATGGCCATAATATATACCGCTCCCCTCCCGTCTCCATGGCTTTTGACCCCCCCCCCCCCTCGTATCTCTCCCCTCCCTCTCTCTCTCTCTCTCTCTCTCTCTCTCTCTCTCTCATTTCCATATTTGTTAAACTGGAAATAGAAAATATTCTTTAAATGAAACTAAAATCTTATTTCCAATAGGGAATGAGATTAGCGGAAGAGTAGCGTCCCTTGATTGGACGTCACCCATAGTCTGTGACGTCACCGGTGGAAAAGTTATTAGAGAGAGAACGTCATGTTGGTTGTGCGCATGCGTCTCTCGTCCTCTCTCGTAATCATTGATAAATTGCAAACAGTTACAATAAAAACGTTTTCCAATAATTTATTGGAAATTAATATAATGTTATCCCGTAAGTGTTATCCACAAGTGCGTGGAGTCACTCGGTTTCTTTAACGTGAAAATCTGACAGTATCAATTTTCTTGTTGCTAACATGAAAAAAAATATCTAAAAATAAATAAATGAATAAAGAGATAAATAATTAAATAAATAAACAAATTAATGGATAATAAATAAATAAATACATTAATAAATAATAAATTGAAATACATAAATAATTAAAAAAAAGGATATACAGATAATTAAAAAAAAACTCCAACTAAATGATGGCAAGTTTGTGATGTCTCTCATCATTGAAGCTTTTTGCTATGCAACTCGGGTGAGGAATTATCATAGGTCTAAATAATCCTAATCGTAATACCCTTCAACAGTCATGACGCCACTTCCCTCGTAATGACGCATGGTAACTTAGTAACTGGCTCTAAACTATCGGAACACTGGCGGACGCCCTAATGAAATATTTCTCCGACGAGCATAAAAGCGTATCCAGAGGAAAAAAAACATCATAAATCTGATCATGTTTTGACTTTTACACATTCTGATCACAGGACTTATGAAAAGTTCTAGCCATCATGAAGAATAAAAAGTACCGATTTTCTTTGTTTAGAAACATGTTGCTGGGCGACATCAGACTATTGAATCCAATTTATTTGTTCAAAGTTGGGGACAAGGGGATCGAGTTTTTGGGTTACCGTCATCAAGGGGTTATAGATTCGAGCCTGGCGCTAAAAATATTTTTGGACAAATTGTGGGTCATTCTAATCCATCAATATATCTTTTTTAACCTCAGGAATGGGAGACACCCAATGTTTGTCGTCACTTTGCCGGTTTAGATTTATCTTCATCTTTTAAATACGACAATATGATATTGGCAGGAAAAGTTTTCTGGCCAAAAATGGTCAAATGGTTTTAGTCAGTGTATGACCGATCAGGTCATCGACAAATACACTTGTTTCATCCATCATACCTCAGGATGAATTTGGCATCGATGATTACGCTGCAATCCCACAATCTGATAGAAGTGAGATTAAACAAACACATATATAAAAAGGTTCAAGGATTCAAAAGTTTATTTTTGGGCAATTGCCAATATCTATAACTCATACAAGAATATACTATTTTTATCAACAAATCAAGAAAGTAAAATCAATATTAAAGTAAGGCAAACAATGATATATAGAAGGAATGCAACATTCTTTATTGATGATGCGTTTCCTCCATAATTTGATCGATTTTAGATACAGAAGCAGTGCCATTCATCTTTTAATTCTTTTACTTGCTATTGTATTGTATCATCTCTCTCTCTCTCTCTCTCTCTCTCTCTCTCTCTCTCTCTCAGTTTTCTGAGTCAAAATAGCTCAGCTGGCAGAGTAATCGCTTCAAAAACAAACGGATCTGTATGGATCCAGAGTAGCCCAGTTAAATTTTTATCTGACCCCTTTGTCTGTTAGTTCTGGCGGATTGTATTTTGTAATAGATTAAGATTTATTTTATGTTTTAAATCTTCATATATCAATAAATGATGATGATGATGATGGTGATGATGATGATGATGATGATGATGATGATTATAATAATAATAATAATAATAATAATAATAATAATAATAATAATAATAATAATAATAATAATAATAATAATAATAATAATGCTGATGATGATGACGATGATTATGATGATAATTGTAATAATGATAATAAAGGGAAAACCCGAAACGGTCAAATCATTTCTACGTAAATTAAATTGGAGCCTCTATTCCGTTATACGATTGTTGTTTATTCCAATATCTAAAAAAGCACTCTGTCATTGTGTGGCAGAAAAGGCAATAACCCTTCGTCCAACGACAAATCTTGTTTCATCCATCCAATGTCAGCGATGACTTTATCCTGGGTGCTTGCCCTGTCGTCTCATAATTTGATGGCTGATAACTGACAACGAACACATTAATTTCGCCATGCATACAGATGTCGTCATTGGCGAGGCTGTTCCTCCCATTTTTATATTGATTTTGCGCTGTAAATGGGCGATGCTTCATATTATCATCCCTCCTCTCTCAATCTCCCTTTCCTGTTGCCCAGATATCACTCCCCTCTCTCTCTCTCTCTCTCTCTCTCTCTCTCTCTCCCACCCTTTCCCTACCTTTCTCTCTCCCTACCCTTCCTCTCTCTCTGTCAGGGGTGACTTTATCATCGGTGCTTGTTCCGTTTTCTCTTAATTTGATGTCTGATAACTGACAACAAACTATAACTTAGCCATGATTAATGATCTTGTCATTGATCTTGCCTTGTAAATGAGCAATGCCTCACACCCTCTCTCAATCTCTCTTTCCCGTCGCACAGATGTCCCTCATCTCTCTCCCTTTTCCTCTTCCTCTCTCACTTCCTCCTCCTCCTCCTTCCTCTCTCTCTCTCTCTCTCTCTCTCTCTCTCTCTCTCTTTGCCTGTCTCTTCCCCCTCTCTCTATCCAACGTCAGGAATGACTTTATCTTCGGTACTCGCTCCGTCTACTCTTAATTTGATGGCTGATAATGTCTACCCCCCCACCCCATCCCCCGTTTTCCTCGCTCACATGTCCTCCCACCCCCCCCCTCTCTCTCTCTCCTTCTCACGTCAGGTATGACTTTATCCATGGTGCTTTCTCTGTCGTCTCTTAATTGGATTGCTGATAAATGACAACAAATACATTGATTTAGCCGTGAATACAAATGTTATCATTGGCGAGGCTGTTCCTCTTACTTTCCTGTCGATCACACGCTGAATAAAAATAATGTCTTACCCCCTTTCTCTCTCTCTCTCTCTCTCTCTCTCTCTCTCTCTGTCTATCTCTCTCCCTTTCTTTTCCTCTCTCTCTCTCTCTCTCTCTCTCTCGCCCTCTCTCTTTCTCTCTCCCTCTCTCCATCCAACGTCAGGGATGACTTTATCCTCTGTGCTTACTCCGTCGTCTCTTAATTTGATCTTCTTCAAATTGAGCAAATTGGGGATTAATAATCTTGCCCAACGGAAAAATAACGTAAGTACCTACCTGAAGCGGGGCACGAACCTGGGACATTCCGGATCACAGTTCAATGCCTTAACCACTCGGCAACTTCGACCCTCCCCTCCCCCCCCCCCCCCCCAGTGATTATATCTTTAAAAACAACATTTGGTGTACCCTCCATTGTCGATAATTTTTTATGCTTTCCTGGACTGAATAAAAGCCAATCTGTCCAACTGTAATAGCATTAATTCTATTAGGAATTCTGACGGCTCGACAATTTATTTACTTTTTACTGCTCTCCCGCCAATCAATGATTTCCCAGGAGGGTCAGAGTCACATGACCTTGGTCTTGAATCGTCAATCTATTGTGACAGCCAATGATAGCTGAGTTGCCAATATCGACCGTTCTGAGGTTTATTTGTGGGTGAAAAGATCCTTGTTTGAATCAATTCAATGATGCCAACTATAAATCATAAAAATGATTTCCTGTCAGTAGTCAGGTAAAAAAAAATAAATTTATTCATCCCCAAGGGGAAATCTGTCTTTTAGATTATATTCTAAGAGAAGACGGGAATAACCCAGGCGACAATCGCATTGCAGCGTGGTAAAGTGTGCTAAGGTGATATGATTTGCCCAATGCAACAGTTCATGAAGGGGAGTTGATCTCGGTCAAAGACCATACCGATGTAGCCCCCTAAACTTATGTGACAGTTTATTTTTTTTCTTTACAGTCTCGAATTCAATCCATACATCTAACCAAAACATTTCTTTCTATCAAGTTGCAGTCTACAAGAGATAATATTCTTAATTTTTCAGTTAACGTCAATTATGAACCAACGCGTCGATATGGAATTATGCCGGAATGACGTTAAAACGCTTAGAATTATTAAATCCAAGTAGATATGTATTAAATTGACCAAGGTACGAAAGGAAAGGGAAGGGCGGGGAGGGGGAAGGTAGGATGGTCAAAACGTGTTTGAAAAATCATCAACACATTTATTATAATGGTCCTTCTATTACCCATCCTCCCCCCCCCCTAACTAACAAAAAAAAACAAACAAAAAAAAACAAAAAAACAAAACAAAAACAAAACAAAACAAAAACACAAAAAACAAACAAACAAAAAAAAAAACAACAAACACCCCCCCCAAAAAAAAAACAAACAAACAACAATCCCCCCAAAAAACAACAAACAAAGAAACAAAACAAAACAAAACAAAACTTGGGATCATTTAAAATTACTTGAGGATGGATTTGGACTTCAAACATAAACATTGTTATTCTCGGTTTCTTGTTTGACGTGACCTTGATCATTCTTTCATCTAGGTTTTCATTTTGAAGATAAAAAGTTCATCTTTCCCAAATAAAGGCTCCTATATTTTCTTATATTATTATTTAATAAGCTAGGTTTATCTTTCAATATTAAGCATGGGGTCACATATTTCGATTATATTTACTATATGATATTTCGATAGAATCACTTAAAAATTTAAAAAAATTAAATTAAAGTTGACAGAGAATGGATAAGTAAGCTTCGTGTATATGATATCTAGGTTTAATCCGACGTGCACGACGGTTTAATTACATCATTATTGTAGTGTCACGGCATAGAATTGTATATCATAATTTACATTTTAAAAATGATTCCGTATTTCATATTTTAAATCCAATTGATCTTATGTTCGTTAAGAGTTGTATTGCATACCTTGAATATTGTTTCCTAGAGCCATAATTCCACCCATACGGCCATTATCACGCTTAACACTGCTTGAGTTCTATTACAAGAAAAGACACCGTACCGCTGAGCTACCGAGCCACAGAGCCACAGGTGCATATGAAACAGCGCCAGACAGATAAAAAAACCCCCCCCAAAACAAATCCAGTCTGCCTGGACTGGGAGTTACAGTTACCGGACATGCTTCAAGGACGACTCGATTCTCTTCCAGTTCCGGCATTTTCTTGAGAAGCATTGTTTTTTATTGTACCAGAACACTTGAACAGAGTCAGCACTCCAACCTATCATTACATCTATTTCGCTCCTTGTTTTGTCAGATATGATAATTGGATTCAATAGTCTGATGTCACGTCGCCCAGCAACGGCGACCATCGTGGTTCTAAACAAAGCAAATCGGTACTTTTTTGTTCTTCATGTTGGCTAGAACTTTTCATATGTCTTGTGATCAGAATGTTTTAAAATCAAAACACGATCAGATTTATAATGTTTTTTTTTTCCCCTCTGGATACACTTTTATGCTCGTCGGAGAAATATTTCATAAGGGCGTCCTCCATTGTTCCGATAGTTTAGAGCCAGTTACTAAGTTACTCTGCGCCATTACGGGGGAAGTGACGTCACTACTGCTGAAGCGTATTGAAGTAAACGTATTCTGGCGGAAATGAAAAAAAAAACAAAAAACAAACCCAAAGACTGTTATGTTAGAATATTATGGTTCAGTGCTGTTCAACTTTCCACGAGACGTAAAATAATCATTCGTAGCTTTCCCGAAATGGAACAATAGACTGACCGCCGTCTACTTTTCACAACAGATAAGTTGTGGCAGCCGTGAGAATGCCTGGCCTGGGCTTTCTCTGATTGGGGCTGGTGCCGGAATTAGTCTCTGGGGGTCAGTGACGGATCGATATACGTCGTCACGATCAGGCCACAGCGGGATGGCAGGATGACACGTATAAGATCTTATCACAGTCTTGACCTTTGTCCATCTCATCTAATAGCACTCTCGACTCTGTGTAACAGCATTCCACTCCGTGCTTTAACAAATCACCTTTTCACATTTTGATCAGACATTTTATTTCATAAATCGACAAATGACTCTCAGCTTGTTGAATATTCTTAAATCTGAGGACCCCACCCCCATCCCAACAAAACAAAAAAATCAAAAACAGACACAAAAACCTTGGGATATTTTATTTTGATAAATAGATTGCCAACTGAATAGCTCGATATTTGAGGCCAAAGTTTTCTGGCCAAATTTTTAAAAAGAAGTGTTTGCTGGAGTACGATTGATTGAATGGCATCCTCGACTCTAGAGTTGTGTTATTCGTTTGCAGTTTCCAATTTTTTCTCATCCGGTAGGCCCAACAAAATGTTCGAACCTTAGGCTTGCGGACATCGAATAATTTGTTCGAATACTTTGGCTAGCAAACACTTCGAGCGATGTCAAGTCAATTAAGCAATACCAAGAACTTGTATAAAGTGACAATATTACGATTTCGAAATGTAAACAAATAGAGTAGCTGAGTCTGTTAGATTTGTCGGAAAGTACTTTGTGATAGACTAGCGTCCTGCCCAAAGGATAGCAAGCAATTGCTATTGTCCGTTTCACGCCATAGAAACCGGGATAAAATCCGGATCCATCGGCCCAATAGCTCTGAAGGACTACTGCTTCTGAAACAAATAGAAACGTACAGTTGGTAACAAAAGCACTTATGCGGGATGGAGCGGATTATGATCTAATCTAAAATTATTCTTCACAAGTGCTTTCGTTACCAAGCTCCTATTTGTTTGGTTTTCGAGATCATACTTTCCGACAAGACGTGCCAAATTCTTTTCTACCGTCTATCAGGTTTTTAAATGATGTGTACTTAGCTATGTTTTTACAGTATTTGTATTGGTCGAAGAAGGGTTTTGAGCACGAAACGTTCTGTGTTTGGTATTGTTTTCTTTTTCGAAGCTGTTATATTCATTTTGTGTTCATTACAATAACTAGTATGTACTACAAGCGAGAAAATATCTTTAAAAAGTAGCAATAATCCTTTGTGTGGTCTTGTAGTATGACACCAGAAGTTCTCGGGTTTGAGTCCCGTTCTGAGCGGCGCATAGCTGAGTCCATATAAAAGGCTCTTTACTCACATTCTCTCACCGTATTTATGTGAAAAATGAGTACCTTATCGTAAACAAAGTTGTCTCTATCGGGAAGAAATATAGTATCGTCTAAGAGGCGCCATGTTTCTTCTTTCATCATAAGTGTTTGGATGGGGACACCTTGTAAAGTGCTTAGAGCACGTTTTGTGGATATTGCTCTTTATAAATGCTCAAATTTGATTTTATTCTAATCAGTCTAAAAACAATATGGGGAAAAATCTAGATCACTATATATATTAAGACTGATTGAGCTAGTGTTCTTAGTTCACCGTCAAATCAGTGCTGGATGATGCCGCTGCTCGATTTTTCGGTTTTGCTTGCAAACACTGAGCTGCAAACACAAGCGAATATTGAATAGTCGGACATCGTCCGTAAGCGTCCGTTCCAAATCAACTCACCTCAAAATAACAGTATCTCGTCACCGATTACTGGTTCTTCATTCCTTGTGATAAAATTATTTCTAGAACTTATTTCTTCACTACGTTGTTTGCTTTGCTTTCTAAGTGTCATTGTCCTCTTATTCTTCTTGATAACAACACACCCCGATAGCCTCTCTGTCTGTCTCTCTCTCTCTCTCTCTGTCTCCCTCTCTCTCTCTCTCTCTCTCTCTCTCTCTCTCTCTCTCATCCCCCTCTTTACTGTGCGTGTACGTGTGCGTGTATCTTCAATGTAGTCCTTCTTCATCCTCTTATCTTCTTCATTATCGTCGTCAACCGTAGTTAGTCATTAATTTAAACTTATCTCCGATGCTTTCCTAACCTCAACGACTCCTCCTTGTCGATTGTTCTTTAAGAAGTCTCGGGTTGAAATCTTTTTGACAATATTGAGAAGGTAGGGGAGGGGGTATCTTCATCAATGGATATTTGAAGGTAAAGTCTCTGTTCGAGATTTAAAAAAAATATGACCAATCTCCTGAAACTTGTATTAAATCCAGATAAAGTGGATGACAAAATGTGAATTTCAAAGTTAAAATGTACAGGAATACAAAGCAATTTTAGGTGTTTGCCCCTGATGACACACATTCAACCGTAGATAGATAAAATCTTAAAATAGATTCAATTTTCAGCGTAGAAACCACCTCAATATCATACATCTTTGTTTATTTTAGGAGTTGAACTCAGGTTTCGAGGAGCGGCCCGGGCTCGCTGGCGCGAGGTTGGCAGCGAGGGAAGTCAGAAGACAGAGGTGGAACATGAGAAGGAGGAAATCTATTTTGATGACAGATTTTGTTTGTGGGGTAAAGGTAAGACGATCTGCGGAAAAGTCAACTGTTTGTGGACAAATTCCTCCTCCTTGTCTTCTTCTTCTTCTTCTTCTTCTTCTTCTTCTTCTTTCTTCTTTCTTCTTTCTTCTTCTTCTTTCTCTTCTTCTTCTCTTCTTTCTTTCTTCTTCTTCTCTTCTTCTTCTTCTTCTTCTTCTCTTCTTCTTCTTCTTCTTCTTCTTCTTCTCCTCTTTCTATTATTATTGTTATTATTATTATTATTATTATTATTATTATTATTATTATTATTATTATTATTATTATTATTATTATTATTATTATTATTATTATTATTACCATTGTTGTTATTATCATAATCACTATTATCCTCCTCTTCAGCATCTTATTATTATTGTATCATCGTCATCATCATCATCATCATCATCATCATCATCATCATCATCATCATCATCATCATCATCATCGTCATCATCATCATCATCATCATCATCATCACCATTATCATTACCTATATATTCTTCTTAACCGTTCCCAGTTGCGGAAGACGGACGATGGGAGAGCAGTGAAGTCCTGAACAGAGGCAGACATCTATTTCCATTCCAGTATAAATTACCAGAAGGTCAGGAACATAACTTTTATACATGACCCGTAGCCTTAATCTATCTGGTGTTGTATCGTGTTGTACCCCTAAACGTGCACATTTTTGATAGTCTGATAGCTGAAAGCCATTATTATAGATAGAATGCGCTTGGCCAAGGAGTTCACAACATTGCCATCCGGAAGTATAACGGACCAACACACAAACTCTGTGTAACCATGAACTTTTATAGTCTGGTTAATACAGTTTAGTGAGAACAACTCACAAACGCGGATGGCAAAAACAATAACAAAGGCCTGAGTGACGTCATCTTCGAACTATCTATAAAAGCAGTCCTTGAACAATCTCGACTGCACAAGGGATCGATCTCGATTCCCTTTACACGTGAAGCGAGTGCTCTACCAGCTGAATGGAGGAGTATCAATATAACAGAAAAGCCGTGTGGTCACATCTTCTGCTCTTCCGGTTCGAAAATCTTTGAAAGTGTGTATGCAATCAGTTCTTCGGAGGAATTATAAGAAAAAGGTTACGTATTGAATCATGAGGTGGCATAAGTACTTTAAAAGCAGGATGTAAAAGCAGAATCTTAGGATTACGGGACATAAAAGAGCGAGGATAAATGGTCTTTATTGACGACCAGCATATTATAATTACACTAGAAAATAAGTTACCATCATTTTGAGACCAGAAGATCAGTTACACAAGGTATGTATCCAGTCCTTCGTAAGAGTGGTTTTACGCTTCCATTGAGATGGGAAACATAGTTTTATATACAACACACTATTGGACCCTATTAAAGAGCAGGCACTGGTGTAAGATAAAGTTTGAAGGCGAGATTCATACCACAACGCAACATAACCGGCTGATTAACAGGCAACGCGTCACACTAGTATTATTAGGTTATTAGGAAAGACTCGATAAAGAAACTTGAGTTTTTAGTCAAAACAGTAACAATTCTCTAACCTTCACTTTTTAAACAATTCTATTTGCACTTTTTGTTGGACTCAATGACTGATCTTAATTAACCATTAATTTATAATCAATGCCAGAATTAACTATAATAAACAGAAATATAATAATTACTATTTTATTTGAACTGTGTATGTGTGCGTTTGTATGTGTGTATTGTTTGTGTATGTGTGCGTATGTATGTGTGTATTGTTTGTGTGTCTGTGTGAGAGAGAGAGTGTATGTGTGTGTGTGTGTGTGAGAGAGAGAGCGAGGGAGCGAAAAAGGTAGAGACAGGAGAGAAAGAATGGAAGAGAGAGGAAGAGGCGTAAGGAGAAAAGATTGGGAGAGTGGGAATAGAAAAGAAGAGAAAAGAGAAGAAAAGAGATAGATAGATAGATAGAGATAGATAGATAGATAGATAGAGATAGATAGATAGATAGATAGATAGATAGATAGATAGATAGATAGATAGATAGATAGAGAGAGAGAGATTACACCAACTCATAACACAAAACTACATCCTCATTGAATACCTTCATCACCAATTCAATCTGATCTCAAGGATTTTTCACAATATTATATTGTCGTTAAACTCCTCAGGTATTCCTTGTTCCTTTGAAGGGCCAGAGGCTAGTGTCCGCTACTCTGTCCACGGCGCCCTCGCTAGAGCTGTAGGTCAGAATTTGACCATCAAGAAATCAGTGGTGGTTTTGAGGGACTTGGACTCCAAACGGGATAGCGAGAAAAAATCCCCCACAGTAAGATCTTGACACTTTCTTGGTAGACGTTGTATTACAAGGGGGGGGGGGGGGGGGGGGGGGGCAGTTGAATCCCAAAATTTATGTTGCTTTTAAAATCCCCCACAGTAAAATTTTGACACTTTCTTGGTAGATGTTGTATTAAAGGGGGACAATTGAATCCCAAAATTTGTGTTGCTTTTAAAATCCCCCCAGTAATATTTTGACACCTTCTTGGTAGACGTTGTATTACAGGGGGGGGGGGGGGGGGCAGTTGAATCCCAAAATTTGTGTTGCTTTTAGAATCCGCCACAGTAAGATTTTGACACTTTCTTGGTAGACGTTGTATTAAAGGGGGGCAGTTGAATCCCAAAATTTGTGTTGCTTTTAATAATAAAAAAAACCCCCCAGTTTTGTAAAAAATGTACCGAATATATAAAAATTAAACACGGCACAGCACAATTAAAAAATCAGGTTTACAAACAACACAACAAGATTTATTTTGAATTAAAGAATTGGACTGAAAAGTATATAATTTTAAGTAGAGAATAAAATTTCTTTTCTTTGATTTTAGACCAGAAGATTATTCTTTTACAATTATCACTATATACTAGCTTATTATTGATGACCTTTTCTTAAATAATACGTTTGAAAAAATTCCTGAAAATATCTGCTTTCTTAAACAATTCAAATGTAAGGGTAATGAGCCCGCGGCCAGCCGTGTCACCTGACATATATCCCATTGAACATATGCGGAACTTTATGAAAAGAAGCTTAAAAACCCCCCACAAAAACTGGAACAAAATTCGACGAACTGTTCAAGAAACCAAATGCAATTTAGGCAGATATACCAACAGAAGCAGTCAATCTGCTAACATCGTCGATGAGGCAAAAAGTTCTGGGTTGATCAATTCTTTAAGTGGACATGCAAAATACGTCAGCGCGTCATCTGTGCTGTTTTCAATCTTGTGCTCGTTTATATATGTGACCCTTCGTCTTAAAACGGTATTAAGTCGGGATGACTAAGATGATGAAAATTGAATTTGCAGCCCGAAATATCAGACTTAAGTTGAGTTAGTTTGCTTTATAGAGGAGAAGGAATATCATATTTTACTGAGCTAAATACCAACGTTTCATATTTATGACCAGTTTAACTATAATTTGACTTTTTAGCATCTGGTCCATCCCGACATAATACCGTTTTGAGACGAAGGGTCACACAAATATATATATATAATATATATATATATATAAATATATATATATATATGTATATATATTATATATATATATATATATATATATATATATATATATATATGTATATATATATATATATATATATATATATATATATAATATATATATATATATATATATATATATATATATATATATATGAATTCCGACATTTCATTCACTCAATCTTTAAACATTAATTTCTCACAGTCACGCCACGTATTAGAAGACCATGCGGAACGTACCTTCAGCACCACGTGTTGCAGGCCATCTAGAGTATCATGTTCTCTGTGTGTGGCCAAGCGATCCTATGTCCCTGGTGAAACGCTGCATGCTAACGTTCAAATCAACAACATGACGATGAGAAAGTCTGGCCCCTGTAGACTACAGCTAAAACAAGTAAGCTTAAAGCACATTGAAGATAAATGAACAAAATATATAATGAATACATGGATATTATAACCTTCTGGCTTTACAAACCTGGGAAGTGCGGCTATGTGGTCTTTTGGTATGACACTCGCTTTCGGATCGGAGGGTCCTGGGTTCGAGCCTCGCTCGGCTCATAGTTGAGTCCTTGGAAAAGGCTCTTTACTCACATTCTTTCACCGTACTAAGGTGTAAAATGAGTACCTGGCCGTTGACAGCGTTGTCTCAGTCCGAAAAAATTGTAATATCGCCTAACAGGCGTCATGTCCCATCTTACATGTTTCTTGTTGCTGTTGGCCAGGTACCCCTTGTAAAGAGCTTTGAGCACTTTTAGTGGATATTGCCCTATATAAATGCTCAATAAAAGTGCCGATTCATCCAAAACTATAAGGGAAATTCAAAGCGTAATGGCTATTTCTTTATACAAACGTATTTTTTTAAAACTTTTTAAGTTACCGTCAATCCTTTGATATGATATTGAATGAGTATGAAAGACATATTTATAACAATTGGTGTGAAGGTAATACTTGAGGAACGCACAACCCGCGTCCATAACGCCAAGGACAGAACATAAGTTTGCTCATTGCCAATCCTTTGCTTATTGATTGCGAAATGTCGAGATCTTAAAATTTCTTTATATTATGCACCGCAGAGGCGGCCTGTGTTGTTGTTGTTGTTGTTTTTGTTACTATTACTATTATTATTATTATTATTATTATTATTATTATTATTATTATTATTATTATTATTATTATTATTATTATTATTATTATTATTATTATTAATATTATTATCATTATTATTATTATCATCATCATTATTATTATTATTATTATTATTATTATTATTATTATTATTATTATTATTATTATCGTCGTTGTTATTATTATTATTATCATTAATTAATAATAATAATAATGATAATAATAATGATAATAATAATAATAATAATAATAATAATAATAATAATAATAATAATAATAATAATAATGATAATAATAATAATGATATCATCATCATCATCATCATCATCATCATCATCATCATCATCATCATCATAATCATTATCATCGTCATCATCATCATCATCAATATCGTCATCATCATCAATATCATTTTCTTTTGTATC
>NC_088361.1:122114711-122149711 GCF_034508935.2 Berghia stephanieae
CAAAAAGAAATAACAAAGACCTGAGTGACGGCAACTTCATACTCTCTCTAAACCAGACTATAAACGTTCATGGTTACACATAGTTTTAGTTGTGTGTTGGTCCGGACATACTTCCGGATGGCTTCTCAGCCAATCGCATACTATCTATAACATTGTCTTACACGACCAACCCACAAGAGCTTTCTCTTTTTGATGAAGGCAAGTAGGAGTTCTTATGAACCTACCAGTGTTCTTATTTGGTATTCCATTGAGCACGAATAAATACTTTCTTATAAAAAAACCCCAAACACCCCCCCCCCCAAAAAAAAAACCACCCAACAAAATAAAAAACAAAACAAAAAACAAAAAACAAAAAAAAATAAAGAAAAAAAAAATACAAACAAACAAAAAAGACAAAAAAAAACAACAACAAACAAACAAAAAAAAACAACAAAAAAAAACAAACAAAAACAAACAATAAGAACACAAACAAAACAAACAAACAATGAGCTTTTATATAGAGCAATATCCACTAAGCCTGCTCAAAGCACTTTACATGGGTCCCTGACCAACAAGCAACACATAACATGTAGAAGGAGACATGACGCCTATTAGGTGATATTACAATTATTTCCGACAGAACAACGCCGCTGTTAACGGCCAGGTACTCATTTTACACCCCAGTACGCCGAGAGAATGTGAGTAAAGAGCCCTTTACCATTGACCCAACTAAGCGCCGAGCGAGGCTCGAACCCTGGACATTCCGATCCGAAAGCAGGTGTCATACCACAAGACAACACATAGCCTCACTCATTTTACACATTTGACTCGTTTCAGAATGCGCCACAGACTTCTACGAGGATGAGATCAAACACAATTCAAACTCAGAAATATTCAGACCCAAATACAAGTTCTACGAAGAGCTACGAGACATTCGGAAGGAGAAATACTTTGTGCTAAAATTACGCCAGAGCCCAGGCACCAAAAGACGGTTGCTGGCAAACGAGGCAGCCGAGAATCGGGGAGAGTCAGAGGGTGTTAATGAATCCAAGGCGTAACCCTTTTAAAGTCTGGGTTAGATTACGTTCTAACTGGATACACGTCGTTTCCAAGAGAGAAAAAAAGAAAAAAATGTGTGTGAGAGAGAGAGAGAGAGAGAGAGAGAGAGAGAGAGAGAGAGAGAGATAGAGAGAGAGAGAAGGACAGACACAGAGAGAGGGAGAGATAGATAGAGAGAGAGAGAAAGAGAGAGAGAGAGAGAGAAGGACAGACACAGAGAGAGAGATAGATAGATAGATAGATAGAGAGAGAGAGAGAGAGAGAGAGAGAGAGAGCCGTGTGAGAGAAAGAGAGTTAGAGAAAGAGAAAAGTGATAGATAGAACTGATACCGATGTGACTCGGCTTCATCAGAATCCAGAGACGCATGGCTGTTACTACGCTCTCCGTGTGAAAATGACCAGATCTGCAATCAGAAATAGATGAATAATAAGAAAAATAATGATTTGAAAAAGTGAATTTCATCTGTACGTTTAAATCTGATTAACCCTGTACAACTGGGATTTCGAATCTAGTTCAATTTTATATTTTCCCAAAAAAATGTTTTCATTTCTCTTTTTACTAATAATAGTTATCATTCCAAAGGAATTTCGACTTTAAAAATGTTGAAAACTTTCTGGTTGTCAGATCACAACACCATCACATTGCTTTATGAAGGTGATCGCCAGCTTGGAGATTGTATAATCATAAAACACATGTATAGTATAGTGTCAAGTAACAAAGAATAATGATCAAAATATTTTTAAAAAATCCACTTGACTCAGGTATAAATGAACAACCTGGCCAAAGACAGTTTAATATCGTACTGCACAAGTATGATTTTGTATGATTACAAAAACGCGCAAAGTAGACAGCATGCACATTATGAAATGACTGTTTGGTTCTTTATGTCTAGCTAGGGGATTTCATGAAGAATCGGGAAGCGTATTGAATGTAATGAAACCAGTAGGTAGGCTATATACATTCACTATCAATTCTTTATTTATATCATTATAGGGTAGTCTTTCCGAGCCATTATTGGTCCATGGAGCCGGAGTTTATCCCGATTCTATAGCGTGAAACGAACACAACGAAGGCAACTTTGGAAAGACCCTAGTCTATCACAAAAGTACTTTCCACTGGATTTAGTAAACCCAGCTACCCAATCATTTCTAAGTAGAGGGGGTGTCAGAACGAATATCAGTATAAGCATTATTTATTATCTATAGGAATACTGATTCCACTGGGACTAATGTTTCTAGGTGTATATTTATCAGTTCTTCAAAAAAACTGTGTCTGACCCATCACCCCAAAATGCTATTGTGTCAGGGTTAATTTGACCCCGGAAAGTGATTTTAGAATTGAAATCATAGCAAATACTGAAATATAAGAAAATATATTTATTTTCATAATTGAACTTCAGGCTTGACTTATATAGATTTCGAGTTTATGTAAAGATCTTTGTTATGGAGACTGAGATTTGTTTCTTAAACTTCTAAAAACTCAAAAATTCATAATTGTGATTAACTGACGTGCACTTATTTGCAGGTCTAACAACTTAACCCAACTATGGGTTTGATATTACTGTGTTTTATGGACAATATAATTATTTGTGGTGGTTTGAGAGTATTTCCATTACAACAATGATCCCATAACCATTTTGGGTTATCAGACCTGCAAATATGTACACATCGTGATTAAACATTCTTACTTTAATTTCAATTTTGTTTATCTGGATATTTTTTTTCTGACATAAAACCGGATTGACACGACGAATCACATGCCGCGTGTACTTATTTGCAGGTCTGATAACCCAAAGTGGTATAATAATAATAAAAAAAATAAAAAAATAAAATTCCCTTTTTCATCCCCAAGAGGAAATTTGTCTTTAGGGTTTATTCCAAGGGAAGAATGGAATACCCCAGGCGTCAGCCGCAGTGAAGCGCCGCAAAGTGAGCTAGGGCTAGGTGACTTGCTCAAGGCCACACAACGCAGCGGCGGGTGATCAAACTCGTTACCTTTTGGATACGAAGCAATGATCGTACCGCTGAGCAACGCTGCCCCTAATTCATTGTTGTAATAGAAATACTCTCAAACCAATGCAAAATATTGTTCATTACACCAATGTTAAATCAAGCCTATTATTGCAGATTATTGCAGATGATATCGCGTTAGTTTCCAGTACACACAGAGACGCCTCAGAGAAACTAAACGTACTACACAAGAACGCCTCGAAAATTGGACTGAAAATAAATTTCGATAAGACTGTGTACATTAGGGTAAATCCAAAACATGACAGTGAAATTAGGATAGATGAACATATAATTGAAGAGGTAACAGAGTTCTCCTACCTCGGATCCAAAATAACAGACGACGGAAATGCAGAACACGATATCAAGTACAGAATTCAAAAGGCAAACCAGGCTTTCGGCATGCTGAAAAACTTTTGGAAATCAAAGCAAATAATGAGAAAGACAAAGCTGAAAATATACAAGAGCAATGTTTTAAGTGTACTGCTTTATGGAAGTGAAAGCTGGAAAATGACATCCTCCTTAATACAGAAACTAGAAGCCTTTCAGAACAAGTGTTTAAAAAGAATTTTTAATTTATTTTGGCCTACAAAAATAAGAACAGTGGATCTATTAAAGAAAGCTGACTGCACTAGCATTGATAGCCAAATAAAAAGAAGAAGATGGCGTTGGCTGGGTCATGTGGCCAGAATGGAAAAAGGGTCACTTCCCAAGACAGCCTTGTACTGGACAGCAGATGGGAAGAGAAAGCGGGGAAGACCCAAAGAAACCTGGCGAAGGACGATGGAGAAAGAATTAAAGGAAGCAGGCCTGACCTGGAATACAGCCACCGCAAAAGCAGCCGATCGCAAAAAATGGAGATGTCTGGTGGATGCCCTATGTGCCTCAAGGCCCGAAGAGGATTAAGTAAGTAAGTATTATTGCATTCGGTCATCAAACCTGAAAAAAATCATATTTTTGCAGGAATAATGATATATATTATGTGCATATAAATCCCATATCTTGTGACAATCTGTGTAAAATAGACAAACAAACAAGCTAAAACAAAAAAAAAAACAAACAAACTATTCGCCATTTAGCTTCAACGTTGATAACTAATGTAATAGTTTTATATGAATTCTATTTCATTTTTCTATCTAAACTGCGTGATAATTTCATTTCGATATGTATTCAATGATTTTTTTAATGTACGGTGCTAGCTGGTGCTTATGAATATAAAGAGGGCATCTGAAGAAAACTAGATACAAATACAAAGGTGAAAATAGAAAAAAAGAAGCTTTAAATTGAAGAAAAAATGAAACCAAAGACGTTTCAAGTGTAACCCTTCGTCAGGAAAACAATAATCAGAGGAGCATTGAAAACTAATAACAAAATGTGACCCATCGTCTCAAAACGGTATTATGTCGGAACGAATCATATGCTTGAAAGCCGAATTAAATGTTAAACTGGTCAAAAATATAAATTGTTGGCATTAGCACCCTAAAATATGATATTCATTCTCCTCAATAAAACATACAAACTCAACATAAGTCTGATATTTCTGGCTATAAATTCGATTTTCAACATATTAACCATCCCGACTTAATACCGTTTTGAGACGAAGGGTCTCAAATGTGATGAGAATTGTAGCATGCAGGTTTGCACCCGCTAGTATTGTTTCAATTTGATTCTATTTTCACCTTTTCGTTTATCAACATAAGCTTGATTGTCACTGAGAGAAGAGTTGTTGTTGTCCGATTGTTTAATAACTGATGCCTTTGTATACCTGGTTACAAAACCCGTTTCATGATAAATGATGAGGGTTATACAAAGATAGAAAAGAAGACTAGCAGCTTGGAGTATTTTTTTCTATTTAGAGATCATCTAAAACTATTAGAGTAGTTTCCCTTTCCTAATAACAAGTGGTGTAATCCGTTACTATGGGCAATAACAATAAGTTACTCCTGAAGATTAGCCACCAAACAAGCCAAGCTGCTCATCTTTCCTTCTTTATCATGTTTAGTTTTTATAAGAATATATGCAGGGTTCTACGTCAATGCTGATGCTCTATAATAGAATATGTATATAACGATATATGAACTATTATATCATTGTCTATTTTTCTAGGTTTTGTAGTTTCAATGACAAAATAAAGCCAAAAAAAAAAAAAAAACAACCCAAAAATAACAAAAACCCCAACAAACTGTAATATTAAAATGGGCATGTGATTGTACTCTGATGTATAACATAACTTCATCTTCTGAAGAGTTTCTAGAATTTATTGGACACTTCTTTTGCTTTATTTTCTGTGACGTTTTACACATCAGCATTATTTTCATTTTAAAACTTGAGCTTATATATATATTAAAACAGCATTCACTAAATGTGCCAACGCGCTTTGCAAGGGTCCCAAGACAACAACAACAACATTCAACAATTTAACAAGACATACTGCCTATAAATCTCTATTCCATCTTTTTTTCTTTGAAATGGGAAAATGATGTTAACGGCTAGGTATTCCTTTTACACCTAAGTACAGTGAGATAATGTGAATAATGAGCATTTTCTTAGGATTTTTATTCAATTTTGCGCCATTCAGAGTGTGATTCTAAAGAGCGATGTAAATATCAGAATAGGAGTGTCATTCGCATTCCACACGACTTCAACGCTGTACCTACTAATAAGAATAAGAAAATATTAAATGGGTTCAATGATCTTATCTCAGTAGCTTCTAGAAGTGTGGGCTGTAAAAGCAATACACAAACATGAATATAACAATTTCAAAAAAAACAACAAAATACCAAAATGGTTTTTACGCAATGTATTAATATTTTTTATTGCTTTTGTTGTTGGCTAAAAGGAAGAGTTTTGAGCCCAACACTTTCCTTGTTTGGTATTTTGTTCTTTTATTTGGAGCTGTTGTATTAGTTTTTGTAATAACGTTTTCCTACAGGAATAAATTATGACCCATCGTCTCAAAACGGTATTATGTCGGAACGAACCATATGCTTAAAAGCCGAATTAAATATTAAACTGGTCTAAAATATAAATTGTTGGCATTTGCACCCTAAAATATGGTATCCATTCTCCTCAATGAAACATACAAACTCAACACAAGTCTGATATTTCTGGCTTTAAATTCAATTTTCAACATCTTAACCATCCCGACTTAATACCGTTATGAAGCAAAGGGCCACAATTATAAAGAGGAATGTCACATAAGTGTGCAAAGGAGGAATAGTAGGTTAACGAGATTTAATGACATATATTTAAAAAACAGTATATTTGCTATCGTTTTTACTTTGAGAAACAAGTATATGAACATGAAATCAAAATTAAGACACACGGTGAAGAGATTGAAAATATTGATACAAAAATGATGTGAGTGTGTGTGTGTGTGTGTGTGTGTGTGTGTGTGTGTGTGTGTTTGTAAATAATGTTTGAAACTGAAGGGTTCCATGTTTTAAAAACAGATTTGATTACGGATAAGAAACAATCATTTTTATCTTGCCATGACTAGGGCTGGAAGCATATTCTAACAATACAACTACAACCCTAGCATCATATATTATACTATAATATGATTTGTTAAACAAGACTGTGTAGCATTATGTGTTCAAAAACGGAATGTATTAATTTAAAGATGTTTTACAACATTCGGAATGTATTTTATCAGCATTCTATGACTATTTCCCGTTTATCAGTTTGATCTCTCTCTCTCTCTCTCTCTCTCTCTCTCTCTCTCTCTCTCTCTCTCTCTCTCTCTCTCTCTCTCTCTCTCTCTCTCTCCCCCCCCCCTTTCCCCTCCCTTACTTTCATCTTGCAATTTTTTATGGAGCTAAAGGGAGAGAGTGATGGTGGGAATTAGCGAACATCAATACTTTCATGAGTTATTGCCCTTTGCCCATTCAATGACAAACTCTATTTTCAAAAATATCATTAAAAAAAAAAACGTTGGTAAGGCTAAAAACAAACATGTGTTTAAGTCACCGAGAATCACACGGGGAGAAAGCTAGTGGACTTTTATTTTGTGTTGATTTCGTTGCAATCTTTATGTAAATAGATATTAAACATTCCCTTTATTTGTATCGCATTAAAAAGAAATTTGTCACTAGAATGTATTTCGAATGAAAACCAAAATAACCCTGGAATCAACATGAGTAGGTACACCCGCTTAAATTTGGAAACAGAAATCAACTATGTTACTCACTGAAACAAAACGGGATCTCGAAAGTAGAGCTTGTGAGGCAATGTGGTCTTGTGGTATGACACTCGCTTTCGGATCGGAAGGTCCTGGGTTTGAGCCTCGCTATGCGCATAGTTGAGTCCTTGGAAAAGACTCTTTACTCACATTCCCTCACCATACTTAGGTGTAAAATGAGTACCTGGCCATTTACAACATTGTCTCTGTCGGAAAAAATTGTAATATCGCCTAAGAGGCGTCATGTCACGTCCTACTTGTTAAGTGTTGTTGTTGGCTAGGGACCTCGTGTAAAGCGCTTTGAGCACGTTTAGTGGATATTGCACTATATAAAAGCTCAATTAAAAAAAATTCTTAGGATGATAATTTGATGCATGACCCCACTAGGTTATCACTGCAATGCATGAGGTGTGGATAATCTATAAGAATAGAGGGATAATGTGAAGCATGGAAAAAGTGAGGAAATGTAATTTAGAAATTATCTGAAAACTATCTATCTCTAGCTATCTATACATAAAAACAAATCTAATATTCCAAATTGTTATGATATCATTGTTGCATTGAATTTAAAAAAAAACAAAACAACAACAAAACAATCAAACATTGCAATATATATAAATATGTGTGTGTGTGTGTGTGTGTGTGTGTGTATGAAATCATCAGATATTAAAAGAAAGATATATAGAGAAAGAGAGAGAGAGAGAGAGAGAGAGAGAGAGAGAGAGAGAGAGAGAGAGAGAGAGAGAGAACAGATGGGTTTGAAAATCAACGGGATAGACTACTTATCCTTAAAAGCGTCTAATTAATTGTATGTGACTATACATTGTGCTGCTGTCATAATTTGATCTCCGCTTTCATGTGTTCAAGTCTTTGGTCCATTTCTTCAATGGCATATTTATCCAATATTAATTAATATCTAGTTTACTATTTTGATATGAATTTATGTAATGCGGTGCTATGTTTTGAAAGATACACATAACTCTTTGAAAAAACAAACTTTCTACTTTGCCATAGAAATAGAGATTATTATATCAAAGCAATACAATAATCATGTAATACTCAGAAGGCGCCAAAAATAAAAAAAATGGAAAAGATTAAGTTAAGAGTGTAAAGTAGGTAAATTTGTTCCCCTTTCAACAAATCATTAACTTGAATCATTATGATTATGAGGGGGTTAGCTCAGTTGTTAGAGCACTCGCTTCACAAGCAAAGGGACCGATCGATCCCGGGTGGAATCAATATTTTTTTGGACCCCCCTGTCCACCCAGCAGAGATTGCGTACCTGGGTCTGATCAATCTGGCGGAATATACTTTGCGATAGACTAGTGTCCTACCTAAAGGGTAGCAAGCAGTTGCTATTGTCCATTGCTATTGTCCATTTCGCGCTATAGAAACCGGGATAAACTCCGGCTCCATGGGCCTATGTCATGGCTCTGAATAACTAGACTGCTTTTGCAAAAAAAAAAAAAATGATTATGACGAAATCCAAGTCTCTTTAACATTTTCTCATGCTACTTTTACAAGGGGTGATAACTCTAAATGCTCAATAGGGAAGAAATGTCGTGAAATCACACCTTCTACTTTTCCGATTCCAAACTCCTAGGAAGTGTGAATGTAACCAGTCCTTCGAAGGACTATTAATAGTAAATAGATTACATAATATTGAATCATAAGGTGACATGACTATTTTAGCAGCAGGATATATAGGCAAATTCGTAGGATTGCAGGAAGATAAAAAACGCGAGGAGGGATGATCTTTATTGACGACCAGCATATATTTAGACTAGAAATAAGATGGCATCACTCTGAAACAAGAAGATAATTTAAACACTGTTGTGAGGCGGTGGGTCAAATTATGTGAACTCAACGATGAACAAAAGAATTTTATCTAAATAGGGAACAAAAGTTTGATGTCAAAAAGATAATAAATAATAATGTGAAATTGATTGTAAGCTTCAATTTAATTACAAAAGCAGATCAAATGAACGAAATGAACGATTAAAGAACGAACAAAACACGATGTTGCACCTGGGATGTCAAAAAGAGAAAAAAAACTGGTTCAAATCCAATATCATTGGAAGTGTAAAACCAGTCTTCCGGAGGATTGAATACATGCCTTGTGTAAGTGATCTTCTGGTTTCAGATTGATGACATCTTATTTTCTCGTCTAAATATAATATTATGCTGTCTTTAATAAAGATCATCCATCCTCACTCTTTTACGTCTCGTGATTCTTAACATCTGCCTATATAGAAAGAACGAAAATGACGTCACTCTGGTCTTTGTTATTGTTTTTTGCCATCCCCGTTTATGAGTAATTCTCACTAATCTATATTAACCAGACTATAAACGTTCAAGGTTACACATAGTTTTGTGTGTTTGTCCATTATACTTCCGGATGGCAATGTTATAAGCTTCTTAGCCAAGCGCATACTATCTATACATCCTGCTAGTAAAATAGTTTTCCAACCTTATGTTTCAATATGTAATGTATTCATTGACTGGCTACATATATACTTCCAAGGGACCGAAGGAGTATGACGTCACTACATCTCTATTCTATTGCATAGTCATCTTAATAAATACTTCCCAATCAGTCGAAACAATCAGTCAAGCAAGAATTACACAATGTTGTTTACATTAGTACGTGTTACTTCCTGTTTGTGTTAAGATAATTAATTTAGTCAATGTTCTCATTGTGACAAGCGTGTCGTATGCTGTTAGGGAATTTACCAGAAACCCATTCTTATGCTCCAATAGTGGGCAGGCAGGTATAGTATTTACTGTGTCTTCTATCCCCGTATATCTGTTTTCCAACCTGCTTTCTGTCTTTGTCTTTGAATGAGATTATTTAGTTTTGTCCTGGCCATGGTCGGGTACTCTGGCTGAGAGGGAAACAGTCAAATGTATAGTTAGCTTTGGGAGATGATATTTTTTCCTTGTAAATCATCTCTCTGTTATGCACTGTATTATGTTTTGTTTACATATTATTTATGATTTGTATGAGTGTATTCCTCTTAGTGGGGACCTGTGCTTGTGTCTGGATGAAACTTTTAGGTGATCTCAAACTAAGGAAATTAATGGTGTGCTCTTGGAATCTACATATGATTCCTATTTGAATCAATTTCCCTTTGTCTTACCTTTTCTTGGGTGCTTTAATTGAAACTCTACTTACTTACTTAGGCCGCCTCTTGGGGCGCCCAACATGAGCCACAAGTCTTTGCCATTCTGTCCTGTCCTCCATAAGTGTACGCAGCTCCCAGGTGTTATCCATTCCTGTGTCATCTAGCAGACAGCCAATGTATGGTTTAATTTGTCTGCCTCTGTCTCTGGTTCTCTCAGGTTGTTCCCATAACACAAGACTGCTTGCAATTTCCTCCTTGTGTTTCCAGCGTGCCCCGCAAGTCTCAGTCTTCTCAGTTGTATCTTCAAAGTCACAGGGGGGAGGTCACTGTACAGCTTTTCATTTGACATGTGCTCTTTCCAGCTTACGTTGAAGACCATCCGCAGCATACTCTAGAACTTTTTACTATCCCACTTTCTTCCTTTTTACTGGCGCTGATATGACCTTAATGTGTTGCAAGCGCCGTAAAACCCTTAAAAACAAACAAACCAACCATTTTTTATGCATGCCACTCAACTGTATCAGCTGATCCTGCACTGTGGCAGTATTTATAATAATACTTTGACACAGTGAAAGATCAAATAGTTGTGACGGTGCAAAATATCAACATACATTTGTCAAAAATGTTAACGATCTGAGAGGTCCATAACCTCGGTTGATCGACATGTTAATAGAGGTGGCTATGGGTTACCAGATATGTCCTTGAGGTACAAGCGAGTGTGTTTCATAGAAGGAACGAATTTTACGTCACTCAGCTCTTTGTTATTGCTTTTAGACAGCCATTTTGGTGATTGGTTCTCACTAAATAATATCAATCAGACTATAAACGTTGAGGGTTACACATACTTTTTATTGTTCGTAAGTCTTGCCAGGGTTGTGGATGCTGTGAGTATTTACCTAAACTCATAGCATTAATACTGTTTGTGTTGAGGATTACCAAACTTTCAATTGTTACACACACAACTGCAATGTTGGAATGTCCCCGTTGTCCTGACTGATATGAACACATATCTGTTTTGAATACATGCCAAAAGCCGAACTGTCGGTCTTCCGGATTCTGAAAATTTGTCCTTATTTTTGACACACTATTTAACAATGTTAAATCTATGTACGAGTAATAGTTTAATTCTATAGATAGTTCGAAGATGACGTCACTCAGGCCTTTGTTATTGTTTTTTTTGCCATCGGCGTTTATGAGTAATGCTCACTGAACTGTATTAACCTGACTATAAACGTTCATGGATACACACAGTTTTGTGTGTTGGTCCGTTATACTTCCGGATGGCAATGTTATGAGCTTCTTAGCTAAGCGCATACTATCTATAGAAGGAACGAAGGACTCGGACAAACATAGTTTTTTTTTATAAACAAAAACATGATTATAGATAGTATGCGCTTGGCTAAGAAGCTCATAAAATTGCCACCCGGAAGTATAACGGACCAACACACAAAACTGTGTGTATCCATGATCGTTTATAGTCGGGTAAATACAGTTCAGTGAGCATTACTCATAAACGTGGATGGCAAAAAACAATAACAAAGACCAGAGTGACGTCATCTTCGAACTATGAAGAATCGACCTCTCTGACCATTGTTATTATTTTTATACCGCCAAATAGGTGACTAGTTATCACCCAATTTTCTCGATCATATTATAAACGTTCAAGTTTACACCTCGTTTTCTATGTTGGTTCTATTGATCCAAAGCAGTAGGTATTTTATTTAGACACATACTATTGATAGTAAAGCATGTGTAGTTTGCTATGTTTACCAATAATTGCCATTGTTTACATTATGAAGATCCGAGAGGCGTGGTTATTTAATTGCCTATTCAACTCTACTCATGCCTTTATTTAAAATATAATTTAGGTCCTTATTCATGAAGCGTGTTGTATACACGCTCTATTGATGTTATGGTTTTAAGTAAAATATACACTACATCTGCCCGTCAGATAAAGCGTACCAACACACAAAATTATGTGTGAACATAACTTTAATCTGAATGACATAGATAGTATGCGCTTGACTTAGAAGCTCATAACATTGCCATCCGGAAGTATAGCGGATCAACACACAAAACTATGTGTAACGTTAAACGTTTATAGTGTGAATAATACAGTTTAGTGAGAATTACTCATAAACGCTGATGGCAAAAAGCAATAACAAAGACATGAGTGACGTCAACTTCGATCTATCTATAGATAGTATGCAGATGACGTCACTCAGGCCTTTGTTATTGTTTTTGCCATCCGCGTTTGTGAGTTGTTCTCACAAAACTGTATTAACCAGACTATAAAAGTTCATGGTTACACAGAGTTTGTGTGTTGGTCCGTTATACTTCCGGATGGCAATGTTGTGAACTCCTTGGCCAAGCGCATTCTATCTATATGTTAGTGAGAACTAATCACCCAAATGGTGGTCTATAAACAATAACAAAGAGCTAAATGACACAAACCTCATTCGTTTAACCGGGCATTCCTCCATAATAACATATTATGTTAATGGATACAAATATATCATGACTGTATTTGATAGCGTGTTCCTGTGATGTGAGACTTTGGCTGCCAGTCTACTTAACAAATTTCCAATTTTGTATATCTATCTGTACTGAAATCTTATATGATCAATAAACCATTTAATAAAAGTTCTCTGTCTACTCTCTATCCAAAACTATGCCCATTGGAGTTACAAATTCATAGGAATTTTCTTTCTTTTTTCATTTTTCTTTCTACCTTAGATGTTCTTAGGTCGAGAGATCTGACACGGTCTAACAAGGAACTACCTTCAGTTCGAGTAAAAAAAGCCCATTTTAAACACTTGAACTAAACTTTATTATTTATATAGAGCAATAGTATCTACTAAACGTGCTCAAAACGATTTACAAGGGGTCCTTGACCTAAACCATCGCTTAACATTTAGGACGAGACCTGTTAGGCGATGTCACTTTTTTATTCGACAGAGATAAAGCTCTGGGTGGAGTTCCTGACCTAACGTAGTAAGCAGGAGGTCATTTACTGTGTCTTCTATCCCCTGTATTTGTTTTCCGAGTTGCTCTTTGTCTTTGTCTTGGAATGGGATTACATAGTTTTGTCCTGGCCCTGGTTGGTTTCCTCACTGGGAGGGAAGCAGTCAAATGTATAGGTAGAGGTTGAGGAGGTTATATTTTTTGTCTTGTAAATCTCGCACTGTATTTATTTTTTTCTACACATATATGATTTCTAAACATTTGAGTGTGTTCCTATTAGTGGGGACCTGCGATTGTGTTAGGATGAGACAATTTTGTGATCTCAAAATAAGTACACCGATCTCAGTCGGTTTGCCGCAACCCATTGTCTCCTATAGATAGTTCGAAGATGACGTCACTCAGGTCTTTGGTATTGCTTTTTGCCATCCGCGTTTATGAGTAATGCTCACTGAACTGTATTAACCTGACTATAAACGTTCATGGGTACACACAGTTTTGTGTGTTGGTCCGTTATACTTCTGGATGGCAATGTTATGAGCTTCTTAGCCAAGCGCATACTATCTATTGCTGGTATAGATGCCTGACAACTTCTCTCCAAGTTTTGAGGAGTCTACGTCTCCGCGCCCACGAAGGACCGAATTCGTCCAAGTCGACTGAAGTCAGGGAAGCCAAGTTCAAGTGCTTAGTGGTCCGAAGGCGAGGGTCATACCAAAAGACCATAGTATAGCCTCACGATTTGATCATAAAATGTTTTAAATTTTTTTTAGAAATTGAGCTTTTATATAGCGCAATAACCACTAAATATGCTCCAAGCGCTTTACAAGAGGTCCTTGGCCAACAGCAACATTTAAATTTAGGACGGGACATGACGCCTGTTAGGCGATGTTACAATTTTTTCGGACAGAGACAACGCTGTTAACGGCCAGGTACTCATTTTACACCTGAGTATGGTGAGGGAATGTAAGTAAAGATTCTTCTCCAAGAACTCAACTATGCGCTGAGCGAGGCTCGAACCCAGGAACTTCCGATCGAAAGCGAGTGTAATACCACTAGACCACATAGCCGCACTACCTATGTTGATTATGAGGCACTGTTTTGGTCCAGATGCTTTGTGAGGTACGGAAATAAATGTACATGGACATGTGTGCCATCTCTCTTCAATCTGGTAATATGTCTGAGTGAACGAGACGCCGAACTATCAATTCAATTTTAAAATGAGCACTAATAAAAAACACTACGATTCACTTTTAAAGGAAATGCCACTCGCATTCGTACCGTAAGGTCCAGGGTTCGAGTTCCGTTTTGAGTGTTGCATTGTTGAGTCCTTGAAAATGCTCTTTACTCAAAATCTCTCATGAGTACTTAACATTTAACAGCGTTGTATCTGTCGGAAAAAAACCTTGTAATACTGCCAAACAGGCGTCATGTCTTGTCCAACGTATCAAGAGGTTGCCGTTTGCTAAGGAACTCTTTTAAAGAGCTTTGAGAACGTTTAGTGGATGTTGTGCTCTATAAATACTCAAGTTAAAAAAAGCCATATTAAAACATTACGATTAATTTCAATTCTAATATTTGATATGTTTTACTATAATATGTTTCGAGACCCACTTTGAGCGTTGCATAGTTGAGTCCTTGGAAAAGGCTCTTCTTTACTTACATTCTCTACAGTACTCAGATGTAAAATGTGTACCTGGCCGTTAATAGCATTGTCTGTTTACGAAAAAAAATAATATCACCTAACAGGCATCCCGTTTTACCAAATCATTTGACCCATAATGATAACTTGACTAGAATGATAATTCTCAAGATCATATCATTGAAAAACTGTGCAAAGTATCCCGCATTGCTACCTTACTCAAAAACCATCAACGACCCAAAAGCACTCAAACGTGCGGCTATGTGGTCTAGTGGTATGACACTCACTTTCGGATCGGAAGGTCCTGGGTTCGAGCCTCGCGCTCGGCGCATATTTGAGTCCTTGGAAAAGGCTCTTTACTCACATTCTCTCACCGTACTCAGGTGTAAAATGAGTACCTGGCCGTTAACAGAGTTGTGTCCAAAAAATCTGTAATATCGCCTAACGGGCCTCATGTCCCGTCCTACATGTTAAATGTTGCTGTTGACCACGGACCCCTTGTAAAGCGCTTTGAGCACATTTAGTGGATATTGCGCTATATAAAGCTCAATTTTTTAAAGCTCAAACTACATAAAAAGCAAATCAGATAGATACGCTACCGCAACAGACATATACAAACACATCTTTTTTCCACGAACAATACTACATGACTGGAATGTTCTGCCCCGGTACATTTTGGACGTCGAATGATTGGAAACCTTCAAAAGTTTTGAATGCACTCGCTCGTCAAAGTAATCGGTGGCTGTTCCTTGTTTTGATTGGACTGTAACTAAACACTTGCAGTGATGGGCACATGGTGCCTTTTGCAACTACAATCCATTGAAAAGTGAAGAAATCGTCAAATTCGAGTTTTAGTATTCACCAATACGTGTAAGAAGAGGGCGCCAAAGGAAAATGTGGCTGGACAATATAAAAGAATGGACAGAGATGTCGGTCCCGGAGCTGCTACATAGGGCTAGCAACAGGCAGGCATGGAGGAAGACTGTAACTTCACGCAAGTCCCCCCGACGACCATCCGGTCATGGGATTGAGTGACGAGTGAGTGATACGTGTAAAAAAAGGATAAATTATGATCTAAAATAACAGATGAAATCATTGGAGGGGTATAATTAAAGCACACTTGATCTCTTGCATTTTGACATTTTGAACTCGTTCCCAGGGTGGCACAGTTGTATTGGGAACATGTTCAAAATTTCAAACAAGTTCAAGAACAATTTTGATCCACTGCCTCAATCCTGTATAAAATCGGGGTATTTCAAATGACTAAAAGTGATTTTTTTAGGTACAAATGAGAGGTAATGTGAGATATTACTTCCTGTCACTTTAAGAAACTGTATCTATTGTTCTCTAGAAAACAAGTAAGCGCAAGCCAGGTTTATTTATTCTATTTTAGCACCTACTTCGCTCCGACATAATGCCGTTCCGAGACGGTAAGTCACAAATTGGTTACGTTTTCAACTCTAAACAATTCAATGGTTTTAAAAAGCCCAATAATATTTATCTTGATTCACCAAGACACCTTTCGATATTGTTTAAACCTAAAAAATAAAAGAGTGATGAACTAACTACTAATAGCTTCCCGCCATAAGTTACAAAATCTGCACATATATTTATACATACATGTCTATCTATCTATCTCTCCCTCTTTCTATCTATCTATCTATCTATCTATCTATCTATACATCTATCTATCTATCTATCTATCTATCTATCTATCTATCTATCTATCTATCTATCTATCTATCTATCTATCTATCTATCTACCTATCTATCTATCTATACACACACACACACACACATATATATATTATATATATATATATATATATATATATATATATATATATATATCATTACATGTTTTGCTGATGATGAAGAGATATAAAGTCCATTATCAATATCGTATACCCGTAAAATCATCACCATTCACTCGAGGCTTCCAACCGTCGCTATTTCAGCATTATGCATTTCACTCACAGAACACATTTGTTTATTTTGGACAGAAAACCTATACTCCAAATATTTAAAAATCAAAGAGACCCAAGATTTGCCAAAAAAATCTCAAGCCTGACACGTTAAAGATAGAACTTTTTTTTTCTAAGCTAGGAGCAATATCAATAAATTGATACATTATTAGGTAAACGTTTTTGGGGGGCCAAATGAAAAATGTGTGTTTTATCAGTAGGTGGAAGTTTAGACATTGACTTGTGTAAGTAAATCTGGCCATCTTTTAAAATCAGGATTTAGGAGGGATCACAACGGTAGACCTAGTTAACGACAAGAACGAGAATTTTGTCCCTAAGCCGTACAGATTTGGATGGGAAAGACGAGATCGGATAAGGGAACCACTAGATGCCCACAGGACTTCCTGCTCAGGATTTGACCGGACGTAAGTGGCCACGTGACTTGAATTGTCCAATCAGATGGTAGGGTTGGAAAACGGCAGCCTTACTCAAAGCCTGTGGAATTTTAGCGGTCTCTGTTTCCATCGAAGTCCATTAATTTTAGTGTGAAGAGGGATTGAGACAAAGAATAACAGGGAAAACTTCGAGTTCGACCTTTATAGGAAATGTGTTGAATAAATATGGTGGTTGAAATAAAAGTAGAAAACATTGTTTGCATTAGGAGATTGTTGTCCTTAAGCGAGTGAATGAGTAAATGTGATTGAGTCCCCTTGGGAGGTTGATTTGTTTACTTAGGGTTACATCGGTGGGATGAGGAAAGATTTTGAAGGACTGGTGAATTCGGGGACTCAACAACAAAATAACTCAAGTTGTTTAATGATAGTGACTTGAAAAAACACACAAACAAAAAAAAAACCTACTCGACCGTACTATGAAAAAACACATATTTAGAATGTTGGCCAGGAAACTCGTCCTTCAAATATAGATAGATCAATTAGAATGACTCCCCTCTTGGCAGTTGAACGTTTTTTCCCAAACTGTTTCATCGAAGCAATCTAATTTGTGACTCACCGTCTGAAAGTGGTATTATTTGTGCTGGTTTATAGTCTTATGGTATGGCACTCGCTTCACAACCATTAGGTCTATGGTTCTAGTCAGCCAAGTTTTGGCGGCGCAAAGTTGAGTCTTTCGAGATGACTTTTTTATACTACGCACGCTCTCTCATCGTACTCTGATGTAAAATGAATGTGTGGCCGTAACAGCGTTGCCTCTGTCAAAATAATAATTGTAATGGTGCCTAATATACGTCATTTCGTCCATTACATGTTAAGAGTGTTGTTGGCTTGGGACCCCTTGTAAAGTGCTTTGAGCGCATTAGTGGATATTGCGTTACATAAAATGTAAATTATTTTTGCTTTTTTTATTTTGGGATAAACTAGATGCTAAAAACTGAAAGGGATGTTCAAAATAAATGTGAAACTTAGACTACAGTAATATGACATATTGAGAGCTAAAATTTCGCATGTTAATTCATATTTTAGTGGGTCACGCACACCGAATTCAACAAAATCCTACGATTTGGAGAATAGGCAGTACGGGCACAAAATAAAGTAGCTCTTCAAAGCCATAAGGGCCATAGAGCCAGGTTATTCCGGTTACTTAATTAAACGGACGATAAATTTTTTTGCAAACTTTTGGATAGGACGCTAGTCTATTGAGGTGCTCTCTACCAGATCTAACAAACCCCACATACCCAATTACTGCACGGCAAACAGATGAGTCAGATTGATAAAACCCTCAACATTTTCAGGTAGTGATAGCTGTCCCGATGCTCATTAAAATGGGCTTCTTTATCCAAGTCCTTTATAATTTTATCATATCATATGAACATATTAATCATAGTGCTTTAAATATGATCCAGATATTCAAAATGCCATTAAGACATAATTAACCATAACATTGTATAGAACATATTATTGCAGTAGAATATCATTCGGGAAAAAAGAGATTAACACAGATAAATAAATGAAATCTAGAGCAGAAAAACCAGCATTCATGTTATTGAGCTGTCATAAATACTCAAGCGTATACAAATTTCAAACCACCTCGCATCAAGAGTATTTAAAAATCATTAATATTATTCGCATTTATTATTTTTTTATTTTAGAAATTTTAAACTCTTCCATTTAGATAGTGCAAAATATAAATGCGATTTCCTAATTGAAGTCGAGTACCATAAAATATATATTTTGAGACACATCTCCGTGAATGCGTGAATGTTGAGTAAACCAGACGCTTGTGGTTGGGCACGATAAAAATAACTCCTTTAATAAATATTAAAAAACTCATAGAAGTGTATAATATACAGACTAAAATAAATGTTGTGTGCTTCCTTTTCTATTGCCCAATGTGCTTGAAATCCACCACCAGCAAACTGTTTCGAACAGCACGCTTATGGACCCCGAATTATTTTTTCGAATAATTGTGGCATGAAGTACGAGACAGAGTGAACATGATTGAAGTATGCAGCACTCGTATTTTGAAATTTAATTCTAAAAAGTCCACCTTGATATTTCCCTCAAAATAATAGAATAATAGAAGTATGCTCAGGTGCAAAGATATTTTAAAAGTAAAAAGGTGTCGATAACAAAAGTAGTGCTTGACGAAGAATAGAAATAACTCTTTAACTCATCGCCATAAATGGCTGCTTGAAAACATCAATGTTTGATTATTCGATTGCTTTGTAAACGCAGGGATAAACAATGCTCAAAAGTTATTCGAATAATCTGATTCGTGCATCTGTTCCAAAGTCAAGCAAAATAGAACCCCGCCACTAGAAAACCACCACTACCATTTGTTCTAAAGTCAAGTTAAAATTGTAACCCTCGGATTAGAACATCATCACTAGAGTCTCTTTCAAGTAAATTGGAACCACACCACTAGAAAATCAGCACAAAGTGATGCTTTCTCAGGTATTTTTTTTTCTAATCACAAGCAAACTTCCAATGTACTGGTATAAATAAAATTCAGAAAAAAGTGTGGAGCGGACCCGTGTATCAATAATAATGAGAAAAATAGGGTATGGAAAAGTGCCAGATGAAAACAGAGAATACAAAGTCATAGGATCAGTGCCAAAACTCAGAATCCAATTGACACGACACCCTCCGCCTGGCCGGGAGAGAGAGAGAGAGAGAGAGAGAGAGAGAGAGAGAGAGAGAGAGCGAATGATCGCACAACCGACTGAGCTATCCAGCCTAGTATCTGGCACTTCTCCATACCCTATTTTTTCTCATCATTAATGTACTGTTATGCGATTTCCCTCTCCGATTCCCCCCTCCCCTCACCTCACTAACTCACTCACTCACTCACTCACTCACTCATTCACTTCGGTTCCCTCTATCAAAATGCCTGTCAATTCGGAATTCATTCTGCCTCTCATGTTGTCTCTTGCCCTGACAGTTTCAAACTTTTGAGAGATTTACGATGAGCAAAGCAAATCCAGACTGTAAACATTTGAAGATAACCTTGTGGGCTGAGACGTCCTGATCGTCAACGATAATGGAATTAACGACAGCGACAAGTTTAGATTTAAAAAAAGATGAACACGATTTTGGGATTTCTGATAAGAAACAGGGTTTGACTTCTGAAAACTAAAAATCATTAAAAAATTAAGCATATACATAGCACAATATAAAGTAAACGTGTTCAAAGCGCTTTACAAGGGGCCTCAAGCCAACGGCAACACTGAACAATCAAAACGAGTCATGACACCTGTTAGGCAAAATTACAATTTTTTTCCGACAGAGACATCGCTGTTAACGGCCAGGTATTCATTTTACACCTGAGTACGATGGGAGAATGTGACTAAAGGGCATTTTTCCAAGGACGCAACTATGCACCGCACAAAGCGGGACTCGAACCCTGTACCTCCCGGACCGAAGGCGAGTGTCCTACCACAAGGCCACATAGCTACATTCAAGTGTGGTTCAGGGCAGATCCGTCTCGACGTTGATCTAAAAACCCACACAAAATGCCAATTATTATTTTTTAAAGTATATACATATTTACGTCCTCTAAAATCATTGAAAGTGACCCCAACCAGACTTTTATAATAGAACATTCTTTTTTCCAAGAGTTCTTTGATCATGTAGTTTTTGATTTTGAGGTAGAATGGCAGACAGAAAATATAAGAATTAGATCGAGGTGCATGCGACAAAAATAAACTAAATAAACAAATAGATAGGTGAAAGGGAGATAAAAAAAAACAAATACAAAATTAACAAATAAGTAAATGAATAAATAAATAAATAGATGATAAATAGCTAAAACTCAAATGAATGAATAAACAAATAATATAAATAAATAAATAAATAGATAAAATAAATAAATGAAAGATTCTGTACAAGTAAATTGTCAAATTTAATGCCGGAAGGAACCGCAGAAAACGACGACAATACATATTGTAAAGAAAGAGAATGTTTATTGACGGTATGCGCTTAGGTGAAACTCAAAAGTTCTGCCCACCAACGCAAGCGTACAAACTATGTGTAACCTTTAACATTTATAGTCTATAAGACAGATAGTCTAAATAGCAATAATTGCCTCTCTGTCAGTCTTAAAAACGATACCAAAGAGCTGAATAACATCAATTTTATTCTAGCAAGCAAGTCTAGCAAGTTGTTTACCACCGCACCAAACTACTTCCAGAATCTAAAAATCTACATTTGAAATACCATTGAATAACGTTGTAAAAAATATAAGGATTGGTAAATGATTAATTACTTTCTCCAAACTGGCTCATAACAGTGGCTGTAATAGTCTCTCTGTCCCATTTCGACAAGAATATGGCCGGTCAAATGGGATGGTTCAAGAATCCAAGAAGGCAGTTATAGGGCCATTGTTATAGTGAGATTGTTATAGGGACATCATTATTGGGACATCGACTCCGGATGCTAGGTGATTAAGGGGAGGCGACCCTTCCTACTCTATTTCGATTTGGAGAGTTCTGTTCCGGTTATGATACTGTTGCCTCCAACAATTTGAAGGAGGCGTAAAGCCAAATTGGGAAGTGTTTCGTAGTTGTTTTACCTCTTCAGTAACTACTCGTGTTTCTACCGTCATTTGAAGCTGCTCTTCTAATGACAAATTTTTATTTATGTTTTTCTAATGAGGGCATTGCGACACGAAGCTGTAGTTAGCAACAAGGAGACAATGAAAAGATGGTGGAAGTGTTTTTAAATATAATTAAAGATCTAATACTGTCTCAGATGGGAGGTGTTTATGGTAGAAAGAACAAATGTCCCACCATATCAACGTGGTATTATGTCTGATTGAACTAGGTGCTGGAAAGTAAATTCAAAGCAAAAACTATCCAAAATATGTGTATTATTTGCACTTAAAGAAAATGCATTTATTCTTTTTAGATAAAGCATTTAAAATTAATATTATTTTCCTCTTGTTTTTACCACAAAACGTATTCGAATCAACCGTTTTTAGGCGATGGATCATACATATCATTGTTTTTCGAAATACTATGGATTCATTATTCTCTCTCTTTTCAGTGATTCCCGAAAACATCTTTCCAGATTTTGACTTGTATCGATTACAGAAGGAATGATGGGTTGCAATCCTTAGAGTTTGTAATCTGGTCTTTTGCAGTGTTATCTAGTATTTCATAAACGTTTTTCAGTCTTTCCTGAATGTCCTCCAGTCTAATCCCGGAAGTCAATGCATTAGCCATGCGTCAATAACAAGAAACTCATATTATAGAGCAAAACCAGAAAGTCTCCAGAAGAGAAATCCCTTAGAACAAGTGTTTGGGTGCTGGAACATGCCTATACGACTTATGACCAAAATTGAATCGTATATTGCGTTATGCAACTCGTTTATAGACGATTGGAGTCATTAATATTTACGACCCATCGCTAAATTGTGGTATTATGGATAAAATTGATTATATATTCGAAATAGGAAAGTTAAGTGTTTCGAAATGTAAGAATAAAATAAAAACCCCACTCTCCTCAATGGTGACATCAAAATTAAACTAAATAAATTTAGGTTAAGTTCAACATTCATTTTTAACAAGTTAAGTGCCGTACTCTGGGTGGTCTTTGACAGAAGCCTGACCTTTATCAGCCGGGGAGACCTGGAGACGTACCATAGAGAGGGACCTAAAACAAAGAGGTCCGTCTCTCAAGGTGATCCCAAGAATAGCAGCTGACAGGACCAGGTGGGATCCCGTGCATCGCCTTATGTGCGAGCAGGCCCAGTGAGGACTGAGTGAATTTGCGAGGTTCCAGGATTTAGAATTTTAAACAAGATGACGGTCATTTAAATCGATCGATATTTGAAGGACGAATTTTAAATACGTGATTTTCCAGAGTACGGCATTTAACTTGTTAAGCATGATGATTAACACTACTTCATACCGATTCGAGACGAGTGGTCACATTTTATCATGGATACAAAGATCAAAGAATGTTTTATTGCGCCGATTTGAGTTTCACCTTTATCAAAACAAATTATAATATTTCATTTACACCTAACAAACTGGAACAGATGGATTTTGTTTATGAATAAAGATTAAATAAACAAAATTATGAAAAATAAAAAGCTCAACATAATAATCTAAACTCGCTTATTTTGATAGAAGGGAAACCTGGATCGCAAACAATTATATTTCTTAAGCTGTTTATTCATAGCTAAATAGGATGTATTTTTATATTCGCTTTCCCTTGAACTTAAAGCTCAAGGCAGCATATCAATATAATTTTTTTATCACGTCTGACACAGTAGAAGATAAGAAAAGTGGAAACCAACATGCACATATTATTATTATTATTATTATTATTATTATTATTATTATTATTATTATTATTATTATTATTATTATCATCATCATCATCATCGTCATTATTATTATTATCATTATTATTATTATTATTATTATTATTATTATTATTATATTATTATTATATTATTATATTATATTATTATTATTATATTATTATTATTATTATTATTATTATTATTATTATTATTATATATTATTATTATTATTATTATTATTATTATTATTATTATTATTGGTAGGACCTGTTGTACGCCTGCGTTCTCTTGTGGTATGACACTTGCTCCCGAACCGGTAGGTCCTTGGGTTGAATCCCGCTCTTGGCGTCGCAAAGTTGGGTGTTTAGAAAAGGTTCTTTACTCACATTTTCTCACCGCATTCAAGTGTAAAGTGAATACATCGCCGGTAAGAGTAAGGTCTATGGCGAAAAAAACAAAACCCAACTATTGTAGTTCAGTAATTAGATAAAAATCTGAAAGAGTGTGTACGATACAGTGCCAGACAAAGCAAGAAAGAAACATACAAGAAAATACAAGAAAAAATAGCATCAAAAAGAAAGAAATCGGCCTGCCTGGCTGAGGTCGAACCTGAGACCTGATTACAAGCGCCATGTCACGTCCTCTATGTTATCATGTTGATGTTGGCTCGAGACCCGTTTCAAAGCACTTTAACCCTCTCCTTACCAACCATAGGAAAATCTTCACATTCGTTACGATGCAACCAACAACTTTCTCATCTGATTATTCTTGTTTCTCATAAACTTTGAAGAAAATGTGTTTATCATAGCCATAAAAACTTGACATTGTATTGTAGAGCTCATTTTGCTGAAAAATATGCATAGAATGTATTTGTTAATCTTCTGTTTGAGTAAGAAACATCTTTTTTTTGCTCTGGGTGGACGTGCAGTTTTGGGGAAAATTCTGAAACCGGCCAGTAAGGAGAAGGTTAAGCAAATCTTAGTGGATATTGCGCTATATAAGTGCTCAGGACGTTTTTTTTTGATAACCGAACTCACTTTGGGTTTATTTTTACAGTGATGTATTGGAGTATATTTTGTGTTAGCTTGAGAGTAATACATTTTCATTGCAGCAATGAGACCATAACAATTTGGCTCATTAGTCTTGTAAATATGCACAGCTCGGTCGGTTTGAACTTATTAAGAACAATCGAATACTATGTTCATTTATTATTGTAACTCTGAATAGAATAAAGAAACTATATTGTCATACTGTAAGTGTTATGGACTTATACATAGAGTTACTCTAAGAAAGAGTTGCTCCCCTTAGTTATTAGCTAATTGATTTTAGTTACAGCTTAATTAGTTATTATTCATTAAGTCCATTGTTAAAATATTATTTGTGCTTAACAAATATCAGAGTGGATTGCCCTAGGGAAGGATGCATTCTTTGTTCCTTACTTTTCATAGTTGAGTTACTTATACTATTTTTCCTTCTTAAAATGTTGTTACGATATATTTGTATATACTCAAACTTATACACAGTAATAAACTGTTCTCTCACATAGGTATCACTTAACGCTTCTGAGTTGAGTGATTCCACAATATTAATCTGGAGGCCCGTCAAAAACACAACATTGGCGACGAGGATTTTTCACCTTTATCCTGCGCATCAGCCTATTGGAGCGTTTTGTGACGTCAGTCGAAAAGGCAACACACCACGGACGGAAACCTGCCAGCCGAGAAAACCGGAGCAAGTGCCTTTTCTGCCTGCAGTGTCGTCAGCACGTGGTAAGACGCCTTCTTCGTGGACAGCCGCCCATCACGTGGTAAGAAGCCTTCCAGCCTTTTTTTTTCCCGCCACAGCTCGTGGGCGCTGAGGTCAACTGCCTACGTCACGAAAGAAAACAAAACGGTACGTCGTCTTCATACAACCAAGCAGTCGGACGCTTGGGTGAGTAATTATATTTATATTTCGTCAATAATTTACTACCCTTCGCTCGCGTCCTATCTTCGTACCTTTATTGTACATAATATAGTCGTGTCAGCAGTACTGTCATCATGTCAAATAAAGAGCTCATAACCATATTACAACAACAGATTGAACAGCAAAATGAGCAAATGAAGCAAGTCGTTCAACGACAAGAAAAGCAGATGGAAATGTTCATGAAACTAATGACCGGTAGCAATACATGTTTACCAAAACCTCCAGCTATTCCGAGCTTTGTCGCATTCGACCCTGCCTTAGAGATATGGAGCGACTACTGGCATCGTTTTAATACGTTTTTAACTGCTCACTCCGTACCTGATGAGAAGAAAGCAGACGTTTTCCTTGTCAACCAATCGCCGGTTGTTTACAAAATACTGACTAACATGGCGAGTCAAGAAACACCAGCTAAGGCGATAACTGCCCTCAGTCTTCCAGATATCGAAAAATATATGATGGAGCAGTACCACCCTCGACTATTTGTTGTCAGAGAACGTTATAAATATAAATTTTGGACGAGCCTCCAGAGGAAACCAGGCGAAACTATTCAGGAATTGGCAGCTAGAATTCGCCAGAGCGCTGTCACATGCGATTTCCCATCCATTGAAAACCCCTTGGATGAAGCTATGCGTACCTATTTCATGTGTGCAGTTAACAACACAGCTGTTCTTGAAGCGCTATTCAAGCACAAGGAGGACGAGCTTTCGTTTAACAAAGCCATCGAGATCGCCACGGAGATAGAAGATGCCTCAAAAGTGGCTAACGAGACTGCATTATCTGTTCAACCCGAGGTCCATAAAATTAAGCCTCAAAGAAAACAGATTCCGATAATTCAGCAAGGCAGTCAAAACAAACAACATATCAAACGTTCGAATGAAAGACAGACAGAGCCGACAACGGATTTTGATAATAAAAATCAAACCTGCTCGAGATGCGATGGGCGCCACAACAGACAAAACTGCAAATTCAAAACAGCCCTTTGTCGCTTCTGCCAGAAAACTGGACACATCGAAAGAGCCTGTAGACGTAAAAAGAGAATGTCGAGTTCGCCTAACGTCAACACGCTTCGTCGCATGTCACGGGTCAATTTCGTTTCAGTGACACCGCTTAAGTTAGCTACGACTGTATCCAACCATGAAATTGTTTTCGAAATAGATACAGGGACTGGTGACAATTTCATTTCAACTAGAACATGGGAGAGGATTGGCAAACCACAACTCTGTAATGCGAACATTAAGTATCAATGTGCATCCAACCAGGAACTCCCCGTCATTGGAACTGTTTTCTTGCCGGTGTCTGTGAACAATACGTGCCGCGAGATAAACTTTGTTGTCACCACTATGCCGTTACACTTATTAGGACGTTCTGCCATACAAATGCTCAATGTTTCAGTAGATGAACTGTTTCAAACGAAAAAAGTAAAATCTGTTCGTAGTAAGCCCGCAACAAACATGTCACATCTTCAAAAGGCATGTGTGTGCAGAATTTCCTGATGTCTTCAAACCAGAACTCGGTAAATTGAAAGATTTTGAACTTGACATTAAATTTAAAGCCGATGTGACGCCTGTGTTTCACAAGCCTCGTTCCGTCCCCTATGCGATCCAAGACGACCTCAACAAGAGCTTGGATGCCGGTATTGCAAAGGGTATTTGGAAACCTACATCCTTCAACGAATTTGGAACACCGATTGTGCCAATAAAAAAGATGACAATCAGTGGTGAGAGACCGAAAAATCGAGTATGCGGAGACTACTCTGTTACAGTTAATCCGCAATTGGAAACTCACAGATATCCGATACCGTTACCTGAGGACCTCATGCGCAAATTAGGAGGAGGCTACGGATTTTCCAAAATCGACCTAGCCGAGGCTTACACACAAATCCCGTTGTCACCAAAATCGCAAGAACGCCTCGCACTCAGCACGCATAAAGGTGTTCTCCTTCAAACGAGACTACCTTTTGGCATCAGTTCAGCTCCCGGATATTTTCAACAAATAATGGATCAACTGACTCAAGATCTTCCAGGTGTCGCAGTCTATATCGACGATATCCTTGTGAGTGGCAAGGATTCCACCGATCATTTACACAATCTGCGAAGATTATTACAGCGACTTCATGATAAGGGACTTCGCTGTAATCTCCAAAAATGTTCTTTCGCAGAATCACAGTGTGAGTACTTGGGTCATCTACTATCAAAAGACGGCATTGCAAAAGGCACAAAGGTCGATGCAATCACTAAAATGCCACCACCCACTAATGTATCGAGCCTAAAATCGTTCTTAGGACAAGTACAATTTTATTCGAAATGTTTACCAAATCTTGCAACTGTCTTAGAGCCACTCTATCAGTTAACCAAGAAAGAAGTTAAATGGAAATGGACAGCTAAAGAACAAACAGCTTTTCAACATGCGAAGAGACTTCTTTGTGACGAGACAATTCTTGTGCATTTTGATCCATCTCTCGACGTGGGTATATCTTGTGACGCATCAAAAGTTGGAATCGGAGTCGTGTTATTCCATCGTTTCCCAGACGGTAGTGAAAGACCGATTGCCAATGCTTCTAAAATTTTGAACAATACTCAGCGAAGATACAGTCAGATTCAGAAGGAAGCGTTATCAATCATTTTTGCGCTGAGTAAATTTAATCAATTTCTTTACGGTCGCAATTTCATACTCGTCACCGATCACAAGCCTTTATTGTCGCTCTTTGGTCCAAGAAAACCAGTACCTGCTTTAGCTGCCAACCGCCTGGCCAGATGGGCTTTGACACTAAGTCAGTACGACTATAGAATTGAATATCGTAAGACAGCTCACCATGGCAACGCTGATGCACTGAGCAGACTTCCTGCAAGTGCCGACCCAGTCTTCGACAGAGAGGAAGATGGAGAAGATGTCAACACTGTGTTTACAATCTCTACAGTTGGAAAACAGCTAAGAGCTACTGACCCCGGAGTCATCGCTAGAGAATCCGCTAAAGATGACACCATATCCGTTGTCATGAGAAATACGACTCGTAAATGGTCTAAATCAGATTCCAAAACGGACAATCTTAAACCATTCTTCAAGATGAAGGACACGCTGTCAACGTCTCATGGATGTTTATTCTACGGTTCAAGAATAGTTATTCCTAAGAGTTTGCAACGAGACGTCCTCAATATCCTTCACAACGGTCATTTCGGCATGCAACGCATGAAACAATTAGCGCGAACGATCGTATATTGGCCAGGTATTGATTCTGACATCGTCAATACGTGTCGTGGATGTGTTACGTGTGCAGAACATCAAAACAACCCACCAAAGGAGCCAAACCATCCATGGATAACGCCAGACTCACCGTGGAGTCGAATGCACATCGATCACGCAGTGAATTTTATGGGTAATAACTGGTTAGTTATGGTCGACTCCTACTCAAATTACCCATGCATTCACGCAACCAGTTCGACGTCAACGAAAGCAACAACTAGCCTTCTTGAAGAGGACTTCGCTCACTTCGGCTATCCTCACGCTATCGTGTCGGACAACGCAGCATACTTCACTTCTGACGAATTTCAGACATGGTGTAGGGAGAGGGGAATCAAACATCTCACTGGAGCTCCCTATCATCCCGCTACAAACGGTGCAGCAGAACGACTTGTGGGAAGTTTTAAAAAGGCTTTGAGAAAATCGTCTTTTCCTCCAAGACAAGCCTTGCAACAATTTCTTATGCAATATCGTCGCACACCTTTAGCTTCTGGCTCGTCACCTAGTGAATTGCTTCATGGACGTCAAATTCGCACATTGATCGACACACTCCGCCCAATGTCCACCTCAAATTCCAAACCACGCGTATCAAAAACGCGTTATAAAGTTGGGACACACATTTATTCCTTACGTTTTGGTAATCGAAATGACAGAGAGGCGAAATGGATTCCCGCAACTGTCACCAAAGTGTTGGGACCACGTCATGTCATGGTAACTCTCCAGAGAGACGGAACAACGTGGAAGCGTCATATTGAACAAATAAGACCACGTTACAACCTTCCTCGCCAAAACGTATCTGCTTCAGCAAATGATACCATAGAGGACGATTTCATTACTAATCCTATCGGTTATTATTGTGAGCGTTCATCATCGAATGCAGCTACCCCCGGAGCAGAATCGAATCGTGTCCAACTGAGAAGATCGTGTCGTACCAGAAAATTCCCCAATCGATTTTAGCCTTCGAACCTTCGAAACCTACTTCTCAGGCAAAACAGGGAGGTGTTATGGACTTATACATAGAGTTACTCTAAGAAAGAGTTGCTCCCCTTAGTTATTAGCTAATTGATTTTAGTTACAGCTTAATTAGTTATTATTCATTAAGTCCATTGTTAAAATATTATTTGTGCTTAACAAATATCAGAGTGGATTGCCCTAGGGAAGGATGCATTCTTTGTTCCTTACTTTTCATAGTTGAGTTACTTATACTATTTTTCCTTCTTAAAATGTTGTTACGATATATTTGTATATACTCAAACTTATACACAGTAATAAACTGTTCTCTCACATAGGTATCACTTAACGCTTCTGAGTTGAGTGATTCCACAATATTAATCTGGAGGCCCGTCAAAAACACAACAGTAAGTAAATCCCAACATATTTTTGTTTGAATCATCTCTTGTTGTGAATGGTCTTACAACCAATTTTTTTATGAATACATTATTAAATTTGTTTTTCTTGTTAACATTATTACTTTAAAGAGAACAGAAAACATCATTTATTCACCCGTGTGAATGGTAGAATGCTTCTTGAAGGAAAATGGTCGAGAGAATAAACCATTGCACAGTCATCCAGAGAAAATACCAAAGTGACAAATTATGGAGCAGGCACTGGTTTAGGATGAAGATCTGAAAAAGTATGGACGAAGCAAGTAAGAAAAATACAAGAAAAGACTCACCCCCCCCCCCCAATCAAAATCAATCTTCCCCGTTGTTTTTTCTTTCTTGCTTTGCCTGTTTCATACGCACTTTTTCGGATCTTCATCCGGAGAAACAAGACTCGAGTCCCGCTATTTGCATTCTTGTTTTCTCACGTAAAAGGAACTTACTGCTTTCTCTTGACTTACCGCGTTGCACTATCTACATCATGTGCCTTGATTTGTTTCGATCGCTCTTCGAATATGACAAGAAAAACAAAATTTCTAATCGAAACATTCGAAAACATAATATGTAACTAATCATCTCCACTATGTCGGAGCAACTACTACTATGTTTAAAATTGAATTTTGAGCTTAACTTATAGATAAAAAATAATCCATCAGAGCTATTATTTATTATGGTCATCGGGCCGGTGATTATCTCGGTTTCCATGGCATGAAACGGACAATATAAATTGCTTGTTACCCTTTGACGCCAGTCTATTGCAAAGAACTTTTAGCTAGATCTCATAGATCAAGCCAAGTAATCACTCCTGTGAACCCAGGGATGTCAGGAAAAAGATCTCGATCCCTTTGCATGTAAAGCAAATGCTCTACCCACTGAGCTATTGGGACCCCCCTTGGCTTGAGTTTGAGTTACAATTAATGCCTTTATTCAAGAGAATGAGATTTTTTTTCTTAAACTTCAAAACTTAAATTGTCTAGTTCTAATTTTTTAAACTTCAAAACTCAGTTTTCTTCAACTACTTCATCTAGTGGCTTCATCACCCGGCTATGGCGCTGGCTTCCGGCGACAACAGACGTGTTGTGAATGTTTACCTATTTTCTACACATATTTTTATTCATTTATCATTCAATCGTCGGAATTTACGCCTAATTTTTATTCAAAATGGATGTGAAGTATATATTGTTCCTGATTTTTATATTTATTAGTATATTTATAAGCATAAATGGTGTTTTAGCCTGTAATTTTGCTGCCAAAAGCCTATCGAAAACTTATACTCCAGAGACTCTCCGATCCCTCCAACCCGTGTCACCCCACCACCCACTATTGACACATCGTTTATTAAAGTAAGAAAGAGGGGGAGAAAAGGAGGAATAAAAAACAAAATTTAACAGACGGCCTTTTCGTCCATTTTTACCCTGTGTAGTGACAGGTAATGTAAGATCACTGAAAAATAAAATTGATGAACTGTTTTCACTGTGTCGTTTTAATAGTGACTATCGTCAAGCCTCCATAATAGCGTTAACAGAGACTTGGCTATCTCCTCACATACCATCATCATGTTTTAATATTGAACAATATTCACTATTTCGAGGAGATCGGACTAATGTAAATAAACGAACTGGGGGTGGGGTGTGCACATATATTAACAACAAATGGTGCCACCCCAATAACTGTCATATAAAGAAAATGTATTGTGACGACTATATTGAATTTATTACTGTTTCGTCACGACCATATTATCTACCCCGGGAATATACTCATGTCATCATCATCAACGTCTACATTCCACCATCATCAGACAACACCACAGCGAAAAATATTTTGAGGAAAGAAATACAGGACATTCAAATTAAGTCACCCGATGCCGTATTGATGGTCACTGGCGATTTTAACCAATGTAACGATTTTACTCTCCCGGGACTTCATCAATACGTGGACTGCGAGACAAGGGACAAAAAAACATTAGATTTATTCCTGTGTAATATTAAAAATAGTTATAAATGTTTACCCCGCGCCCCATTAGGTTTATCTGACCACTGCATGCTCTTGCTACTCCCCACCTACCGCCCTGTTTTTAAACGTGTAAAACCAGTAAAGAAAAGTGTACAGATCTGGAACGGAAGTGTGTGTGAAGATTTGCGTGGTTGTTTTGAATGCACTGACTGGAATGTTTTTATCGAATCATGTGATAGTGTGGATGAGCTGAATGACTGTGTGAGTGAGTATTTAAAATTCTGTGAACAGCTAGTGTCTTGTAAAAAAGAAATAAAATATTATCCTAACAACAAGCCTTGGATAACAAAAGATCTAAAACTTTTATTGAACCAAAAGAAAACTCTCTATACTAGTGGAAACAAAAAAGATCTGAAAACAAAACAAAAAGAGATAAAGAGGGTAATATCTAGTTGTAGAGACAAGTACAAAAATAAAATTGAAAAATGCTTTTCTTCTGGGGATATACGGGACACGTGGCGGGGGCTTAAAACTGCTGTTAACTATAATCCAAAGCCCACGATTATATCAGAAGATTTCGAAATTGAAACTTTAAATAAATTTTATTCACGTTTCGACACAGCAAACAAATTTGATATTGAAAATGAAAAACATAAATTAGACAGGGCTTTGGAAGATGAAATGACTATTGAGGTCAGTGAGGAGGAAACGAGATTCGTATTTTCGAAACTAAACGAGAGGAAGGCTGCTGGGCCGGATGGATTGAAAGGAAAACTATTAAAAGAATGTGCCCATCAGCTTTCCCCCATTTATACACATATTTTTAACTGGTCCCTCCAATGCGTTTCGATCCCTGAAATTTGGAAAACTTCAAAAATTATTCCTGTTCCAAAAAAAGAAAAACTTGAAACTATGAACGATCTCAGACCTGTTGCGCTGACTTCAATAGTCATGAAATCTTTAGAAAAACTTGTTCTTGTTAAAATTAGGAATCAGTTTATGCCATTGAGTGATAGTCATCAATTTGCTTACAAACCAGGACGTGGCGTAGAGGATGCCATTTTGCTGTTTACAAACAACATCTACAGGCATCTAGATCACGCTAGGAGCTATTGCAGATTGCTTTTTGCAGATTTTTCTTCAGCGTTCAATACAATGCAACCTCAGTTGGTTGTTCAAAAATTGACTAGTCTGAATTTAAACAAGTATATAATTGCTTGGGTGCTCGAATTTCTTACGGAGAGAGCACAATATGTTCAATTAGGACAAAACAAATCTTCCTGTATAACTACAAATACTGGTGCTCCTCAAGGTTGTGTATTGTCCCCTGTATTATTCACAATATACACGAATGACTGTATAAGTCAAAACCTGAGTGTACCTTTAATAAAGTTTGCAGATGACACCGCTCTTCAAGGCCTCATAACAAATGGCAACGAAGTGGCTTATAGGCAAGAAATTGATAGATTTGTGTCTTGGTGTGATGCCCACCACCTAGAGCTTAACATAAGCAAGACAAAGGAGCTAGTGATTGACTTTAGGAGAGTGAAGGAACCGATAGAACCGTTAAAATTAAAGGACCAATTCGTCCAGCGAGTTCCTCACTACAAATACCTTGGTGTAACGATTGATGACAGGCTCAAGTGGGATGAACACTTGAAAATAATTAGGCATAAGATGTGCAGACGTACATATTTTTTATCAAAACTCTCTCAGTTTAGAATAGATAAAACCCTCTGCACATTATTTTATAGAGCAGTAATCGAAAGTGTTTTGTCATTTTGTATAACAGCTTGGGGAGGCAATTGCTTCGCAGTGGAAAGGAACAAAATAAATTCAAATATTAAAAAATCCATTAAACGCTATATAAATGATGTTGACGATGTAGATCTTTTATTACGAGAAATTTTGTATAACTAAAATAACTAAAATATTAAATGACCAGTATCATCCACTAAGACCATCAATTATTATGTCAGAAAGAAGTGGTCGCCCTTTCTCTATTTCAACGAAAACAGAGAGACACCGAAAATCTTTTCTGCCGTCCAGTATTAGGCTTTATAACAACAAGCAATAATCATTTTATATAATTATTTCTCATTTTTACTTTTTTTAAATATAAATATTAATTTATTAATTTATTTGTTTTTCAATCTTTTCAAATTTCAATTTATAGTGACAGTTTTAACTATTTTACAGTGTTGATATTATTCATATTATAAAGCGCAGCTCTGGTTATAGAGCTGCTCCTTTTTTTTTTCTTTTTTTATTTTTTTATTTTTTTTTTTTTATTTATTTATTTATTTATTTTTTTTTTATATATATACATCCTATTTCCATTGTATTTTTATTGTGTAAATTATAACACGTCTGTACAAAAATTTTCCTTTTTGGGATGCAATAAAGTATTATTATTATTATTATTATTATTATTATTATTATTATTATTATTATTATTATTATTATAATACTGTTTTGGATCGTTGTTCACATAATCTAATATCATATATGTGGCTATGTGCGGCTATGTGGTCTTGTGGTATGACACTCGCTTCCGGATTGGAAGGTCCTGGGTTGGAGTTCCGCTCTGAGCGGCTCATAGTTGAGTCGTTGGAAATGGCCCTTTACTCACATTCTCTTACCGTACTTTGGTGTAAAGTGAGTACCTGGTCGTAAACAGCTTTGTCTCTGTCGGAAAAAGTATAATATAGCCAAACAGGGGTCATATCTCATTCTACATGTTAAGTGGTGCTGTTGGCTAGGGACCTCTTTTAAAGCGCT
>NC_088361.1:122154711-122157211 GCF_034508935.2 Berghia stephanieae
GAAAGTGTGTGTTGATGGCTGAATTGGTGGCGGGAAGGGTATCGGTAGGTTTGGGATTGAGATTGAGAATCACGCCAAAATCGATGGAAACAAAATGTGACCGTTCAAATGTGAATGGCGTGTTGATGTGTTGATGTTGTTGGGATTTTGGCGGTTACATCCAAAAATTCCCTCAAGATTCCCCGGTTATCACCATGAATAGGTTTAGTAGGAAGGAGGGGGAAGAGGGGGGGGGGGGGGGGGCGAAAAAAAGGGGGTAGAGATGGGTTGGTGGGGTGAACCAGGATGGGAATGATTTGTGGGTGAAAAGTAGATACTAAATACAAATTGAGAACTGAAGATTGGAATTCTGTCCCCCTTCGGTTACATTTGAAATCAAAACAAGGAAGAGGCCTTGTAACCATTAAAAGTAAATCTTGCCTCTCATAGATCAATTGCAGTATTTATGTTAGGAGTGACATACGGCTGAAGAAGATTATGTGAATAATTTATCTATCTAGAGATTTGGTGCTTTCTTTTCCAAGGCGTTATTTACATATGTTTACTGAACACTATGGGACTGTGGTCTAATGCAGGTCCTCAGCTCGTTTCGCTCTATAATTTATATATATATATATATATATATATATATATATATATATATTATATATAATGGTCTATCTCTCTCTCTCTATATATATATATATATTATATATAAGAGAAGAAGAGAGAGAGAGAGAGAGAGAGAGAGAGAGAGAAAGAAAGAGAAAGAGAGAGAGAGGGAGAGAGAGATGAGAGAGAGAGAGAGAGAGAGAGAGAGAGAGAGAGAGAGAGAGAGAGAGAGAGAGAGAGATTTACAAGTATAGGAAAGGGGAAAGTGATCATAAAGTTTGATTTACTTCAGACAATAAACGCCGACCACGGGAAAGACACATCTTGGACAGCCTATAATTTATTTCTTTACTCTTCTTTATTCTAGCTACCGACTCCTATTTTTTTATAACACTATGTTTACTTAGGCGAAGTAGATTTGATTTAAATCCCGAAATGTTTGGTATTCTTTGTTCTTCCTTGGAGAGTTTTTGGCATTATAGGATTGTGGCAGTACATTTTTGGAAGCACGAAATAGAAGACGAGATAAAAATATCGGTACCACTATCCATTTCTTAAATATAATATGTGACCCTTCGTCTCAAAACGGTAGTATGTCGGGATGGACCAGATGCTAAAAAGTCAAATTATAGTTAAACTGGTCATAAATATGAAACATTGGTATTTAGCACAGTAAAATATGATATTCCTTCTCCTCTATAAAGCAAAGTAACTCAAGTCTGATATTTCTGGCTACAAATTCAATTTTCAGCATCTTAGTCATCCCGACTTAATACCGTTTTGAGACGAAGGGTCACATATATTGAAAGAAAAAAACTGAATATAGGGCAATGTAGTTAGTGGATATTTTAAATATTGTTTTGATATAACAATATATATAATATAATAGCGGCTATGTGGTCTAGTGGTATGACACTCGCTTTCCGATCGGAAGGTCCTGGGTTCGAGGCTCGCGCTCGGCTCATAGTTGAGTCCTTGGAAAAGGCTCTTTACTCACATTCTCTCACCGTACTCAGGTGTAAACTTATTACCTGGCCGTTAACAGCGTTGTCTTTGTCCGCAAAATTGTAATATCGCCTAACAGGCGTCTTGTCCCGTCCTACATGTTGCTGTTGACCATGGACCCCTTGTACAGCGCTTTGAGCACATTTAGTGGATATTGCCCTATATAAAGCTCAATTTAAAAAAATCGTTACCACTATCCAGAATGTAGGGCAATGTAGTTAGTGGATGTTTTAAATATTGTTTTGATATAAAATTAGACCTTGACAACATAACTACGGTAGAAGATGACAACATAACTACGGTAGAAGATGACAACATAACTACGGTAGAAGATGACAACATAACTACGGTAGAAGATAACACCATACGCTTGAGTTTTTGATGAGTGTAGAGTTGTTTGTTGTTTTAATTATTATATAGAAGTATTTATGTCTCTGTGTTACAAAACCTTGCTTGCGTTTGTTGGTGAGTTCCTCTGTCAGATCGTAGGCATGGTGATTCTTTCATTTTTTAACACTGATTTTATGGCAAAACAGTAAATTATTGCCTATATCTAGACGGGCTAATCTAGACCATTGCTTACGATTAAATTTATAGAATCGATTTTTAGATCTGGCAATTATTCATTAATCATCACCTTCGACCGGTGTCTCATAAGTGAGTCGTTTGCATGCAATTTTTTAACAAACAAGCAAACAAATCAATAGGGCAGAGAAGTCACACCTTCATATTTCCCGGTTCAAAACTCATTGGAAGTGTGTAACCAGACTTCCGAACAATGTATAACAATGAATAGGTTACATATTGATTCATAAGGTGGCATAACTATTTTAATAATAGGATGTATAGGAAAAATTATTATGATTACAGAGCTTAAAAGAGCAAGGATATATGGTCTTTATCG
>NC_088361.1:122172211-122199711 GCF_034508935.2 Berghia stephanieae
GATCATAGGCATAATATTGTACGATTCTTTCTTCTCTTTGTATTTATTAAACGAGTTATTATCATCGTGCCCAATAACACAACGAGCTTGCGAGTATGTGTTATTGCACGATAAAAATAAAACGAGTTTTATAAATACAAAGAATGAAAGAATACGTATTGTTTATTCTACCCTTCCAAGTAAGATTGTTAGATATTTTGTAACCAAACGGTATGGTATTAGTACTTCTATTCACCATAATTTGTCTCTTTCTCCTTCTGCTTGAATGACAATTTGACACAAAACTAAAAACGTTGGATTTGTATTCATGCGCAATGAAAGATTATGTTTACTTAATTTCACACCAATAAAATGTGCGAAAATATTCTGCAATCGTTGAATAAAATTCTTATTCAATGCGTTCAAAGCATTATTCAACGATTACGTATATATACTAAGAAATGAATGGGTTTTCCAACGAGAGGGATGGAATAAAATTATTAATTATACGTAAAATGTTATCCACATAAACTTTCAGCGATACGACAAAATATATTAGTAAAAAGACAATGTTGTTGTTTTGTTTATTTGTTTTTAAGAGTTTTACGTCGCTTGCAACACATTTAGGTTATATCAGCGGCTGGTAATGACCACGCGCTCCCCAAGATTGGGGCAATTGCTGTTTCTACCATGCCTCAATCTCGGAAAAAGCAAACATTTGAAATTATGAAATTTAAAAGAAATAACACAATTTTTATATTTAATATGCCGAACTCAAGCTTTGATGTCTAATTTAAGTGTTTTATTGATAAAGAATTGCATTAATTATGATACTACAAATATGAAATATGATTAATAATGTTTGTCATAATCTAATCTGACCTTAACCTTAATTCTCTGAGCGCTAAGAGGCGAATAAGGCTTGAACAGTTTCCCTCCATTAGCTCTGGTCCCTTGTTTCAGCCCTTTAGTTTTTCCTGGCTGCCAGGTATATATGCCATCATCATTTCTTTCCCTCTCCACCATTTTGCGCCATGTTGTTTTTGGACCTCCTTTTCTCCTCTTTCCTCCTGATGTCCATCTCCTCACGAATCACAATCAAACCCATTTTCCTTTCCCAATACATTTCATATCCAGTTCCTCCATCTCTTCCTCTTTGCCATTGCCTGCCACATAAAACTGTGATAATCTAAAACGGTGATTTGTTACGATTGCTTTAATTCATTGTGTATAAGGCATTAAAAAGATACATGTGTCAGTGCATGACATAATCAGTCAGAAGGTGAACATTTTGGATTTGGATTTTTTTTTCATTTTCTGAAGTGTACAGTGCAATGCTTGAGTTGACAATGAGTAGATTAATAGAGCATTCCCATAGCATTTTAATCTTTATTTGAAGTAAATCGGGTGATTTTATGGTCAGATGTCTGGGAAAGGTATCCAGCAACTTCTCTCAAATTTCACACTTTTTCAACTTGACTAGCTGTAAAAAATATTTAGAAGTGAAATTAAGCTTTGATTTTTCCCGAAGATGTACAAAAAGGGTTGATTTAATCATGTATGACAAGAACTCATTTTGGATAACAATTGACCTCTAACTAAACTTGGCAATATCTAAGTTCAAACGTTTTCACTATCCGACTGATTATGTCATTCACTGTAACATATTATCACTTTAGCCGTTTAAAAGATAAGATATGATAAGATAAGTGTCCGGCATGTTGGCATGTCAAAGGGTGAAGCCACCTACTCTAAAATGATATCAATTATATCTTTGGGTTTGGAAAATTACTTGATAGAATACAATAGATGTAGGAATGCGATATGAAGTAAAGAAAAAGGAAGAAAAAAAAGGGAAAGGGGGGGGGGGGGATTAGATTCCTTTGGTAAAAACTATTGCGTAACACCTTTGAACTAAGATTAGTAAAGGCAATGAACTGCACCAGTGTAACCATGGCTTTTTAGATTTAGATTGCTTTGTTGCAAATCTGTAACAGCACCAAACAATGACGGTAATAAATACGAGACTGTCAGTTCTTTTGTATTAGATTCCAGTGTCAATCATGATTACCGTAACTGACATTTCCATAAATGCCAGTTCCTAGGAATAGTTTTCAGTTACATTTATTTGCTGTCTAAAATGTTTTTTTTTTGCCATTTTAGTATTCTAATTTCATATTATTTAGTTTTGTATGACAAAAGCAAAATCACGTGTTTTGAAGTTTAGACAAGTTTTTGCCCCTATTCCGCATATTGACGCGGTATATGAGTAATAACCCTTATAGTGAGATACTGGGTTATTGGCTTATCTGATGCTTATCATACAGTTCGGGTGTGACGAGCTGTTACTGAAAATTGAAACAACAACAAAAAAATAACAAAAAACCCCCCAAAAAACAAACAAACAAAAAAACAAAAACAAAAACAAAACAAAAATAAACAAACGAAACAAAAAAAAAAGTCCCCCAAATACCCAAAAGAATCACGCGCTGGGTGGTGCCCCAAATGCAAGCCGAATGAGATCCCACCGCCCTTGTATTTTGCTTTCCTGACTTTGGAAGGGGAAGCAATTAATTACAAGATGGAAGTCGACTTGGAATGGTACGGTTCCTTAGTGATACTTAATTGATCTTAACTCTTAAACGGGAGAGAAGCTGCCCGAATTCTGCACCATTAAAGGTAAGACATTGGATTTTTCTCCAGGAACTATTTTGCGGCAGCCAATCTGCATTCATTGCCTACTAGCACTCGTTGTCGAAACGGTTCTAGTTTAACATTGCACGAGACGCAGATTTCTGGTGGGTTCAAAACAGCTCATGAATGAGGGGAATTTTTTCGGAGACTGTGTAATCGTCTTACGCATGGCATAATTCCCTAAACAAGGGTGAAATATGATTTTAGCTTGAATACAACATTGCAAAACATTATTTATCACAACACCTAGATATTCTGGTCAACAGGATGTTTCTAACCAATCTTATTAAAATGAAAAAAAACATTGTATAAGAATAATAAAACAGTGATAAGTGATAACATAAGTGAACGAGAAAGCTCGTTTCCTTATGGCTCGTTTCCTGTTTTTTCTCTCCCCAACTTTGGACGGGGACGCATTGGAGAAAAAAAAGGTTTGACGCGTTTTCAAAAAATATCTTCAACATTGCAATACCCACTTAAACTCTGGTCGCTCTGATTGCCTTATCCAGTGCGATTTTCCAGTTCAACACATCAGCCAATCACAAATCACCTAAACTGTCTACACCCGTTACGCATGCGCACGGATCGTTATCCTCTCGCAGACTTCTTAGTAAACATGTCTGCCATCGCGATTTTTTTTCCGAGTATCACGTTCGGCCATCAAATGAAATGATGGTCAAGAAAACATCCTCATAAAGCAAATTTATTGTGACGTTCGTACGATTGTCCTCAAAATTCTTCAGAAAAAAATGTAAAAAGATTTCGATAAAGCGAGGGTAAAAAAGAGGAAGTGGAATGGGATAACACCTCCTTAACACGTGGGTGGATAATTTTCGATGTGTAAGATCTTTACTCAATAATTGAGCAAGTGGGTAATAGTCATAAAACACGGGAGACTCGTGTTAGAAAATAATTTTCAACATGTTATCTGCTTCTTGGGCAATATTCTTACTTTCCCTATAACTAAAGTAGTTTGACAAAAGAAGAGGGGTTGAAGGGGGGAAGGGGGGGGGGGATGACCAATCCATGCAAGAGCGAGGGGAGTGTGCAGTTTGGCCTTTACGAATTCAGGCGTGGCGAGATGCGATGTATAAAATGGTTTTCTTTCAATCAGGAATATAATGCTAGTAAAATAAGAGTGACAGCATAGAGATGATATTTTTCAACGGCACACGTGAGCTGGAATTTTATAGAAAGGGGAAGAATGTGTGCAAATAAGCTTAGGGGTTGCGCAAAGATTTACCAAAAAAAAAAAAACAGACAGGGGTCCCCGTCTATTTGATACAGTAGAATGAGTATTAGATCGTTTACGTTTTCACAAAGGGAGATCCATGACTTCACTGACGATGAGGAAAAAGGTATTGGTGGTTTTATGTCCTAGGTCAATAAAATAATTTCTTTCCACGTCTCCTTTGCTTTCATCGAGTTCAAAGATAATTAGCCACCCTTTCATAGATGAATGAACAAAGTTAGGCGACTATGTGGTCTTGTGGTGTAACACTCGCTTTTGATCGGAAGATCCTGGGTTCGAGCCTCGCATAGTTGATTCCTTGGAAAAGATCCTTTACTCACATTCTCTCACCGTACTCAGGTGTAACATGAGTATCTGCCCGTTAACAGCTGTGTCTCTGTCGGAAAAAAAACTGCATTATCACCTAACAGGCGTTTTGTTCATGTTTTGTTCCTTATGTTACGTGTTGCTGTTGGTCAGGAACCCTTTGTAAATAGCTTTGAGCAGTTTGAGTGGATATTGCTCTATATAAAAGCTCAATGTTTTTAGGCGACATGGGGTCCAGTCTGGATATACGGTATGTACTCCAGACATACCGCCAATCAAGCGTATAGGGCAGTCCCGATGAAATGGACTATCAATATAGCGAAATTCAAAAGATGGCGAACACGACTTTCAAATTATTGGATATGGTATAAATCAACAACTAAAAATATGTCACTTATTATCTGATTTCCATTTTCTTATAGTTCATATTGGATAGCTGTATCAGCTTGATCTGGCGGAAAGTACTTTTCAATAATTCAGCATTGTATCCAAAGTTTGGCTTTCATTATTTGTTACAGTTCCCTCAGCACCAGACAGACAGCAATAAACTCTTGCTCCATTTGTATAGATAGTTCGAAGTTGACGTCACCCAGGTCTTTGTTATTGCTTTTTTTGCCATCCGCGTTTGTGAGTAATTCTCACTGACTATAAACGATCATGGTTACACAAAGTTTTGTGTGTTAATCCGTTATACTTCCGGATGACAATGTTGTGAACTCCTTAGCCAAGCGCATACTATCTATATTTTGGTTCTCAAAAGCCTGCAGCAAAAATATAGATAGTATGCGCTTGGCTAAGAAGCTCATAACATTGCCATCCGGAAGTATAACGGACGAACACACAAACCTGTGTCTGTCCATGAACTTTTATAATCTGGTTAATACAGTTTAGTGAGAATTACTCATAAACGTGGATGGCAAAAAAGAATAACAAAGACCTGATTGACGTTATCTTTGTTTTATCTATATCGCTTAAATCCATATATGGCCATACCTATCAAAATGATTTTTTATGACTTGATGACGTTTGAGTATTTTTGCCTAGATGAGGGTCATTTAAATCGATCGATATTTGAAGGACGAGTTATCTGGCCAAATATTTAAATACATATTATTATATTTCCAAAGTACGGCAGTTAACTGGTTAAAACCAAGTTTTAGCCCACCGCTGCCATTGAAAAGGCAGGGCTGAAGAAAGCAAGAAAGCTTCCCCCACCCAAAAAAAAAAAAAAAAAAAAAAGAAAACGGATGTGGAAAGATGAATATGGCTGCACTAAAAATGTTTAGATTCGCGGAAGAACATAAGAAAGGCAAAATGTTTACCCTTGTCCTCTGAGATGAATTGAAACTTTGCAAGATGATTTATTTTATGTTCACTGAATTTTGAGGGTGGTCATCGAAGAGTCTCCTCTATGAAAAGACGATTTATTGATGGAAGCAAATGAGGTTGAAGAGGAGTGAGGGGTGGCCGTCTTGGTGAGTTTTGTTATTTTGTCAGGGGGTCACGACGACCCAGACAGATACGAGGAAATAGAAGTTGTCAAAACGACGACAGAGTTAGTTGTGATGGGACTTCGGGTTTTTGATGGTTTGGATAAATGAGTATTAAGTGTGTGAGTGCATCAATATGAAATTGAAGAGCGTTTATGAGAAACTGTCAGAGTCCAGGTTCATCTCATTTTTTATTTCTAGACAAACAATTTCTTTTTCTTAAAAACGAGTTTTGACGATTAAGAAACTCCATCGAAAGCGTTTTTTTTTTTTTTGGGGGGGGGGGGGGGTTAAGGGGTGGAGGGGGTATATGAATACAAAAGTATTAATGGGTTCCTCATAGCTCAGTTGGTAGAATAGTCGCTTTACCTTAACTGGATCTAGATCGATCGTAATTGAGGAAAATAAATTCATTGTTTTACATTGCAAAAACTTGAAAATCAGTATTTGCTATCATTTTAATTCTAGAGTCACTTTCCGTGGTTAGGTTCATCCCGATATGATACCGTTTTGGAACGATGGACATAAATGGTTAAGTAACCTCGATGTAACACCAGATTGAGGAGGAAGGTAACAATTACATATAAACTTAACATTATACTTATATTCTGACATGAAACCCACCAACTACTATGATTCAGATTAGGAAACAACAACAAAAATACAAAGACCTAAATAAAACAACCTGGCAACTCTAATTCACTCAACAAAAATCGAGCGACTGCTATCTTCCACCATGACAATGCAGTTCAGGCAGACACTGTTCAGAACTTAGAACATTTTTTTTAAAGTCTAAGAATCAAAGCTCACTGTCCCCTATGCACGTTTTTATTCGAACTTGCTTAAAACTAGATTCTTCTATCAAGAATATCATATTGATTTTAAACGATACTCCATATAAAATACGTTCTGGAAGACCGCGAGAGATTAAAAAATATCTTTAGACAGAGAACATATCAAGCAAATAGAGGACAAGCCAGAATTAAATATTGAGCTAGTCTATGCTTAACATGTCCACTACTTGGCTCGACTGGATTGATCGTAAAAGCATGTGAGTGGAAACACGAGATTCTGCTGCCCGTCATTGTCGATTTCATTTTAACTTTTTATTTTACTATCTCAAAACAGCGATGTGGCCGAGTAGTTAATGCATTGCATTGTGATCCGGGAGCTCCTGGGTTGGAACCCCATTTCAGGCATTTGCTTTTTTATGGGCAAGATTATAAACTTCTAATTTGCTCACTTTGGACAATATGGGTGATTCCTGTTGACATCAAACATCCTGTTTGGTGAATTGTCTATATTCCTTCATGGAGTGGCAAGGCAACGGGATCTAATAGGACATTGCGAAAAACGCAATTCCTTCTTTTAAAAAATAAAATAATTCCAAATAACATGTTCCTTTTAATATAATCTCAAAGGATCGGAAATTCTAAAGACGCCGTTTTTGTACTTTATTTCAGTTAAATATTAATTTCTTTCTATTTATTCGTATTTCCACTAAGTTTGTAGTAACTAAGAATTCACATAATAGCAACCATGCTTTGGAATTTGCTCAAAACGGAGCTATTTCAAAACCGCCTTCAAAAATCTAAATTAATCTAAATTAAAAAAAAAAGTTACTTTCATGTCGGTGTAATATAAGAATAGAGTCGACATAGTGGTTTGAAAGCCAGAGGAAATAGCATTGCTTATTCAAGACTTGAGGAGAGTGTTTATCATCCTCCAATTTCAGTCTCCAGTATTCCACTCATAGCATCTAATGTAGTTACTGAAAACTGTAGCCATTTAATTAACGGCTTGGAGCAGAAGGATGTTTGCAGACACAAACACTTCAACCTTTCAAGTATTTACACAGGGATAGATGCAATACAAAAGGCATGGACAAAAGATGGATATTTTGTAAAGAGCCCCTGGACAAGATTATAAATGGAACCGGATGGGGAAGGGCGGAAGTGATAGGAGAGGTTTTCGGGGACGTACGTCAAACAACTTGTGGAAAACGGAAAGTGTAAAACATTAAATTAGTTTAGCTTCTAAGACAAATCCTTTAGAGGAATATTTTTCAGACATTTCTTTCACTCAGAGAGTGAATAATCGAAAAAGAAAAAAAAAAAGGTAATCATGCCTATTTTTCTTTATTCGATTTACCTTTACAAATAATAGAGATAGTTTTTGAGAAAAAATATCTTCCATAATATGATATTATACCATACTAGAAATGTGGCCCTCGAGTCAATGTTGTATTATTTTAGAATGAACAGGATAAAGATAATTAGAATTAAAGTCAAAATGTTAAAAACTTGGAAATTACAATTTTTAAAGCCTAAAAATGAAAGCTCATTTTAGCTGCATTTGCGGCATTTATTCTTACTTAAATTTTATAAGATAGGTGATTTGTCGAGATTATGAGGTTTAGTGGTATGACACTCGACTTCGGATCGAAAGTACCTGGGTCCGAGTCTCGATTTGAGCCGCGCATCCTTGAAAAAGGCTCTTACTCACATTCTCTCACGTGTAAAATGAGTAGGGACTACCTGATCGTAAAAAGCATTGCCTCTGTCTGAAATTAATAGTAATATCGCCTAAGACGTGTCATATCTTGTCCTACATAATATTAAGTGTTGCTACGGCTAGAGACCCCTTGTAAGGTGGATATTGTGTTATATAAATAAATTGAACTTTTATATAGAGAAATATCCACTAAACGTGATCAAAGCGCTTTACAAGGGATCCCTGGCCAACAGCAACACTTAACATGTAGGACGGGACATGACGCCTGTTAGGCGATATTACATTTTTTTGTCGGACATAGACAGCGCTGTTAACGGCCAGGTACTCATTTTACACCCGAGTACGTGTGAGAGAATGTGAGTAAAGAGCCTTTTCCAAGGATTTAACTATTCGCCGGGCGAGGCTCAAACCCAGGATCTTCCGATCCGAAAGGGGGTGTCATACCAGTAGACCACATAGCCCCACAAAAATACTCATTTTTTTATCCGGACATTTTACCGTTTTGAGAAAAACGTAAAGTATAAAACATTAAAATAGTTTAGCTTCTAGTATTAAATTAATATTAAATTACCTTTATTCATCCTATAGGGTAAATTGTCTCAAAGGTCTATTCCAAGGGAAGAATGGAATAACCCAGGCGTCAGCCGCAGTGCAGCGCCGCAAATTGAGCTAGGGCGAGGTGTCTTGCTCAAGGCCACGCAGCGCAGTGACGGATGATCGAACTCGATACCTTTCCGGTACGAAGCAAAGACCATACCGCTGAGCCACGCTGTCGCCTCAAGAGGAATATCTGTCAGACATTTTAATTCACTCCGAGAGTGAACAACCTAAAAATGAGAGAAAAAAACCCCCCAACAAAATAACACTATTGCCTATTTATTTCTCTGTAACCGATTTATAGTTACAAATAAAAGAGATAGTTATGGACATAAGATCTTCTATAATATGATATTACGCCATACTGGAAATGTGGTCGTCGCGTCAATGTGATATTATTTTGGAACGAACAGTGTGGATAATATTAAAATTAAATCTCTCCTCAAAAGAAATTTTCATGATATTCCTTGATATTTCCTATCCAAATAATATACAACAACATATTTTAGGCTCAATTCCAACATAAGTAGGCAGGCGTTGTTTAAAATTTCGTTCAGCAACACAAAGACTGCAAAAAAGATCTCCTAAATAATAGATTTTGGTTATGGTGTTATAGGGGAATGGTGAAAGTGAAGGATTCTAAAGAAAATATTAGGAAGGTTGTTGTGATGATGATGATGATGATGATGATGATGGTGATGATGATGATGATGATGATGATGATGATGATGATGTTGTTGTTGTTGATGCCGTTTTTTTCGATGACTACGATGTTACTAGTGTGCATCTGTGTGAGTGTGTCTATGTCAATATTGTATTGTTATAAATGTGTAACCAAATGACAAATTGCCACTTATTTGAGGACAATAAAGAATCATTATTATTTTATTATTATATTATTTATTATTATTATTATTATTATTATTATTATTATTATTATTATTATTATTATTATTATTATTATTATTATTATTATATCGTAACGAATTAAACGATTTTCCTCTCGTTGGAAATGAGAGGGTTAAAGTCTTGGAAAATTGAACTTTTACAGTCTAATAACCAAAGCTCACTGTCCACCTATGCAGGCATTTATTCAAACTTAAATTATTTCATCTGTTAAGCTTAGGTAAAACTGAATTGTTCAGGCTGAGTGAGTTAGTGGTATGACATCCGCCTTTCGGATAGAAAGGGTCGAGGATCGAGTCTCACTTTGAGCGGTGCATAGTTAAATCCTTGAAAAAGGCTCTTACTCAGATTCTCTCACCGCACTCATGCGGCTATGTGGTCTAGTGGTATGACACTCGCTTTCGGATCGGAAGGTCCTGGGTTCGAGCCTCGCTCGACGCATAGTTGAGTCCTTGGAAAAGACTCTTTACTCACATTCTCTCACCGTACTCAGGTGTAAAATGAGTACCTGTCGGTTAACAGCGTTGTCTTTGTCCGAAAAATGTAATATCGCCTAACAGGCGTCATGTCTCGTTCTACATGTTAAATGTTGCTGTTGACCAGGGACTAGTGCGGGGCGGTCCTTGGCAAGCTTAAGGACCACGGTCCTACGGTCCTTGGGAAATGAAGACCGCAAGGACCGGTCTCTAGACCGGTCCGTTCATTCTTGAACCGTTAAAGACCGCTACACGATGAAAACCGTGGCCTACAGGAGTAAAACACACGGAGTAGTCACACTCATTTCAAATTGTAACCTAATTAGAGAAGAGGGGTGATGCCTTCTTTATTTGCTCACCGTACTTCATTGTTACTTCGATAATTTAATAAAATTTGAAATTTATCCCCATTAACGGAGATAATGGCATCGCCCAAGGCGTTGATCGAGTTGTTCGTGGCGTTGATACACACACGCAACTCCTACCCCCCCCCTCCCCCCCCCCCACACACACACATTAGAGGGCAGCGAGCATTGAAGAGTAAGAGAGAGACGTGAAGTTATAATAAGAGGGGGTGGATGAGGTGATAAGAGGGGTCGATGGTGACTTTTCGCCAGATCTAACAAACTCAGCTACCCATTCATTGCTGAGTAGACAGGGATTCAGAAAAAAATCGACTGCACCCGGGATCGATCTCTGGCCCTTTGCGTATAAAGAGAGTGCTCTATCAACTGAGCTATCGGGGTCCCCAAATATTCTATTGGACCTTTTAAAAATACAGACGTTATAACTGTTTTTTTTTGGACGGAAGAAACTAATGAAACTCATATTACTTGATTAGTTAAATCACCAAACGAAATTTTAATATTATTGTATTATTTTAAATGACAACAATGCGATAGAAAGGAGTGGCGACAAGAGATGGACAAAAGAAAACAAAAAATCAGACTTGCAACTTGCTAGGTTCGACACACACACACACACACACACACACACACAACATCTTTAGTAGTCGCATACATTTCAAACAATAACCCATTAGAGAAGAGGGGTCATGCCTTCATCATAGATCATTGTCATTGCGATCATTATGGTGTAGTAAATTTTGAAATTTACCCCGTATAATGGAATCGTCCAAGGCGTGCGCCTCCTGTTCCCCCCCATCTCACACACGAAAGGGCGGTTTGCGGAGTGGAGGGAGGTGGTCGTCTGCCTCTATGGTCGTCTGTGTCGTTTAGTGTATGGCAAAGGGGGGTGGGTGCGATTAATTAAGTGGGATGGGTGGTGATTGGTGGAAGATAGGCAAAGGACCGAGGCAACGAATCGCTGGGGAAGTAGTATGGCGCGAGACCGTTGAAAGGTGATAAGAAGTGAGGACCGCCGGCGGTCTTCCTCTTTGGGACTGGACCACGGTTCACAGCTAAAAGACCGTGGGACCGGTCCTCGGTCCGGTCCTCAGCGCGGCACTATCAGGGACCCCTTGTAAAGCGCTTTGAACACATTTAGTGGATATTGCGCTATATAAAAGCTCAATTTTTTAAAACATGGGTACCTGGATGTTAATAGCGATGTCTCTGTCGCAAAAGAACTGTAAAAACGTCTAACACGTGTTATGTGTCGTCCTACAGACATGTTAAGTGTTGGTGTTGGCTGAAGACCCTTGTAAAGTGGATATTGCGCTATATGAATGACATAATCCCGTTTTGAGAAAATTGGTCACACATGTGACCTTTCGCTTCAAAACGGTATTAAGTCGGGATGGTTAACCCTCTCCTTACCACCAATAGGAAAATCGTCACATTCGTTACGATACAACCGACAGTTTTCTCATTCTTATTTCCTTTGTACATCACAAATTATAAAGAAAATATTTTGTTCTAGCGATAAAAATTAGACACTGGACAATCATATTATGTATGGGATGTACTCGATCCTTTTCTGTTTGAGAAGAAATTTTTTTGTGTGTGTTGGGTGGGTGTGAGGTTTAGGGAAAATTCTGAAAATAGCTGGCAAGGAGAGAGTTAATATGTTGAAAATTGAATTTAAAGCCAGAAATATCAGACTTGTGTTGAGTTTGTATGTTTCATTGAGGAGAATGAATACCATATTTTAGGGTGCAATGCCAACAATTTATATTTTTGACCAGTTTAATATTTAATTGAGCTTTTAAGCATATGATTCGTTCCGACATAATGCCGTTTTGAGACGATGGGTCACAAATAGACTATAAGACGCTTGCGATGATTTCAAAAAGATTTACGAATATTTCACCATACAATTATTCCCACAATGGGCACGTCTAGAATGCAAATCAATTTTTTACGTTCTACACTTAAAAGCCTTTAACAGGTTTCTTTTGAATTTATCACGGATCACACGAAGTTCAAAGCACGTCAAGAATGATAAATTATACTCTATTTTTCATTGAATTGCATTCTCTTGATGCAAAATCTGCATACTTGGCAACAAAATAAATATTGGAGAGGCAGAAGACAAAATCGTTCTTGCATGGTGTAAAGAACTAAAAAAGAATTTGAAATTAATGTTATGCGTTTCGGTAAATACTCACAATATCCAACAGCCAGATGTAGCATACCAACACAAACACAATTTTATGCAAGCTTTAACGTTTAGAGTCTGACTTATATACTTTAGTGAAAACTTCACTATCAGGCTGTCTAAATGTATCCACAAAGACCCGAGTGATGTCAATTTCGTATATCTATAAGTTAAAAATTCAGAAATATAAACATTTATAAAGTGCCCCACACGTTAATATTAAGCTATTCAAAATGTTTTATTTCCTCACTGGGAAGCCATATGGATCTCAATTTTAACCCATATTCCCGGTATTAATGGCCTCCCAAGTAAAGAAACGAAACAAAGCATTTTGAATAGCATTAAACATAATAATATAAGCCCCAATTGGTCCCAGAACGGTATTGTGTCGGATTGGATCAGATGTGGAAAATATATCAAAAGTTCAAATAATCTGAAACATGAAAATTTTGTTTTTCGCAACTATGCATGGTTTTCATACAAGTTTGTTCATTGCATATCATCAACAGTTGTAAATTTCGTTCAGTTACTATCTCTCGAAGATGGGGTAATTTTCGGAAAGACAAACATTAGGGTTATGAGTAATATGAGGAATATAAATTATGACTCCATGTTACCTACCAATTATATGTGCGGCTATGTCGTCTCGTGGTATGACACTCACTTTCGGATCGGAAGGTCTTGGGTTCGAGCCTCGCTCGGCGTATAGTTGAGTCCTTGGAAAAGACTCTTTACTCACATTCTCTCATCGTACTCAGGTGTAAAATGAGTACCTGGCTGTTAACAGCGTTGTCTCTGTCGGAAAAATGGTAATATTGCCTAACAGGCGTCATGTCTCGTTCTTCATGTTACGTGTTGCTGTTGGTCAGGGACTCTTTGTAAAGGGCATTGAGCACATTTAGTGGATATTGCGCTATATAAAAGCTTTAGTTCTTTTTTGCCTAACTTCGAGAAACTTTCCATATCCAAGACATCGGCCATACGTTTTTGATGGCGTAATAAATAAAAAAATCGATTGCACACCGTTACCAGTCCTGTAGTGTAGTCAGGTTTCCATTCCCAAATCTTTGGAAGGATTAACCGTTTTTACACAAATAATAATAATAATAATAATAATAATAATAATAATAATAATAATAATAATAATAATACTAATGATAATAATAATAATAATAATAATAATAATAATAATAATAATAATAATATTAATAATATAATATAATAATAATAATAATAATAATAATAATAATAATAATAATAATAATAATAATAATATAATAATAATAATAATAATAATAATAATAATAATAATAATAATAATAATAATAAACGGCATTTATATAGCGCTTTACAGTGATATAAAACAAAACATATTACGGTAAGACAAGTGTTGACAGAAAAGTGATACGAATTCAACAAAATATTATGATAATAGTATTGCAACTTATGACGTAAAAAGATAAAACTTTAAACGAGATTTGAAAGTTGCCAACGAATCAGAGAATCTCAAGTGTGATGGGAGAGAGTTCCAAATAGGGGGGGGGGGGGGGGGGGGGGGGGTCGAAAATGGAAAAGATTGTTCACCTATTTTACGCAAGGTCTTAGTTTTGACACGGATTGATTGATCATTGCTTGGCCTCAAGTTTCTATTGGGGACATATAAGTGATTATCAGAGACCAGTAAACATGAATTTGGACTCAATGTTACCTACCCGTTATTTGATCAAATTGATAATAGAATCTACCCATAATTGTTTCGTTGTTTATAATAGGCTTCAACAGTCGTGACGTCACTTCCCTCGTAATGACGCATAGTAACTGGTTCTAAACTATCGGAACAATGGCGGACGCCCTTATGAAATACTTCTCTGACGAGCATAAAAGCGAATCTCCAGAGGAGAAAAACATCATAAATCTGATCATGTTTTGACTATTTTTACATTCTGATCACATGACATTACATGTGAAAAAGTTCTAGCCAGGATTAAGAATAAAAAGTACCGATTTTCTTTGTTTAGAACCAAGCTGCTCGTTGATGGGCGGACGTGACATCACACTATTGAATCCTATTTCAAACCAGTACACGTTTCAAGCTTCTGCCAGTTCACCATTCGCAAAGTATATTCTCAAAGATAGAAAGTAGGACATTGAAGCAATAGAATTGTGGATTCAATTTTATATAATCACAACTAAGATTGCATGCCTTCTTGAGATAGAGCTAGGGTTTTCATATGTCATTTTTTTCTTCTCTCAATTGCTTATTTATTGGATGCAGTATATGGTATTTTCGTAAATTGTTACTACCAATTGATAAATCACAATGTTATTAGCTACGCTATGTGGATTCTTATTTGGACTATTATCGATAATATCTTCCAATACTGGTTAATCAATCGTATTCGATACTGATATCTTTTTACCCCACACTTATTATTTAATTTCCTTTCTCTCTATTTTTAAAGTTCAATTAGACAATTCTGGGTCATAACTGAGTCGTGACAGCTTGAATAACATTTGGGTACCTAATACTTCAGTTGGTAGAGTACTCGTTAAACATGCAAATGCAATGCAATCGATCTTGCGTAAAGTCGAGATTCCCCCCCCCCCCCCCCCCCGCGCCCTATGTTTACCCTGCAGTGATTGGGTAGCTGGGTATGTTAAATATAGTGGAAAGAACTTTGCGATTGACTGGCGTCCTATCCGGAGGGCAACAAACAATTGATATTGCCTGTTTAGCGTTATAGAAACCAGGATAAACAACGTTTAAATAGTAATCAAAACAAGCTTAAGCTAGATTAATGGGTGTTGCGTTAACCCTCTCCTTACCAACTATAGGAAAATCGTCATCATCGTTACGATACAACCAACATTTTTTAAAATTCAAATTTCTTTTGCACATCATAAAATTTATAGAAAATGAACACAGTGTGTTGTAGAGCATGTTTTGCTAAAGAAATTATGTATCGCAAAAACTTTACCGCTATTGTGTTTGAGTGGTAAAAAATATATTTATGTGTTAGTTGAGTGTGAAGTTTTGGGGAAAATCCTAAAAATGGCTGGTAAGGAGAGGGTTAAACTTGGACCACCCTGATTCTAGTACATTTTTTTCTTAATGGGGCAAGGTTTTTCACTTCTAATTATCGTAATGTCTGGAGATAGGCTGATTCAATAGATAGAATGCGGTTGGCCGAGGAGTTCACAACATTGCCATCCGGAAGTATAACGGACCAACACACAAACTATGTGTAACCATGAACTTTTATAGTCTGGTTAATACAGTTTAGTGAGAACAACTCACAAACGCGGATGGCAAAAACAATAACAAAGGCCTGAGTGACGTCATCTGCATACTATCTATAATAATATGAGCAACTACACACATTGCATTGTTATTACAAAGCTCACTAAAATTCAACCTAAGAAAATATACATAGGTCGCATTATATTATACGATAAGTGCCAATAAAGTGTTCAGATGTTATTGACTCACCTTTAATTATTACTATTCTTGTCTACGCATTACTGACTGGCAGAGATAATAATGTTTCTCCACAGCTCTATGTGGTCTTGACGTACAATACTCACTATCGGATCGGAAGGTCTATGGTTTAAGTCCTGCTCTGAACGGTGCATTGTTGCGTCCTTGGAAAATATTCTTTACTCACATTCTCTCAACGTACTGAAGTGTCGTCTAAAAAGCGTTATGTCTCGTCCTACATGTTAAGTGTTGCTAGCGCTGTTAGTTGAATGGGAATCTTCGTAAAGGGCCTTGATTACCTTGAGTGGATATTTTGCGCTATATGAATTATCTAATTATATATATATATATATATATATATATATATATATATATATAGTATTATTCTACCTTGATATTAAGGTCAGCCGACTAAAATAAGTACTCTACTTTTATAGACAAGTCAAAAAAATATATATATATGTATTCCCGATATTTACACAGATTGAAAAAGAAAATGCTAGGCGACGTTATTAATTATTTGGCCGTCCAGATTAACTGTAACCGATTACGGAGCATTGCCCAGCCTAATTGAAAAAGCTAAACTGACTTCCGTTAGATGGGCGTCAGGAGCTTTGTGCATGAATATCGTATCCGGTGTAACCGTTATGAGATTTCTAATTTCCGATTCAATCTTACCCCCCCCCCCTTCTCTCTCGCTCTCCCTCTCTCATTACCGCCCACATTGGCAATAAAGACCATTATATAGGATTGTGGTCCTTGATGAGGGACGAGGATGCTAAACTATGTCTTTTCTGTCGATAACTATTTTTCCGGATTCATTCATCTGAATCTAAATCTGCAAATTCCCTGCCCAAAAGCAAAGAAAGAGAAAAAAAACCCAGATAAAACAAATAAAAACAAAACAAGAAAAGCCAAGCAAAAAAAAAAAAAAAAAAACAATTTGAAAAAAATGAACCAAAAAAAAAAAAAAGACAGCCTCTCCCCCTCCCCGAAAGTAAAAAAAAAAAAAAAAAGAAAAAGAAAAAGTGTCTGTGACTGATGTTTGTATTCCAAATTATCTGCGAAAGACGATTTTCAGCCATCGTCAGCCCCAACCAGGTTTTTTCCCGTATATGATGATTTTACGTCAAGTATTAGGGGTTGGAATTGTTATTTCTATAGGCCGAAGAAGGGTTTTTACCCCGAAACATTTCTAGTTAGGCATTTCGTTCTGTTGCATTCGTTTAATAAAATGTTTTGACATTGTACGCCTTCGAGCAGCGGTATTCCTAAAACATTTTACTAATTCTTTCAGTCACACCAAAAGCCTAGTTATTCAATTTGTAAAGCATTGTGCTGAATTTTATATAAAGATAAATAGATGAAATAGTGGTATAATGCACTTTACTAAAGTTATCATTAAGAGGTATTGTTAAGCAGTCGTGTCATTCCGACATAAGACCGTTAAGAGACAACTGATCACAGTTCATAAAAGTCATTTTACACTCTTTTCGTCTTATTTCTACTGGTGATGCGGAAGCGAGGACGAGAGACGCATGCGAACAACCAACATGACGTTCTCTCTCTAATAACTTTTCCGCCGGGACGTAACAGACTATGGGTGACGTCCAATCAAGGGACGCTACTCTTCCGCTAATCTCATTCCCTATTGGCGTTTAATTCAGAGAGATCCTTGTGTTAAAATAGTTAACCTTGTCTAAAAAACATACTGATCTAACTGCGTCAAATCAGCTTTAGGTCTTGTACTGTCAATTAAATGTACGCAATATCATATATATATATATATATATATATATATATATATATATATATATATATATATATATATGTATGTATGTATGTATATATATATATATATATATATATATATATATATATGTATAATATATATATGCAATATATATATATATAAATTTATCGGATGCGAGAAGAAACGCCCCGAAAAGTTTAGAAGCCTGCAGCCGGGAAACTATGCATTGTGCAAGTCTGAAAATTTTCCATAATCAACTCTAATTATTGAAATCTATGTATCTTGGTTTTCAAGAAAATATATTGACGTTTTATTCCCCAATTTGTCTTTTTTGCTTCTTATAAACTACCAATTACAAAATGCTGTGTCCTATGGATTCAACTCAAGGTTCATTGGAGGCCATTCATCTTTGTAAATAAATGAAATAAAATCTCTGCTCGTATTGAAATTTTTGTAACTTTGTGTAGGAGAAATAAAAATTATAACATATTCTATCTCGATCCCTTATTTGTTTTTAAACTATACGGGTAACTTCTCACGCTGTAAAACTCTAAACATCTTAACTTTTATATAGAGCAATATCCACTAAACGTGGTCAAAGCGCTTTACAAGGGTCCCATGGCCAACAACAGCATAAAACATTTAAGACGGGACATGATGCCTGTTGGGTGATATTACATTTTTTTTCGAACAGAGACAACGCTGTTAACGGTCAGATACTCATTTTACACCTGAGTACAGTGAGAGAATGTGAGTAAAGAGCCTTTTCCAAGGACTCAACTATGCGCCGAGCGATGCCCGAATCCAGGACCTTCCGATCCAAAAGCGAGTGTCATACCACTAGACCAGATATCCGCAATACTATACTGCTAAAACAAATCGCAAGTTTGGAGATCTTTTAAAACCGATTTTGGTACAATCAGCAAAGTTTCTAAACTCATCGAGCATTTTTGCTAAACGTGCTTAGTATTAACTTAAGATCTTGTTCTTGTTGCTTATAATTTTCTTAATAATTCTGATAACTACTTCATATGGAAACAGATTTTATCTATTTATTTGTTGTTTTAAAAAAATGTAAAGTGTTCTTAGATTTATTTTTACAGTAGAAGAATACAATAATAAAACCAGGCATCCTCTAATTCGACTTCATGGACCTTGTTCTGCATCTCTACAAAAGTAACATTTTCTCCGATTGCTTCAAATCTTTTTTAGCAATTCCATTTGGCGACACCTGCCGCCAAAAACGTGAGTTTCTCGATATGAATTGGTTCCTTATTAAACCAGAGGATATGAAGTGGAATGGTAATTAAGTAGAAAGCGATGAAAATACTATGCATTTCTCCCTTTCAATCACATACTGTTATGGTGGCCATTAATGAAATAGAAACGCTACGGGAATCTATATATTTTTGTAATATGACTTAGTATACTAAGGGTATCGTGACTAATAAATAGGTATCGATAATAATAAAATAACCACTAGTTATGATCATGTAGGAGGCAAATGACCTCTTTATTGCCTCACGCGAAATCCAACCATAGCTGTCTCAAAACGGTATCATGTAGGGGTGAAACAGGTGCTTAAAATGCCATGCCTAATGCGTACACAAAACAGGAACCTTCTGATCCGTTTCATTTTTCTTCCTTTTGCCCCCTTTTCGTCTCATTCCTTTTCCTCAAATCCAATATTTGCTTCTCCCAATTCTCTTCTAATCCCAAGGCTCTACCACCTACCTACCTATGTCTCTTCTACTACTCAACCTCCTATCGATTTTCTTCTTCATCTTTGTTTTCCGTCCTTTTCGCTTCCTCTTCCTCCTCCTTTTCCACCTACTCCTTCAAACCGTTCTTTTCTTCCTTTTTTCCAGAGTCCTTCCCCCTTTTCCTTCACCTTCTCCTCCTCCTCCTCCTCCTCTTCTCCCGTTCTCCTCTCCCCTCCTCCTCTTCCTGCTGTATTTAATGCGTAACAGGCAATCTTGGAAATTAAGGAAGTAAAATACGGATGATTCAATAAAAATAGATTACAAAACATGAACCCTTTGAGTACAGACATTTCCCTATTTTTATCTATCTTCATTTGCCCATAACATATCCGTATCTGAAGCATCTGATGTTTTCCTTATAATCTTTGTATTGTTTCAATAATAGATTTTAAGGAGCGTCCTTATTTTATCAGCTTTTTAACTGGCACCACCACCACCACCACGTCCACCGCTAGCAGCAGCAGCAGTAGCATTAGCAGCAGCAGCAATAGCAACGTAATAACAAATTATTATGATCTCATTGACTCTGGCTGATGGGTGCCTATACTAAGACGGCCCTGCCATGTTACATTAATATTAAGACAATAATGGCCAGATGGTAATCCCGTGTCATCCCCTTGAAGCCCAGTGCAATGCCCGGGTAATCACGTAACCACAATCTTAGATATTATTATTAACCTTTTATAGGCAGAGTTCGATATTGCTCCAAATTGATAGCATGTTTTTTTTTTTTCAGCAGTAATATTTCAGTGAAATGGATAATATCAAAATACAAGGAAAAAACAAACACATCTCAAAATGGATATGAACACATTTCCATGGATTTACTAACCCTATGCCCTTCACAATGTTTAATTCATTTCCGCAGCAGCCCATATGGAACCATAGTTCCATTTCATAACGTTCCAATCGCCTTAGCCTATTTACAGTTTTACAAGATCCGTCGCTTCAAACAGCCAAGTACTCATTCACACCTGAGTCGATTGGGGTGATGTGTGTTTAGTGCCTTACCTTACTACACAACGTCGGGACCAGAATTTTCCACGATCCCTCCATTGACCACGCTAAACATCGCTTGAATTTTGTGACAAGACGAGACACTGTACCGCTTAGCCTCCGAGCAATTCTTTATAAATATCGTGCTTTTAATATATTTACTTGTTGTGCAGCCGTTTCAATCTGGTATTATATCGAAATGGAAAAATTAAAGACAATTAAGTTGATATTTAGTCCAAATTATCAGAAAAAGAAAATATTAGTTTTTATAGTATTAAGAAACACATGGGCTGTCCTCATTAATTTAAATCAGGTGTTTGAAGTGAAGCTTTCAATTTAATTTTAAGTAATAAGTTCACCCGACATGCACATATTATTTTTAGGTCTGATAACTGAACGCAATAATGGGCTTGATTTAATATTGGACGATATTTTGCGTTTTTTTTGGAGAGTATTTCCGTTACAACGTTGAGTCCATAACAATTTAGGTTATCAGACCTGTGAAAAAGTGCACGTCGAATTTACCTCTACATAGGAAATGTGTACCACTATACAATATTGTTACGAGCAAAAGCAACCACAGTTTTTGATGTGAAAGGTAAGTTTTACGCCAAAACTCAGCATACGATGCGAACCAAAATCAAAGCTTTTCGAAGATTAAAATTGAGCTTTGAAATTGAGCATTTATGCAGAGCAACATCCACTTAATGTGCTCAAAGCGCTTTACAAGGGGTCCCTGGCCAACAGCAACATTTAACATTTAGGACGGGACATGACGCTTTTTAGGCGATGTTACAATTTTTTTTTCGGACAGAGACAACGCTGTAAACGGTCAGGTACTCATTTTACACCTGAGTACGGTGAGAGAATGTGAGTAAAGAGTCTTTTCCAAGGACTCAACTATGCGCCGAGCGAGGCTCGAACCCAGGACCTTCCGATCCGAAAGCGCATATCTCTTGACCAGTTATATAGTTAAAGAAAGAAAACTAAGTTTATTTATTTGGTATAATGAAAAGACTATTGAACTTACGTGTTTGCAAATTTGAACTTGCGCCCAATGCTCGGACTTCCAAGGTCGCGATAGGATTATGAATTCAATCAGAATTAAAAACATACGGGAACAAGAATCCCCTGTTGTACGTGCGTCCGCAATATTTCCAACACTAATATTATAGCCTAACCTTTGACCTGAAAGACACTCAAAGCACTTAGCCCATTTCCTTTCGATGGTATAATCGGAAAGCCAATATTACTTTATAGTACATCTGATCTTAATCGATCTTCCTCCACCTCTCAAAGAGGTCAAGCAAGATTGGACATTGTGAGGAGCCGTATAAGCCGACACATAATTGCTCGGATGCTCAGACATGTCTGCTCTCCAGCCCTCTTAACACAATATCCTTTTGTACTTTCGTAAAACATTGCACTAATAGTACGAGTAGTTTCTTGACTTAATTTATGGACCGTGACGATTAACACAAAACATGATCTTTTAATTAAGTAAAATACCTGATCTACAAATAAATATGATGCTCTCATATTTTTTAATCTAATTTTATGACCAAGATATTCGTATTCTTATATAGCTATAGGGTGAAATAAAGAAAAGTTCATGAACTTTGATGATTAAACTATTTTAGTCATATTATGTATCAAGTAAAAATTTGCTTCTACATACAAAAACAGTTGTGCAAAGTTTTATCGAAATATGAAACGAATAATGATATTATATGTTGATCGTAATATTTATGAAAAAAAATAACAATGCCCTCAAAAATAAAGATCATGTTATTATCCTAGTTGATATTAATCACTTTGGGAGCGGCATAGGGAGTGAGTTCAAATTTTCAAACGTGTGAGTTTACCCCTTCAATGACCTCACGTATATAATTGCTTACCAAAATGTTATCTTTTTTTTTAAACAATGACTGATTCTCTATTTTAACGATTTGGCATTAAGAATCATCATTGTGGTCAGAAAATTATTACGTTTTAAAATGTAATTTACCGAATGGGTGCCGGAGAAAAGAATCTTGAACATACGTCCCGCCTCCTAAGACTCTTGTTATTGCTGTATGGTGACCTCGGATCCCACCCCCCTCCCCCCATCCCTAAAATTTAAAGTTATGAATAATTCATTTTCATATCTGGACAAAAATGAAAACAATTCTTTTGACATTGATACCGACCGCGCGTTAACTTTTAGACAGATTACAAAACCGTTTGACATACTCGTACGTATGAGGAAATATGTTGAAACTAATTTGACACTTCAATTTCGAGGGATCGCTCCTTTTTAATTGACGACAATGGCATTGGCTGATGTGAGTGGGAAGAAAGTGGAAAAATTGATTGGCCATTTAGTCTCTCTACAACACATGAATGGTAAATTTCAATGCATTACCCGAGAGGCCAAATACTACCCTTTGCACTAAACAATATAGTGCTTTAAAAATTATTATAAAGAGAACTTGACTATATCGAAAGTAAGTTAATGGACTGTCAAAAATTTGGACAAAACTGATTGGTTGTGGTTTCCTTCTCTCGCCAATCAAAATGTAGGTTAGCAACAACAAAAACAATCCCCAAAATTCTAAGATTTTATATAATTTCAAAGGGAAAGTATGAGATAGATTCACGGCCATTTTTTCGGGGTGGGTTCTTTATAAGTAAGAGATCAGAACTGAAATTTCCTATTTACGAAGACGCATCGAGTCTTTAATTCAAAACCAATGTCTACACAGTTCAGACGAAGGCATTGTCAGCTGTCTCCATGGCAACGGCATCATCATTTGATTTCAAAATATACCTACTTCAATACTACATGTATTAACATCAACAAATCAAAACAAAAATTTGAAAAATTAGTACTGAACCCCCGTTTCCTCTTGTAACAAGCTGGTACTGAGAGAAATGCAGGGACCTGGTTCGGGCCATATGAACGTAATCTGAATTCAGTGTTTTGCCTAATTTGTTAAAAAGATAATAATAAATATGTCAATTGAGTAGTACTTATTTCTTTGTCCGGCACTGTACTTCAGTTTTCTCTTGTACCAACATGGACCCGGTATGGGCAATCATGAACGCAATCTGGATGGCGCATTGTTTGCAGTTTGCCAACTTCACACAATCCTTTTAAAAATATATAAATAAATCTCAATTAAACCTTTTGAACTCTTAGTTTCAGTTCATTTACTGTTTGTAAATCATAAAATAAAAATCAACAACACCTACTTGTTTCCATAACATTATACGTGTGATTGTCTCTTGTCGATGTACACATATTTGCAGGTCCGACTACCGAACGCAATAAAGGGCTTGATTTAACACTGTTGTAATGGACAATTTTTTGCGTTGGTTTGAGAGTACAAAAATGAGAACATTAATTAAAGTTATCAGTCCTGCAAATATATAGTCGACACATCTCTTGTCTATCAAATAGAATTAATAATAATAATAATAATAATAATAATAATAATAATAATAATAATAATAATAATAATAATAGATCTTTGTTGTCATTTAGTTAAACTTGTTATAACGTTATATGATAACTATAACATTGAACAGATATTTCACTCCTACTTATTTTCTCTCTCTCACTCTCTCACTCTCTCTCTCTCTCTCTCTCTCCCTCTCTCTCTTCCTCTCTTTCTTTCACGCGTGCGATATACATAACATAAACAGATTAATTTCGTTTTCAATTTGTTACAATGTATAGAACCATTATATTTTCCAGATTTAGATTTCAAATTAAATTTCCAGTGTCAGGTTCCCTCGTATATCATACTAGTTAGGGGTGAGGGGCTACAGAAGTATTATCATTATAGATGATACAAGCGTTATTATTCCACCCATCTCATTGGAAAACCCTATCATTTCTCAGTTAATACTCTTGTAATCGTTGAATAATGCTACTGTACTCCTCTATGGTTGCGAGGCCTGGACCATGAATGCTGACATAGACAGGAGAGTTCGTGCATTCCAGCTCAAAGGCAACCGAAAACTATCAAAAATATCATATTTAGAACATAGGACCAATTTAAGTGTTCTGGACGAAGTAAAAGAACTAGCAGGAAGGCAAGAACCACTGCTTGCAATGCTAAAGAGAATGAAATTGTCTTGGTTTGGTCACCTCGTAAGACAAGAAAGCTTATGCAAGACACTATTGCAGGGCACAGTAGAAGGCTGCCGAAGAAGAGAAAGACAGAGGAAAGTGTAGCAGGATAACATTAAAGATTGGACAGGATTGAGGTGGAACAATCTAATGAGGAAGGCCCACGTCCCTGATGAGTGGCGTCGAATCGTGAAGTCTGCATCCCGAGAGTGCCCCCGACTACCAACCGGTCGTGGGATAGTGTGAGAGTGAGTGAGAATAATGCGTTGAACGCGTTGAATAAAAATTCTATTTAACGATTGCAGAATATTTTCGCACATTTTATTGGTGTGAAATTAGGTGTAAAAGACAGTTGATTGGAAATTAAAAATAATTTTTTGGTGCGGATGAATACAAATCCAACATTTTCAGTTCTGGGCCAAATTGTCATTTAAGCAGAAGGAGAAAGATACAAATCATGGTGAAAAGAAATACTATAGTCAGATTTTTTATTAATGGCGCGTGCTTTTCTGTTTTTTCCCAGCTGTCCCTTTATCAAAAGCTGTAAAAAATTGTGTCAACCTCTGAATCAATTTGTCTTAACTGAATCTAGATTTTGGATCGTATTGATGCCATATGAAAAAAGTTTTCTTCTTTAAGGCCTATAAAAACTACTTTAAAACAGCTGACATACAATTAGAGATTTTACACTGTAAACAATGAAAAAAGTTACGCACCACAAAGTATGAATGAATTCATCGTATATCCAAAAACGCTTGTGCTGACGTAGTGATTATGAGTTCACGTCATACTTCTTTCCAAATAATAATAATTCGCTTTAAGTGTTATAAACATACCACTTATGTAGTTTGTATTAAATTTTTAATTTATTATTTATGGCATATTATCTACATCATGTCGCAATTGCCAAAGACTGATATGAAATCTCTCGCTTTAAATCATTTGAAATAGTGATTGTATACTCAATATTGTCAAATTAACAAACACTGTGTACATAATTTTGACAAATCTTTGTCTATGCATGGACGTTTCACAGGGCCTTTAAAGGTTTTAAAAACATATTAGTCTCTTAAACAACACGATACTGTACGGAATCTCTATCGGTTCCACTCTCGTGAAGCTTCGAAAAGAAGTCTTCTTGTATCTATCGATAAGTCATTAAAGAGGACGGCAATGGTTTTGGAATTTCACAATCAACCATGAGAAGATCGTTATCGAATTACGACAGAGAGATCACCAGTGTAGAACGACGTGGCAGGAAGAGGATCATAGATAACTTTGATATGGATATCATCCAAAGATGTATGGGTAAGCGTAAATATTTATCCGAAAAAATATTGGACGTCTGATAATTCAAGCAGAAAAAGGCCCATGGGTTCTGGACAGAGAATCATTGTTATTCTTGCAGGTGGTGATGATACTGGATATTTAAAAGGATGCCATGCCATTTTTTCTTCTCTGCATCATCTGAAATATTATTCTGGGGTCAATGCAATGGTGTTTTAAGACCGACTAAATATAGTTTGCTGCCCTCCATGGAAGCATCCAGCTGTATTGTATTGGACAACGCTACCATTTGTTGGCCCATGGTCACTTTACGGCTCCAACTTTGGCAATTTATAAAAGCCGACATGATTTCATGGTTTCAATCAGACAGTACTACATATTCTGACCATTTATCAAAATGCTAACTATACTCCTTAGTAAAAAAAGAAAAGAAATGAAACAGAAACAGCTTTCAAAGCAGACTGTCTAATCAGGGAGTTTTGACACGAGGTTTCGCGACTTCCCTCATATCACTGTGAGCCCAATCCAATCGAGGTCATTGGGCCTAAGTAGAGGGAAAGATTGAGAGGAGTACACCAAATTTACTCTCACCGACGACGAGGCAATAAATGATAAAGAGTAGACCGAGAAAAGGCATGCCTCAACCTTCGCAAACTAGAGGAAAATTACAGTTCATTGGATAGAATAATGCTCGGAATCTTTTTGTAGTCCTTTCATTTCTCCTTTTTCATTATCCTCGTCATCAGACTGTGCTGATTGATGTGTCCAGTATTTCTTGGTTGTTGTTGTAGTAGTAGTTGTTGTTGTTATTGTTGAACACATATTTGTGGAGACACTGTCTCATAATTGATGAATTTTTACTTTTGACCAGTCTACATAATTTATGTAAACCTCTTTGGCATAAACAACGCTATTTCTCAAACTTTTGCAATCAAAATTATATTGTAAGAACGTTAACATCACTTTCCTTTTTATTCACCATTAATGTGTATTGATAGTTATAAAATGTAGATGTCTGATAATTAATAATTGCCATTCGTTGCTTCATATTCAAATACTGCACGTATATCGTTTAAGCTTCAATTAACCAAACACTCCAGTTTAACGAATTCCTTCAAAATGGATTTGCGGAAAATTCATAATTTTGAAAATGTAAATCTTCTATGAATTCCGATCTTCACCTGTTGTCGATTTTAATATAGCTTTAATAATCGAAATCATTTCCTATTGTTTTAAAATTTATGAAAAAATATTTTTTATTAAGACAAGTTGATTCAGAGGTTCATACAAATATTTGCAGCTATGCATTGGGGGGCAGCTGAGAAAAAGAAGA